>NC_059176.1:64968560-65271590 GCF_019923935.1 Bubalus bubalis
CCACATCACAGTTTGAGAAGCACCAACCACTCTAGCCAGTAGGGAGCCACGAAAGTTTTTGGAGCAGGGTTGTGAAGGATGCAAGTGGAAGGTTAGGTGGTGGTGTGCAGGGAGAAGTTACAAAGCCAAACTGTCCTTATGGCTAAGGGGAGAACAGGAGAGGAAGGGGAGGAGCAAAGCCATGAGGAGACAACATGAATAACCTCCAGAACATGGTGAATTATCTCCAAAGTACTGAACAGAAACCACTGACCACAGGGCTATTTCTAGCCTGTCCAGCAGCCCCTCTCAAAGGAAGGGGAACTTCCACTCCCTCTCCCAGAGCTCCTGACCAAGGTGGCTCACAATGGGACCATCTGCAGACCCAAAAAGAGCATCTTCTTCCACTGGAGGAAACCGGCCGGCATCTGGCCTCGCTAGGGCTTCTCCAGGGACAGATTCCAAGCTTGGGAGTGACCAGCAGGGACACAGGCCTCTGTGCTTTCCCAGCCAACACCCACCAGAGAGAAATGAGAAACCCTTGCCGGGAGTCCCAAGGCTCAGCTCCAACTCGAAGCTTGGAGGCCACAGATGCACATTCATCATTCGAGGGGACGGTCCCAGCAGAGAGGTGATCCCGAGGCCAGCGTCACACTGGCTGTTTCCACTGCCGCTGGAGCCGAGAGGCCCTCTGGTTTGGAGATCCTGCAGCAGCTGGGGAGGGTGGCTGTGTTCAGCTCTGTGACAGGGTCTCGGCCAGGCGAGATCACTTCTCATGGGGCCTCTCTCTGTCCTCCCAGCAGCTTCCAAGGCTCAAACCCAGCTCTACTCAGAATAATACAGAGGTGTTTGAGCCTGGAGCCCCTGGCATTTGCTTCTTCCTTTGCCTCCAAGGGGACAGTCCAGCCAGGTAGCAGCGGGATTTCACCATAGAACAGCTAAATGGGAAAGAGACAAGGTAGGAGTCTCCTCTGCTCCACAAAAGAAGAGCTTTTGGTGGGGCAGGGGACAAACGGGTCTTACGTTAGTTCTTGGATCCTGCTGCTAACAAAGTGATCACTTGGAAGAATATTTTCAGAAGGCCGCCGTCCCTGCCCTTGTTTCTGACCTTTGACCTCAGACGTGTTCCCGAGTCACAGCCTCCACAAGGCCTTTCCCAGCACGGCACATCGTCCAAGGTTCTACGATTTATCTGCAGAGAAGCTCGGATTTCCTTCCACATTACGCCCCCCTCCCCAGTTACACATGTTTTTTGGTGTGTGAAAACTTGAACAATGCTGTATGGGTTGAACAGCGATAAGTCACTCAGTTGTGTCTGACTCTTTGTGACCACATGGACTGTAACCTGTCAGGCTCCTCTGTCCGTAGAATTCTCCAGGCAAGAATACTGGAGTGGGCTGCTGTTTCCTCCTCCAGGGTTGAATAGTATCCCCTCCTCCAAATTCATTTGATGGAGTCCTAACCCCCACTACTTCAGACAGTGACTGTATCTGGAAATGAGCCATTGCCGGTATAAGTTAGGATGAGCTCATACTGGAGTGGAGAGGCTGCTAATCCAGTAGGACTAATGTTCTTATAAAAGGGGGAATTTGGACACAGACACACACACAGAAGGAAGACTGCATGAAGACAAAGGGAAAGCCACCTCCATACCAAAGAGAGAGGCCTGGAACTGATCCTTCCCGCCCAGCCCTCAGAAGAACCAGCCCTTCCGATGCCTTGATCTTGCCTCCAGAGTTGTGAAACTATATATTTCCATCGTTTAAACCACCCAGCTTATAGCATTTTAGTATGGCAACCCTAGTATTAAATACAGAAGGGCAACACGCTCCAGTACTCTTGCCTAGAAAATCCTATGGGTGGAGGAGCCTGGTAGGCTGCCGTCCATGGGGTCGCTAAGAGTCGGGCACGAATGAGCGACTTCACTTTCACTTTTCACTTTCATGCATTGGAGAAGGAAATGGCAACCCACTCCAGTGTTCTTGCCTGGAGAATCCCAGGGACGGGGGAGCCTGGTGGGCTGCCGTCCATGGGGTCACACAGAGTCGGACACGACTGAAGCAACTTAGCAGCAGCAGCATAAAGTATGAAGGGAAAGCCGACTCCCTCAGGTACCTTCCATCTGGTCCTCCTCCAGGGTGGTATGCTGAGGCCACACACTCCGAACTCCGTTCACCAGACTTGTGTACACATGGCTTCTGCACATGAGTTAGTTTCGCCACCAAGGGGCATCATCCTGTGATTTGGAAGGTGGGACTGAGGGAGAGGCCAGCCTCTGACTGCTCCCCGCACTGGCATGTAAACGTCTGCCAGCGTCTCGAGATGTTTCGTGGGTGTAGGAGGTGTGTACGGCAGTGGGGGCAGCAATGACCTCTGGGGTAAGGCCACGTGGGGGGCCCTCCCGCAAATCACTCCTGGCTCCCCTAGCCTTCCAATAGCATGGCAGGCACCTAGTCCGCTCTGTTAAACGCCTTTCCTGGAAATGCCTTGAGAGTCTCCCATTTCCCACAGTGGATCCTGACAGAAATAACTGCATAGATCTTACTTCAGACTTTTCTGCAAAGAATTTTAGAACATTATTGATTTCCTAATTAAAGCTGAAAAATTAACATCTCTTCATTAAAACTTTGGAATTACTTGTATACAAGAGAAAAGAGAAATATACAAGAGAAAATAATCCTTTTTAACAGTTTTGAAGTTTTTCCACTCTTTTCTCTGTGAATATGTTCCCCTCTAAGCTGGGTTCATAATGTGTATATGGTTTTGTAACTGGCTTTTCTATTCTTATTAATACGTAAATATTTCCCCATGTTTTACAGTTGTCATCGGAAAGATGAGTTTTAATCATCTTTAGATACAGATGACATTTTTATGCTTTAACGCATTTATAGGGACTTTTTCTTTTTGTTTTAACTCACTTCTCTTGTGAGATAACTACTAAATATAAAAGAGGTCATTAACATTTACAGTTTAAATAATAATTATAAAAAGACCACATAGATAGGGAAACAGAACATTTACTCTACCCTAGAAACCCCTACCACTATCCTTACTTTATGATGATACTTTCCCTGCTTTGTTAGTGGTAGTTTTACTATTTTCCAAGCAGGCTTCCCAGGCGGTACAGTGGTAAAGCATCCTCCTGCTAACGCAGGAGATGTAGTTTAATCCCTGGATCTGAAAGATCCTCTGGAGAAGGAAATGGCAGCCCACCCTAATAGGCCTGGAAAATTCCATGGACAGAGAAGCCTGACAGGCTACAGTCCATGGGATTGCCAAGAGTCGGACATGACTGAGCATGCAGCACAAAAAAACGAGACAACATTGTTTAGTTTGGTTTTTAAATTTTGTGTAAAAGAAAACTTACAATGTCTTTCTGCTGGCTTCTCTTTTTAGTTTGTAGATTCATCTATTGTTGCATTTAACAATAGTTTATTATCTTTCATTGCTATATAGTATTTCTTATATGAATATATGCTTACCTCTATTTATATATCCATTTATATTGTTTGCAGACCTTTGGGTTATCTCCAATGTTTTACCATGAACAAAGCTATTACGAACACATTTTTAGATGACTCCTAGTGCACACGTGATACATTTCTGCTAGGTAAACACTTATATGCAGAGCACATCATGAGAAATGCTGGGCTGGAGGAAGCACAAGCTGGAATCAAGATTGCCAGGAGAAATATCAATAACCTCAGATATGCAGATGACACCACCCTTATGGCAGAAAGTGAAGAAGAACTAAAGAGCTTCTTGATGAAAATGAAGGAGGAGAGTGAAAAAGTTGGCTTAAAGCTCAACATTCAGAAAATGAAGATCATGGCATCTGGTCCCATCACTTCTTGGGAAATAGATGGGGAAACAGTAGAAACAGTGTCAGACTTTATTTTGGGGGGGGGCTCCAAAATCACTGCAGGTGGTTATTGCAGCCATGAAATTAAAAGACGCTTACTCCTGGAAGGAAAGTTATGACCAACCTAGACAGCATATTCAAAAGCAGAGACATTACTTTGCCAACAAAGGTCCATCTAGTCAAAGCTATGGTTTTTCCAGTGGTCATGTATGGATGTGAGAGTTGGACTATAAAGAAAGCTGAGCACAGAAGGATCAATGCTTTTGAACTGTGGTGTTGGAGAAGGCTCTTGAGAGTCCCTTGGACTGTAAGGAGATCCAACCAGTCCATCCTAAAGGAGATCAGGCCTGGGTGTTCATTGGAAGGACTGATGTTGAAGCTGAAACTCCAATACTTTGGCCGCCTGATGTGAAGAGTTGACTCATTGGAAAAGACCCTGATGCTGGGAAAGATTGAGGGCAGGAGGAGAAGGGGACGACAGAGGATGAGATGGCTGGATGGCATCACCGACTCGATGGACACGGGTTTGGGTAGACTCCAGGAGTTGGTGATGGACAGGGAGGCCTGGCGTGCTGCGGTTCATGGGGTCACAAAGAGTTGGACATGACTGAGCGACTGAACTGAAATGAACTGAAACACTTATGAGTGGATTCCCTTCTAAGACAAAGTCTACGTCATCAGCTTGGTTAGATAATGCCAGACTTGTTTCCAGTGTGTCTGTATCAGTGCACACTCCTGTCCACAGTGGACGAGTTCTCATTTCTCCACATCCTCACCAACACTGGGCTTCCCAGATGGAGTAGTGGTAATGAATCCACCTGCCAATGCGGGAGGCAAGAAATGTGGGTTTGAGCTCTGGATTGGGAACATCCCCTGGAGGAGGAAATGGCAACCCACTCAAGTATTCTTATCTGAAAAATTCCACAGACAGAGGAGCCTAGCGGGCTAGTCTATGGAGTCACAAAGGGTTGGACACGACTGAGCTCCCACGCATCACCAACACTAGGGGCCATCAGATTTTAACATTTTTACTAGTCAAGTGATACTGTGAGAGTATTTCATTGTGGTTGTAATTTTCATGCTCCTGATGACTAATAAAACTGAGTATCCTTTCACGTTGACTGGCCATTTGGATTCCTTTCACTGTAGAATTCTCTTTGAGATCTTTTGCCGTTTGCCAAGACAAATGAGCCTTTCCTGTGGGATGTCTGTCTTGTTCTTATTAGCTTATAGGAATGCTTTAAATATTTTAAATACAAGCGCTTTGTCAGCTGTATCTGTTGCAAATATTTTCTTTTGATCTACAGCTTGTCTTTTGGTTTCCTTTATATATTTTGATGTGCATGTATTTATTACTCTTTGCCTTTTAAGTTAGTACATTTTGGGTTCTTCTTTAAGAAACTCTTCTAAATCCCAAGATCAAGAAGATATTCTACCATGTTCCTTTCTAAAAGTTGTATTGCCTTGTCTTTCACATTCAGGTCTTTAAGCCATCTGTTATTTACTTATTTTTTGGTTTATTTATTTATTGGTAAAAGGTAGTGGTCTAATTCTCCACAATTGTTCCAGTGCCATTGTTTATTTATTTTTTAATTGGAGTATAACTGCTTCACAGCATTGTCTTGGTTTCTGCTGTACAATTATGTGAATCAGCTATGTGCACATATATGCCCCCCTTTTTGAGCCTCCTGCCTAGCACCCCTCCAACGCATCCCTCTAGGTTATCACAGAGCAACCACCTGAGCTCGCTGCCAGCACCATCATTGAAAAACCAATCCATCCTCTCCCACAGATCTATAACATTTGGTATCCACATATGCATCCACCTGTTTTTGAGCTCTCTACTCTGTCCCATGGGTCTGTTTCTCTGCCTGCCCCAGGCTTTATCCGAGTCTCTTAATACAGAACTGTGTGGCTGAATCACCTTCTGAAAACACATATTTCCACCACCGTACAACTTCCATGTTATCCCTTCATTCACCCACCTGGCCTATATCCTATTTCCATTTCTTCAGGAATGATTGTTGTAGCAGAACATAGATGAAAAATAGTCAAGTTGTTGACTCTTGAATTTCAAAAAGATACAGATAAGTCAGAGCTAGTATTTCACACCCATAAGATGAGATAAAGATCACTTAGATGAGGAGAAGGAGAAGGACGAGCAAGGGACAGAGAGAGCTTGAAGCAGGCTTCCTGTCTCTGGACCATGTCTCTTGATGCCTCTCTCTCTTTCTCTCTTCAGTCACTAAGTCGTGTCCGACTTTTGCGACCCCATGCCTGTAGCCTGCCAGGCTCCTCTGTCCATGGGATTCTCCAGGCAAGAATACTTGGGAGTGGGTTGCTGTTCCCTTCCTTGATGCCTCAGGTTATTGGAAATATAAGAGCAGAAGGAATAGGTGCTCCCGACCTGAGTAGGACTGGGGACATTAGCAAAACCCCAGATTTACCCTTGTGCCCGGCAGTGTTGGAGACGGGAAGCAGAAGAGGCCCAGAAGGAGACAAATGTTTCCTGAATATCTGAGGGCACAACTGAGACTGAGAGAGTGCCCCTGTAAAGAGGCTGTGCAATGGAGCAGGAGGACGTGAGCATGGCCCACACAGCCTGTGGACAGAGTCCGAGAGCTAGGGCACTTGGGCTGACACTCCCCTCTGCATGCCGAGCTCCAGCGCAGGGCTGAATAGAGCAGTGAAGCCTGTCTCTAGGGATGGGGTAATGTGCTCCATTCTTCTCATTAAGCGTAATGTCAGCACTCCAGTTATTTTGTAAACAGCCTTTATCAGCTTGAAGAAGCTCCCTCTATTCCTAGTTTGCTGAGTTGATACCATGGATGAGTGTTGAATTTTATCAAGTGTTTTTTCTGCATATATGAGCTGATTATATGATTTTTGACTTTGTTCTATAGTTCTAGTGAGTGATCTTTGAATTCTGTAATGGTCCTACATTCCCTGCACAACCGCCACATTTTGCTAGACTTGGTTTGCTAACAAACATTTTCTAAAGGATCTTTGTGTCTATGTTGGTAAGATATATCAGTCTTTTCCTGTGATATCTTTGTCAGATTTTGTATTGGGGTTCTATGTTGGTCTTAAAAATGAAATTGAGAGGTGCTCCCTCCTCCTCTATTTCATAACAGAATTTCTATGAAATTGGTATCATTTCTTAATTAAATATTGATACAATTAACTAGTGAAGCCATTTGGTATTGGAGATTTTCCCCTCTGGCCAGGTTTTTGTTTACAAATATTTTATGTTATATAAGGTTATTCAGATTATATATTTCACCTTGTGTCAATTTTATTAAGTCATATTTTTAAACGTGCCCATTCATCTTTGTTACTGAATTAATTGACATACAGTTATCTCTAATTACTCTTTAAATAGCTTCAAGATCTTTAGAGATAACCTCTTTTTCAATGGTATATTGGTAATTTGCATTTAGTCTTTTTCCCCCCTTGATTAGTCTTTGTAGAGCTTTGCTAATTTTTAAAAATTTTCAATGTGCCATCAAGTTTATCTAGTGCATTCTTCATTTCAGATATTGCATTTTTCTGAATAGCCAATGAAGTCCATTTTTCTAGTTTGTATTTCTCATTAAGATTCCTCTTGACTATTTTTTATTAATTGATTGATTGACTGATTTTGGTTCCACCGGGTCTTCATCCCTACATGCAGACTCTCTCCGGTGGTGGCGAGCAGGGGCTGGCCTCTGGCTGGGGTGCACATGCCTCTCACTGTGGTGGTTTCTCGTGTTGCAGAGCACGGGCTCTAGGTGTCTGGGCTTCAGCAGCTGCGGCACGCAGGCTCTAGACTGTGCAGGCTTCAGTAGTTGTGTGCACGGGCTTAGTTACTCTGTGGCATGTGGAATCTTCCCAGGCCAGGGCTTGAACTCATGTCCTCCACATTGGCAAGTGGACTCTTATCCTCTGTACCACCAAAGAAGTCCTATTTAAAAAAATTGTTTTTAAATTATATTATTGATGTATTTCATTGTGTTGGGTCTTCATTGCTGCATGTGGGTGTGGTGAGTGGGGGTACTCTTCCTTGCAGTGTGCAGGTTGGGCCTCTCATTGCTGCAGATTCTACTGTTGCAGAGCATAGGCCTATGGGGGCTTCAGTGGTTTCGGCATGTGGGTTCTACAGAGAGGACGGGCTCAGTAGCTGTCGTGCACGGGTCTAGTGACTTTGCAGCACGTAGAGTCCTCCTGGCCAGGGATCAAACCTGTATGCCCTGCATTGGCAGACAGACTCCTATCCACTGCGCCACCAAGGAAGTCCTTGGCTATTTTATAATAGCTATCTCAGAGACCTTGTCTGAAATTGTTTCTCTTGCTTGGATCTTCTCTTGATTATAGGTCCCATTTCCCCGTATACATGTCTCCTAATCAAAAGTTATTAATCACTATGGCAGCCACACAACCACAGATCTTGACAAGAAGACCCTATGTATGCAGAATTTAACAGGGCACAGTGCAAAAAGGGTCCAGAATCAGAATGGGGAGCCCTGAGTAAAACTCTGCCCAAGGTACTAAGAAAGGCTTGATTGAGGAGGAAATTTTGGATATCTTCCTTTGAAGAGCAGCTAAGTTGTAGAGCAACAAAGCCCGTGTGCACAACTACTAAAGCCTGCACACTCAAGGGCCTGCCTGCCACAACTACAGGGCTTCCCTGGTGGCTCAGGAGGTACAGAATCCGCCCACAATGCTGGAGACCTGGGTTCAATCCCTGGGTTGGAAAGATCCCCAGGAGAAAGAAACGGCTACCCACTCCAGTGTTCTGGCCTGGAGAATTCCATGGACAGAGGAGCCTAGTGGGCTGCAGTCCATGG
Organism: Bubalus bubalis; assembly: GCF_019923935.1. NCBI lineage: Eukaryota > Metazoa > Chordata > Mammalia > Artiodactyla > Bovidae > Bubalus > Bubalus bubalis. The sequence goes on from NC_059176.1 coordinate 64,977,228, forward strand.
GGTCCCAAAGAGTAGGATATGACTGAGCTACTTTCACTTCATTTCCTTTGAGGAATATTAATTTTTGTGAGGTTCCCGTCTGTTAAATTTCTTGCCGAACATCTCAATTTTGTGGAGATTTGTTTCTCACACTTGTTAGGGGAATTCTGTTTGGATTTTGCCATTGGTTTTAGGATAAATCTGAGATATAGTCTTGTCTCCTAATATACAGCCCAATGGAGTTTCAATAGACATTTCAAGGTGTTTGGGAAGCTCCTCTAACCTAGTGGAATTCTGAACTCTGACTTTCCTGCAGTGGGAAGCAGCTGAATTTTTTTACTAGCTTTTTCAGTTAATTCTTTCCACTGTGTTCTGTCCAGTTGCCCCCATGCAACAATTCCAGAAGCAACTGACTTAGTAAGGGAGCTGATAGGCAGATTTTGAAGTTCTCCTCTCTGTGTCTCCCTGCTTCCTTTGCTTTCTCTTTTTCCCTTCCAGATGAACTGTCAGTTCAAACCCCACCTTCTGGTGCCTCAAGCCAATAATAATGGAGCTTTCTTGGTTCTAATCCCCCAGTGCTCTGTGGCCTGGACAGTGTCCTCCAGGAAAAAGCTGGATAAATAATAAGCATGATTATAACAATATGTAGTTCTCTTCTTTCAAGAGTTAAATCTCCTTTAGCATTTGTCTGATTTTGGTCACTCTCCAGTGCTTCAAATAATTTTTTCTACTTTCCCTTTTTGTGTTTTTATTATCTTCTTTTTGCTATTTTGTTCATAGTTTATTTTGCTATCTATGGGAGGGTTAATCTGATACACAATACTCCACAGTTATTCCTATTGTTTAGTCACTCAGTTCTGTCTGACTCTTTTGTGACCCCCCTGGACTATAGCCCACCAACCTTCTCTGTGCATGGGATTTCCCAGGCAAGAATACTGGAGTGGGTTGCTATTCCCTACTCCCCTGTTACTAAAATAAAAACTCTTCTCAGTACTGTGTATTTTTAAAAAAGTATTATTGCATCTGTATTGAATTGCATGTTTTGGAATCTTAAAAAGTATTTAGCCTTTTAAAAAGGCAGAAAAATGATAAAGTACTTAGAAAAGTACTTAGAAAAATGATAATGATACTTTAAATGATAAAGTATATATGAGTTCTGTCATTCTCCTATGGTTCTGAAAACATACCATTCCATGGGTTTTCATTTCCTAATAATTTGTGAGCACTTTAAATTGAGTGCTGAAATCTCCCTGACAAGTAGACACACTGCTTCATGTTCCCTCCACACCCTGACCCCTGCCCCAACATGAATGTTGGAAAAAGGCCGATCTAGTGTGAATTCTGGATCTGCCATTTATTATGTGAGCTCTCTGAACTTCGTTTCTTCCTCTGTAAACTGAAGTCAAGAATACTGATCTCATAGAGGTTAAGTAAATGGAGTAACTTATATAAAGTGCCCGGGACTTAGTAACTCTTCTATAAATGTTAGTTTCATGATTCATAAGGGAAACATTCCATTTCTCTGAAGTAAGACTCATTATTATACCGAAAATTCTTTGATTATTTTAAGCTAAAAATTGGATATCCCAAGCTATTTGTGCAAAAATACTTTATCTTAGTTGTTATTTCCCCTTGGAAAATAGCCCCTGGATTCTGTTATCTTCTTCTGAAGAGTGTTGATTTTTGTGAAATTCCTGTTAAATTCCGGCTGAACATCTCAATTTGGTGATTTGTCTTTTACACTTATTAAGGGAAGTCTGTTTGGATTTTGCCATTGATTTTAGGATAAATCTGAAACAGTCATTTGACGGCAAATGTTATTTGGTGGCAAATAACCCCACCAAGAGCCTAGAATGGAAGTAAAGAGAAGCTAGTACTGGCTGTACACTGACCTGCCAGGCCGTGGTGGGTGAGGAAGGTGAGTGAGCCTCGGTTAGGGCCAGTCTGGTGTAGCAGCCAGGGATCCACAGGTGAAGGCAAGAAACCCCCAATAAGGAGCTGAAATCTACCGGGATTAGTGGAAAGGGGCCTGGATGGGGTAAGGAGGCGTGACAGAACTCCGTCAAAGTGCCCAGGAAGGCTGGACTGATCTTGCCACAGAATCTTCATATTTCCTCAAGAAGAGAGGAGGTAGGAATTCCAGCCCCAGGATGCTATGTGGGCCAAAGCTTGGAGCTTTAAGAGAGGTGTCTTGTCCCTTATCGGGGAGGTATGGTGATGGGGTTAGAACTCAAGAGTCCGGAAAGGTGGGAGGAAGCAGGGTCAATCAGGGCCTTAGGGCGGTCAGGCCATCACGTCTGACCTTGAACCAGTGTCCTGTCTAAGCAGAAGAGTCCAGATAAAGATTGCTTCTTTAGGAGGAAGAGCACGTAGACCCAGAGGAGGCTGGCCTGAAGGAGCAGGAAATGGTCAGGAGGTACACCAGCTCTCGGGGGAGACACTGGGGTGGGAGGAGGGGCCATCCGGTGACTGCGTCCAGGAGCGGCTGAACCACTTTGACGACTCACTAGAAGTGCGTCTGGAAGTTGATGACTCACCGGAAGTGCATCTGGAAGAAGTCTTGAGCAACTGAGATTTCTAGGTGGGGCGGTGATGTGGGGGTGATACGTTAACCGAAGCAGTGACAGGAGGTGCCCCAGGTCCTGTGAATTCTCTCCTCAGTCTCGTAGGTAATCATAACTGTGACCCCTTCAGAGGAGGACGCCAGTCTCTGCCGCGGGCAACTCACCTGAGATCACAAAGCAGTGGGTGGCCTGGCGCAGGGCCTGGTCCGTTGTCTGTGGAGTTGATCCGAACCAGTGCAAACCAGAGCTTATTCTGGAAATTGCAATTCAAATAAAAAAGCCTGACTTGAAGCATTTGCCATTTCCTGAGTTGTAAATATTCTTCCCACCTAGGCCAATTTCAGACCACCAGCAAGATGTCACTGAACATGGAGTTGGGAAGGGCTGTGTGTAAGTCATTGTCACGAGTGGGTGAGTGGGTACACGCCAGCTCATCCCTGACACTGACTCAGGTTTGCCTGGTACTGGGGCCCCTTCTTCCAACACCTCACAACTTCCCCAGTTTCTTGTATTTTCAGTCACTGGCCTTCACCCCAACCTCTCCAGGGTTTATCTCTCCACAGATTGGTATAGCAAGTGGGTTACAGTGAAATACAAATTCGTGAGAAAAGCCACACTTCCCCATTCTGTGCCCAGGCCCCCTTCCCTGAGATTTCACGGCAGTGAATTCCTTGGAGCTGTATTTCAGGGCAAATCTCACACAGGGACTTTCTGCTGAGTCTGCAGAGGAAGCACTCCAGCCAGCACACATCGTGTGTCTGGAGGACTCAGAGGAACCACACTTGGCAGCTCTCCTGGATCAGAAGGACTGGATATCTGCTCATCATTCAGAACCCAACACAGCGGTTTCCTGTCCCAAGTAGGGATGGTGTTACTGGTGCCACAATCTGGAAGTGGATTCAATACACACAGCAACTGTCTTCAGAGTTGTCCAAGCTACAACTTACGGACAATTCACATTCAGACAATCTGCAGTATTTTAGCACGGACCCTACGAACATCCATGTGTCACGGGTCCTCCCCCATCTTGTTTGTGAGTATTTTCCTTCTAATGTGGAACTGACTGCTGTAGAGGCTGAAGAAAGGCAAACACATGAAGCAAGGAATTAGGGCAAGAGGAACCCCGCGGATGGTGCCCTTCTGTGGGTGAGGAGGGAATGAGGATTTAGGTGAAACCAAGCAACTCTGTGACAAACTTATCTCCAAAGCAACTTGGGGGCAGCAAACTGCTGCAGTAGCCACTCTGAGGGAAGGGCGGTGTTAGGCCCTCAGCTGGGAGGCATGATGGTGGCTGGCACTGCAGGGACCCATCTAACAGGAAGTCACCAGCGGGTGAAATAGAAGTCGTGCATTCTCCCAGCTGGGGGACACCTGGCAGCCAAGCCCTGGGCCGTGGGCAGGCATGAGGCCAGGCTGCCCCATGACTCCCTGAACCTCAGGCCCCTGGCTGGGGCTGGAACAGGGCTTCCTGTCTTGCTGAGTTGCACAGCATATGCCTCACATCCTCCCGGGGACATGGCTCATGGTGGGCTGTGCTCACAATTTGCCTCAGAGAAACTGGCCCTGGTGAGCTTTTGCTGGCAGGCACACCCTTTTGGGAGAAGGAAAGGCTTGTCCCCAAATCTAATTTTAAAGAAGGCCTGTGAATCATAACCCAAACTGCTCATTACCCAGGGACTGCCTGGTAACTGACTCGGACCTTCAGCTCCAGCCAAGGAGAAGTCAGGAAGGCACGTGTTAACTGTGGTTTCCCCTAATCCCAAGAGGCTCTCAGAGACCTCCAGCTCACCCAGGCTCAACAGGGGTCTCAAGGTGCCTTTGTCTATCACAAGGTGCCCTTATCTTCCCTTTGTTGCTGCTCCTACTAACAAAGGATCGCTCACGGAAGCCCTCAGCCTTGAAATTCAGTCATGGGCTTTAGCTTCCAGGGAGCACAGAAGCCAAGTAACAATAAATTGCATTGTTTTATTGAGAAATGAAATGAAATATTTCCTGCCATATCAGCAAACAAAGATATCACAGTCATTGGTGATTCCAGCCCTCCAGTGTGAGCTGAAGGGCCCTAAGGGCACTTAGGAAGGAGAAGAATACTGGTATTCAGACTGCAGCCACTCCTGATGGTGAGCCCCAAGGGAGCTCAGGACATGAAGAAACACCGGATACCAGCCCAGGAGAGCTGAGATGCTTATTAAAGGAACGATTTCAGTGAACCCAGATTCTTGCATCTTACAATACATAGAAAAGCACGAACTCCTTAACTTGGGATATCTGGTTTTCTTTAATTAACAATAATCTCTTGCTGTTCAGACTAGCTGCCCCTTTGTTGCAGAACTTCTCTATAAACTGGCTCCTCCCCTCACCTCTTCAGAGCCATTCTCCCAGGGTCACTTGAGATCCTGTCTCCCAGGCTTGAAGTCCTAATAATTCCCATGGATTAAAACATAACTCTCAACTTTTAGGTTGTAAACTTTTTTTTTAAGTCAACATGTATTTTATACATTGTTTAGTCACTCAGTTGTGTCCAACTCTTCTGCGACCCCATGGACTATAGACCTGGCTCCTCTGACCATTAGACTCTCCAAGCAAGAATACTGGAGTGGGGTGCCATTTCCTTCTCCAGGGGATCTCCCAGCCAGGGATTGAACCCACATATCCTGTGTCTCCTGTATTGGCAGGCAAATTCTTTACCACCCAACCACCTGGGAAGCCCATATTTCATATATTACCTAAAATATATCATTTTATTTATACAGAACCTCAAAACCTCCCTACAACATAGGTAAGGGGTCAGTGGTAAGACTGAAATTAATTCCCATTTGTGTTCAAATGTACACTTTTCTCTGTGGAAAAATGCCTTTGCTTCTGGTCACATGGATCCTAGCATCTCTGGGCATGTCTACGCCCACCCCACTCCAAGTCTGGGAGGAGTCCCTTAGCTTGAGCTGCCACTTTTGTATCTTGCTTTGATCTCATGGGACAAATATCTGTGACCTGGGAGTGGAGATATGTACCTCATTCCCAAACAGCCCATCTACTACACCTTGCTTCCCCTCACCCCTGAGTCATCAGTAAATCTTTCTGCCTTTTTTCTCACTTTGCAATGACTCAAGTTTTGCAGCAACAAAATTAGGTTTGTTGAATTTCTGTTTTCACGGGATGATGTAACCAAGACACAGGGTGCAATATTCCCACAGTATTTCTTGAAGGCCATTTAGTTGTTCAGGTTTATTTTTAAAAGGTTTTATTAAATGACTAGTAGGCACTAAATGTCAGTGTTGACCAAGTGAAATACCAAATGACTTAATGTCAGAAGTGGCCAAATACTAAAGTCCCTAGAAGTGGATGACCTACTACTGGAAACCAATCTGATGATCTAAAGTATGAAAAGGGCTTTGTGCAAAAGGCTTCAACTATAGTGTTATCCAAGATGGAACAGGATGCTCGAGGTGGCCAACAGCAGGGAAATTCTCAACTCTAATAAGAGACATGAGGGCCTTTAAAGACAATTGTAGAGACAGTGTGTTTTAAGTGGGAGAGGGAGAGCAAAATGTCAAACAGTATGTATGCATACATTAAACTATAAAGAAAAACCCTAAAGAAATTTACCAAAATGGAATAGGATGGTGCAAAAGGAAGGTACTAAAGGCCATTCCTTTTCCTTCTCTACTTCCCAGTAAATCTATATTTGCATTGTGAAGACACTGTCATTTACAGTGGAGGAGACAGTCTTCATCTAAAACTCCAAATTGCTTCCTTCACAACATGATCATTTGAATGTGCAGTTTTAGTTTTACATTTCTAGTTTGCAGAGGGCATTCTGAGCACATGAATGAGATCTCCCCTTTAGTTATGTAACAGGAAGTGTTTTCCTAAAGAAAGACCTGAACTTAATTTGGAATTAATAAATTTGAAGGTCATTTTGAGGTTTGGCTAGAAATGCTCTCTTTTCTGCAATGGGAATATGTCTATAGCACTGAGCTAGGCGTGTGTGGGGCTGGAGCTTGACACAGGGTGATGGGTTGGGGCAAATCAGCAAAAGGAAAGAGGAAGTGGCAGCTCAGAGGTGTCATCGACTGAACTGTGATGGGCTACTTAACAGAGAAATTCATTATGGATGCATCAGCTTTGTCTAAGCAGATTCCAGATCTGGCCTAATTTGCACCATTAAATGATTTAATCAATTTATTAAGTTTTTTCATTAGAAATCAATGGATAGCTATTACCGTCTTAAAGGAAATGTAGCTAGGATATTCTTAAAGGAAAAAAACAACAACAACAACTTTGTTTTGGTTTACAGTAGTAAGAAAAGAAGACCCTCATAACTGGAATATGAGTGGTAAATTGAATGTATTAAAAAAAAAATCTGACAACAGGCACTTAAGTGGCTTAACTGCACTGATGACAAGCCAACCTCAGCTCTGGTTGGTCCTGTGGTTTTCAGTGAACGTTTTACTCCCATCTCCTCCTCCACGTGGTTGTCACTGTTTAGTTGCTCAGTTGTGTTAGACTCTTTGCAACCCCATGGACTGCAGCACACCGGGATCCCCTGTCCTTCACTATCTCCCAGAGCTTGCTCAAACTCATGTCCATTGACTCAGTGATGCCATCCAATCATTTCATCCTCTGTTGCCCCCTTCTCCTCCTGCCTTCAATCTTTTCCAGCATCAGGGTCTTTTCCAATAAGTCAGCTCTTCGCATCAGGTGGTCAAAATATTGGAGCTTCAGTTTCAGCATCAGTCCTTCCAGTGAATATTCAGGGTTGATTTCCTTGAGGATTGACTGGTTTGATCTCTTTGGTTTCCAACGGACTCTCAAGAGGCACCACAGTTCAAAAGCATCAATTCTTCACTGCTCAGCTTTCTTTATAGTCCAACTCTCACATCCATACATGACTACTGGAAAAACCATAGCTTTGACTATATGTACCTTTGTCAGCAAAGTGATGTCTCTGCTTTTTAATATGCTGTCTAGGTTGGTTATAGCTTTTCTTCCAGGGAGCAAGCATCTTTTAATTTCATGGTTGCAGTCACCATTTGCAGTGATTTTGGATCCCGAGAAAATAAAGTCTGTCACTGTTTCCCCATCTATTTATCATGAAGTGATGGGACTGGAAGAAAGGGAAAGGGAAAGTCACTCAGTTGTGTCCAACTCTTTTCGACCCCACAGACTATACAGTCCATGGAATTCTCTAGGCTAGAATATTGGAGTGGGTAGCCTTTCCCTTCTCCAGGGGATCTTCTGAACCCAGGGATCAAACCCAAGTCTCCCACATTGCAGGAGGATTCTTTACCAGCTGAGCCACAAGGGAGGCCCAGGACTGGATGCCATGATGTTTTTTTAATGTTGAGTTTAAAACTGGCTTTTTCACTCTCTTCACCTTTATCAAGAGGCTTTTTAGTCCCTCTTCACTTTCTGCCATTAGGGTGGTGTCATCTGCATTTCTGAGGTTATTGATATTTCTCCCAGCAATCTTGATTCCAGCTTGAGCTTCATCCAGCCCAGCATTTCACATGATGTACTCTGCATGTAAGTTAAATAAGCATCTGCCTGCCACTGCAGGAGACACAGGTTCAATCCTTGGGTTGGAAAGATCCCAAGGAGAAGGAAATGGCAAGCACTCCATATGCTTGCCTGGGAAATTCCATGGACAGAGGAGCCTGGTGGGCTAGTCTATTGGGTCACAAAAGAGTTGGATACAACTTAGCAACTAAACAACAACCTCCTCCACATACACCTCTGTAAAAAACAAACAAAACCCTGAAACATAGCAACACTTCTACATAAAGTCACACAAAATGAGTTGCTTTAATTTGATCCTCTGCATTGTAACACTTACATTTCATTGTATTTATAACAAGACTAAGCATATTTGGTGCGAGCTGGCCTTTTCCTTCAGGTGGAACAGGGACATTCTTTGAGGACTGGGAAAGTACAGTGGGACCCCTCGAGGCAGCTGTGTGGAGCCACTTCATGAGACAGATCCCTTGCTGGCCCCCAACACTGTGGCAATAAGCTCCTTTGCAGCGGAGATTATAGCAGATCACATGCAGCAATGCAGTTGAAACCCCCCAGGGAGGGCTGGCACCTGCTTCCTGCCATGATAAGGAAGCATAAGGAGAGATCTTGGAAGTCTGGGACTGGGTGGAGCCCCTCAGCCACTGGCAATCTGTCCAGTGGGTAGGCAGTGCCCAAAGTGTCATCTTCCTGGAGGAAGGACTTGCAAGGGGAGAAAAGCTTCTGTAGACCCACCGTTCTCTTAACCTGACCACTATCCTCGGGAGGTGGTGTGGAGACCACATCTCGCTGGTACCCCATGGAAACACTGAGTAACACATGAAGGTGGCTGCAGACACCACCAGAGCCTCAGTGACCTTTCAAGTGCCGAGAACTGAGGTGAAACACGACTTGTCACTTAGCTTGGTCACACATCATGACAAAGGTTGTGCTAGGAGCATTAGCCAAGGCCCCCGGTCTGCTGTCTGCGCTGCATGTTTTGCTCTGCTCCAGTTGCATCAGGATGCAGTTGGCCTTGTGAAACAGGATGTGGTCAGAGCGCTGGGCAGAAAGGAGGGGAAGGCAGACTTGCCCGTTGCTATCAGGAACTTGGCCACTGAGCTGATGATGTTTGGGGCAGTGGGACATGGACCAGCTCCTGAGGGTCATGGCTCCTTCTGTGTCTGGGCTCAGAAAGGGCCCTGGAGGGGAGTACCACCCAGCCCTTCTGCTCTCAGACTCTGAGAGTGATGGCACTTCCCTTGTGCCAAGAGGGCTGCCGCATGGCCCACACTATGCGACACGTGGCCTGTCTCCAGCCGAAGTCCTGCATGCTAAGATCTGTCGTGCACGTTCTCACGCTGGCTCAGAGGAACAGTGCTGGGAAAGCGATGTGGCCCTCCAAAAGTAACGAGCTGCATTGTCTGACCTGAGACAGGCTCTCCAGCCTCCACTCGGGCAGACCTCCCACACGGGCAGCCACACCTGGGCAGCCCACCCAGTCTGCTTTCCTCCAAACACAAGTCCGTAAGTCTGCTCGTGGCAACAGAGGCTGGCACAGATCCAAGCAAGCATGTGCCCTCCCTTATCCATTTCAGTGAAGTTTTAAAATGCTACCAAGTCAGCCTATTAAACAATTCATCCCGCCTACCGTACCAGAACCCCACACACCTGGTGGTTCTTGGCGGGAAGGGCCTGAAGGCTGGCTGGAGAAAGGAGGGGGGCTGTGCATGTCTTTGTGCGTTGTGATTGCCCCTCTTCACCACTTTCACATATTATCCTTAATTTTTAACAGGAATTATCTGGTTTGGGGTTTATGGGCCATTTCAGTTGAATTCTTCTCTGTATTTAAAATAAAGTTACACAAGCTAAGAGAAAGTCTAAAGTAAGAAGCAAAACAGAGTTCTAACCAGAAAGTGTTCCAAGTTTAAGGGAAGAAGGACTCATCTGTAGATCTTGAGTGTGGGAGGCCATGCAGTGGGCAGGCAGGACGGGGCTTCATCTGCCAGGAGGCGTGTGGGGTGGGCTCTGTGACTGGAGCATGGATGCAGGGCCGGGCAGCGTGGGGTACTGCAGGCTTCTGCAGACGTGGGCCTGGTGTGCGCGGTCATCACCTAGGAGAGACCCAGGACTGCGGTCTAGGGACACTGTCCACCTGTGTCACATCCACACTGGGAGGGCCTGAAATGACACCAGGGTGGACACGGGGGAGTTTCAGGGTCTCATGGAAGATGAGTCAGTGGTGAGGCAGGGAGAGTGCTCCAGGCAGAGGGAAAGCACAGGCGGATACAGACTTGACGTCCTCATGAATGAAGAGACTGTTTGGCTGGGTGGCATCCTGCGGGTCCTACAGAGTCTTCTTTCTGGGCAGCAGGGGGAATCAGAGCTGCTGATTTGGAGGGGTGCTTTAGGAAGAAGGAGTGTCCAACTGGAGCATAAGCCCACAGGCCAGGGGTACCGAGTTCAGGCATGGCAATGCCAGGCGAGTGAAGGGCTCCAACGGCATCTCTAGAGCCAGAGTCTTGATGAAGAGAGGGCAGCACTTCCATTATCAACACTGATGTTAGGAAGAGGAGCAGACACAGGTAAGAATGAGATTAGGGAAGGAAGTGGCCGGTGTGAAAGGATCACTGGGACACCTGATGGCCACTGAGGCTCAACAAAGCAATTGCTCACGCTCTGTCCTATGGTTCCCTATTATGATAAACAGGAGAGAAGTTAACTGACTTTGTCATCAGGATGTATACTATGCTCTTCCTTACTGAAGAATAAAAACGTCTGTGCTTTTTTCCAAGGAAAAACTAACTACTCCCACAAAGTAAATGGCAATTAGGCTGAAGGACAGCAATTCCTACTGTGAGCACGATGTCATTATCCTGGATCTTCACTGTCATTACATGGTAAATACCTGTCCTGGGAGTGTAATTCACATCCACAAAGCTTGCTGCTTTGGCGTCAAAGATCTTACTTTGTTTGATTCTTAGATTATATGGCAACTGTGGGCAATTTATTCTGTAGCTAGATCCACCTTAAAATCCTGAGCACATTGATGCACACAGTACCAGCAAGTGGACACTTGTTAAAATGCAGATTCTAAGGGGCCTAGCAGGTTCACTAAGGGGCCCTGAAAGATACACTTGTATGAAGAAGCCAGAGGGGGCTTGGATCTGGTTTGAAGACCTTTGTTCTATAAAACACAGATTCAGCAAGTTCTTTAACAAGAACAAACATAAGATGACGCATTCATTCCAGCAAAAAAAAAAAAAAAAAAAAAAAGAGGAAAGAAGCACTTGAAAGTTTCATTTCATTTCCAACTGTAGTGCACATAGATACTCCCTCAAATAACTTGAAAAACCTTATGAATCAGTGTTTAAGATTTTTACTCTCCAAATGTAATAAAATTCTTCAGCTAAAACAGGAGTAATGAGAACAAAATGGTTTTGCAAAGTACAATAGAAAAATATTGTCCACTGGTTTATTTTTCCAAATGAGCAATAGGCTATTTACAAATAAGCAGACCTCCAATGATGTATATTAAAACGACAAAACTATTACTGTTTGAAATCTAAATGAAAAAAAAAATTTATTAAGGCACATTTGTTCTGTGAGTCTAAAACAAACTTTCTGGTGTAATGACAGATTCATTTCACTTTTGTCCGAAAAACACATGAGCACCAGGATTTATCAAACAACACTCAATATTTAGTAAAACAGTAAGGAATGTAAAAATTGAGGATAGGGAAGAGTTTCCAAAAAGAAATCTTTGGAGATCAGTTTACTGCAAATAAAATATACTAAACACTCCTTATACACATAAATACTAATAACTAACAGAACTTGGGAAATGGTAGAGCTCTAAACAACGGATATTAAATAAATTAAAGGTATTTCAGATACAAAGGATAGAACAAAACAGTAATTAAAAAATGAGACACCCATCTCTGTCAACATAACACAGATAGGATGAAGTGAACAAAATCGGATACATTTTCCCCCAATTCTTTAATTAGGGTTAGGTTTTGTTTATTTTGTTTAACCTTGCATACATTACATTTATGGCAATAATTCTTTGCCGTTCTAAATATTAATATTTTATCTTTTAAAAAGAAGGGTCTGGAGAGGAGAAAGTGTCAGACTCTTCTTGAAATCCAATGCCAGGTCCGTCAGGCCACACTAATTGCAATAAGAACAGCCATCTATCTTACTATGCTTTCCTGCTCCCCTTGTTTTGAAAAATGAGACAAGTTTTGGGGAAACAATCACCTTTGGAAAGCTCGAGGATGACGACATAGCTACTGTCACATTTCCTTATTTGACAACTGGAACATGAAATGGCTTAAAAAAAAACTGTTGTAAAAAAGACAAAAGGTAGAATCTGTGCAAAGTTAACAGTCAAAACAAAACATTTATCAGAGTTACAGTGTTTTGTTACAATAACACTTTGCAGTAACGTTCATGTTTTCTGCCATAGGACTACAGCAAAGAGGTCTGAAAAAGAAATATTAAAAAAAAGTTTTGCTCCTCAGGTACATTTCAAGTCATAATTAAGCACATCTGCTACATAATGTTTAGCAAGAAAATGTGTTCAAAAGGCAAACATGATCACATTTTTGTTTAAAAAGCTCAATCCTCAAGGAGTCCTTTGTAAGAAAACCATGTGTAAAATATATCCCCTTGTATGGACTTCAAAAACTGATCGTACAAAAAAATTTTTGAAAAATAAATTAATTAAAAATGTCCTTTCCAGCAAAGCTGGACATTAGGCTGTCCTCACTGAGCCATTATTATTGCTGCTTTTACTATAATTTGGGTCATTTTTCTCTAGCCACATTTCAGCCAACTGATGTGTGGACCCATATGTTGACGCTTTGGACCCCAAGCACATTTTGTACTGTTTGGGATCAAGGTTGGGATCACAAAAGACAGGATGGTGGACATGGACTACTCCTACTTCTTGGCTCCTAAATGTCTTCAAACCTGCCTGGACAACCTTGTTGAAAAGGTCAACATCCTCAAGCCCCCAGCCTTGGATAGAAACATCAAAGCCGCCTACTCGGACGAGATCTCCCTTATAAATACAAGTGATGCCAAACCCATAGTTTCTCCAGAAGCCAGTTTTTTGAGTAAAGGCAAAATGGTTGTCACTGGGAACCTTCCCACTATAAACAATCTTTGGATCATACTGGCTAAAGATGATTGGAAAATATATTTGTTGGCCCAGAACCGTATTTGCTCGACATCGCTGGAGAAATTCTGCAGTAAATACAAGGTCAACGTCACAAAAGAAGAGCAAAGATTCATTATTAAACTGGGACGATCCCACTTCTAGGGCCAGAGCTCTTGAAAATTCTCCAGACACGGGCAAAATCTGCATGTCGGCTTTAGGGTACTTAATGCGGTAGTCTCTCATGAGTTCAACTTGCTTGGCCTTGTCGGGGTTGGAGTCAGAATTGAAGAGCAGAACAACGAGCTTGACGTTCTGATTAGGAATGAGGCACGTCTTCTCAAAGTTCCCCATAAATCTCACAAACATGTCAAACCGTCCAGACAAAGGAATCAATATATTGATCTTTTTCTCTTTGGGTTCTTTGTGCTCATTCTTGGACCCAGGAAGCTGAAAGGGAACAAGCTTCTTCAGGGAATTTGAGAGAAAGGACAAGGATCCGGATTCTTGATTGATTTTGTTGGCCAATTCCTTTGCGTCCAGCTCCTCGTGCTCCACAAACTGGATCTTGCTGAAGGTCTGCTGTAAATACGCGTGCCTCCGCACAGGGACCGTCATCTTCTTCCCTTTGTGCTTTTTGTACAGAAGCAGCAAGTCCAGAATGTACTCAGCCCCATACATGGGGTTCACTCGGCGATAGCCGTACTGTATCTCCTTAAAATCAATTATGCGCCCTCTGGTCTTGGCGTTGGCATTGATCATCTCCATGACCTGCATGACAATGTCATCCAAGGCCTCGCGCTGCGCGGAGTCCATCCCTCTTCGAGGGGGCTGGCTGTCAGCGGCTGAATACAAGTATTTCCCAGTCAGAAATTCCCATTCCAGAATCTCTTCTCGTTGGCGAGGCTGGAACCTCATGAAGGAAGGAGGGATTCCCAGCTGGAGGTCTTCTTTATGAACCTCGGTGTTGCTGTATTTGCTCATCAGGACAATCTCGCGGTGCAGCTGGATGGTGCGGTGGCGAAGCTCAGCGATCTTGCGGCTGAGCATGTAGCTGTGAAGCCTGTACTGGTAGGGCGGGTTTTTGTTCGGGTGCAGAGTGATGGCGCGGTGAATTTTACTGTTATGGAGATCCCTAATGTACCCCTTCTTGTTCTGTTCATAGTTCTCATAAAAAAGCTGCTGCATCTGTGAAGAAATAAGTAAGATTTCTATTAGTAATATGTGGGTGAGTGTCCCCCCTCTTGTACTTCCTTATATATCTGCATACTCTGTATTATAAATCTTTCTAAATGAGTCAGAGCATACCTAAGATTCTAGGTAAAGCTCGAAATACAGCAGTCCAGTGATAGTAGAGTAACTGTAAACTACTTACAGAAACAAGACTACATCAATAACCAAGTTGGTCAATACAATTCTGTAGGCAAATAGAACTATGAAAAAAAGTTTTCCCATAAAGTAAAAGTATAATCTTGAGCTCACAGTGCACCAACTCAGCATACCTGGAAGAGAATGCCACCTTTAGCCCCCAACAAACCTGGGAAGGGGACTGGAGAGCCAAGGTCCCCTTCCTGAAGACTGGCACCCACAAGGAGCTGCCATCTAAACAGGAGTAAACCATTATCAGTGGGGTGAAAAGCAGAACTCCAGGAGAATGAGCCGAACACAGACAAATGCTGCTTCCAGGGAGCTGAGCAGAAAGAAAACCATCCAACCACATGCAGAAAGAGGCCTGCCACTTGGCAGGGCACGCTGTAGGTAAAATCAAGGGTCAGCAAGGTCGCCAGGACCACACTCTGAGAGTCCCTTCACCATCTGTGTGTTCCTAGGCAGGCAGGAGAGGGCCTGCTCGCTAGCCACCAGCTATCAAGCACCAGGGCAGAGCAGAAGGGCAGGCAAGGCAAGGGGGCTCATTACCCCATCCGCTCTCTCTGTCTTAGGACACTGGTTGGGCAAACAAAAGTTTGAGGTCCTTCAGCCAAAACAGGGTCTGTTGCCTCAAGCTAGATAGGGAATATACTTAATTATCCAGTACATTCACGCAACAGAATGATGACCTCTACAAGAACGAAGAATTAAAAAATTTGCAAAAAATGTTTTAGTAAAAATAAGGTTTGCAGCTGGTATCTGATAACCTAGTCTTTGTTTTATTTGTGGCTCAACTTTGCCTTTCTGAACATGTTACTAAAAACTGACTCTTGATAAGGGTACATGGATTTGGATCAAGTAGTTTATTTGCCTCTGGACAGTCATATTTTTGAATTTTTTTTTTCCTTGAGCCACTAAAGTTGTAATAATAGAAAAATACAGATTAATATTTTTACACTGCATTTTCTTTTTCTATACAATTACCATAGGCTACCAATAAATGAAGCCAGTAAGAGCAAAAAGAAGAGAAATGCTTTCAAAGAATGGCTTAAGTGGAAAAATAAAAAGGCACACATGTAATGCTACCGGTGCTGAGTAGGGGCTGTGCGCACATCCACTGGCTCAATCCCCTGGAGCCGCGAGTCTGCTGAACGCTGACCACCTACGTCCTGTCCTTGGAAGAGCAAGCCAGCCTGGAACTCATCATTTCCAACTTCGCTCTCCAAATCATCTATAATCAACATACAAGGCAAGTGTGTACATGGAATTATCCACTGAAATAATTTCCAAATGTTACAGTTAAGTGGAACAGGTAGTCAAGCAAAAAAAAAAAAAAAAAAAAAAAAAAGAAAGAAAAGAAAAGGAAGCAGAGAGAGTGTCTCTACCGTTGGAGAGAGCACCACCCTTCTCTCTGCAGCAGGCACGCGGGGTGCTCACCCACCTGTGTGCAAGTGCCCACTCACTGTTCCTCTTAGCACAAACAGCACTTAACTCCTTAAAACACCCAACTTAGTAAATGATCTGATTTGCTGAGAGGGCTTTCAGTAACTGATGCTTGAACTCCTCCAGCCCTGGACGGGACAGGCCACAGAATGATAAATAAGAAAAGTGACAAGGTTTGGATGATGATCATAAGGACCATAAGAATTTACCTTTCTTTTAAGTTCACTCTTTAGACAGGTCACAACAAAAAAACTTCAATGGAATTCCTATTGAAAGTATTTTCACCATTCATTTTCTAGCTGGGCTGATTTCTGGGGAAGAAGTACCTGGCTCCAAGGTGACAAGTGAGTGTCCTCTGAGGATTCAAAACCATGAAGAAACACTGGGGAAAACCCTTTGCAGATGCTAAAGATATGAAACAAATACCTTCAATACCGTCGTTTCCTTCTTCTGACCCTAACCCCTATATGCCCCAACAACTTGAGGTCATTCTTCCAGTTTTAACAAAGTCAGCCTTTACAACATCCATCAAATTAGCTAGGCAAGCCACCTTATCCCGCTTCCTCCTCCTGAAGACTCCACTGTGTGAGAAGAGTCATTTAAAGGTCAGCAACATCCTCATCAGAGCAAAGAACTCGGCAAAACCCAATGCTCTGAGGTCAGGGAAAAGTACAATCACCACTGTAAGCCATATGATGGAAGGTTTCCTAACGATTTTGGCAGAGAGTTTAAATATTTGTTATAATTACAAATTATTTCCATTTTGTCTGCTTATAACTTTCAAAGTTTTAAAAATGAGCGCGAAGAACCACGACTGTTTTGGAAAGGTCCCTTTTACATCTTCAAGAATACAGACACAGCGAGCCATCAGCCTGGCCGTAAACACTGCTTTCCAACTCTGAAGATGCTCTGAAGCAGGCAGGCTCCTTCCTCGCCCTGCGCTGCCAATTCCGTCTGCACAGGCGTCTCAACTTTGCTCTGCTCCCTGCCTGCTGGCTGATGTCTCTGTCTCCCAATGGGTGTCCCTGCAGAATTCTGTTCTTTCCTCAATTTCTGCACAGTACCAAAACCAGTCTTCTTAAAATATAAATCAGAGGCTTAAGGCTAAAATATGAGTGGTAGAACCCACATGAGTCTCCTTCCCAAATGCTCTTAAAAGAGAATAAAGATATGCAAAAGGAATAAACTCGTAAGGACCAAGAGAATGGGGTCACAGACACAGACACAGTAGACAGGAAATGTCCCCAAATTCTTAGAAAATGGAGCATGAAGGAAGTTGAAACCAAACAGACTGCTCTGAAGAATAAGCCAATTTATTTAATCCTGAGAACCCTGGGAAAAGATACTGGTGTTGCAAAAGCTAGTGGGTGGGGGAGCTCCAGGGCTGAACACAGGGAGAGTGGAGGAGCTGGGAATATGAAGCAGGGAGAGTGGAGTTGCTGGGAATATGAAGCATGGAGAGTGGAGGAACTGGGAATAGGGAGCAGGGCGAGCCCCACGGCTCCTCCCACAGAACATCTCAGGAGCAGAGGGAGGCCATTGGTAGGAGATGCCCAACATCTTTAGAAACACGCTCCCAGTCACTCTGCCATTTAGACGATGGGTCTTTTGCCAGAATTCATGTAGGGTTGCCTGTCAATTGTTGCAACTAAACTAGCACTGTGAGTAGCAAATACTGGCGGCTTCTCTGCGATTTCTTAATGCAGAAATCATTTATAGTAGTTATTCCTGAATGTCCCTGTCTATAGGTTCTTTCTTTATTCCTCTGGGGTTACTTCATTGATAAGCATATAAGCCTTAAGTTCAATCTCTCCAAAAATGAAATGTGAACACCTGCGTAGAGGTGAGTTCAAAGCTGACAACAGCGGGAAGTGAAGTGAAAGTTGCTCAGTCGTGTCCAATTCTTTGGCACCCCATGGACTGTAGCCTGCCAGGGTCCTCTGTCCATGGAATTCTCTAGGCAAGAATACTGGAGTGGGTATCTGTTTCCTTCTGCAGGGGATCTTTCCAACCCAGGGATCGAACCCAGGTCTCCCACATTGCAGGCAGATTCTTTACTGTCTGAACTACCAGGGAGACCGCAAAGATACTAGTTTTAAAAAAAATCTTGCCTACAGAGATTCCACTTAGTTTTTCAATGCTTCAGTCTCAAGTGATAATCAACAGCAAAGACCATCAGGCAACTGAAAGAGGGTTCCAATGGGAAAGATGGAGACAAAACAAAGAAACAAAAAGCTTGGTGAAAATGCAAACAGTGAAATGACTAGAAGAAAAACTCTACAACCAAAGCAAAAACTACCAGGTATTCAAAGAGAAGCTACTGTCTCTGTGCAACAAAAATGGAATACTATAAAAAAGAACAACCAGAAAACAAGTAAGCTCTTGCAATTAAAATAAAATAGTAAAACAAAAAGAATAGAGTTCAAAGATAAAACTGAAGAATACACCAGAAAATAGAAAAACAAAAACAGAACACAGGAGAGAAACATATTCATTCTAGAAAGAGAAAGCACGTGGGGAAGAAAATACCAAAAAACAGGTCTAAAATGAAAGTGTTCAGATGCCTGGATTGAATCCTAAGTGCCCAAAACAGAGTACAGACTGGGAACGCTACAGGTTAAACTAGTAGAGGAGAAAAAAGGCTGCATATAAATAATTCAGAAACTGGAGTGGCACTAAACATATACAAAACTAAAGAATACCACCTTCAAAAGTGGGAAGAGGGAAAATTATTTCTTCATATAGAAGTGTCTTCCCAACCAAACTATCCATCAAGTAAGAGGGAAGAAACAGTTTCAGGTATTCAACAACCCCAGTTTTACCCTCCATCCATTCTTTCCCAGGAAGCTACTAGAGGAAGTGCCCATCCAGAATACGGGGATAAGTCTGGAAAGATGACACAGGATCCAGGAAGCAAGGGGAAAACGCAGAAGAAAGAAAAGAGAGCCCAGACGACAGTGCCAGGAAGCCCACCCAGAACAGTACTGTGGACTGCAGGTTTGTGTCCCCCCAGATTCGTGAGTCAGGAGGGAGGCCTCTGGAAGGTGCCTGAGCTTAGACAGGCCGTGAGAGTAGGGCCTCCAGTGAGACAGGGGACCTCACTCACAAGGGGACGGAGTACCAGGAGAGGAAACAGCAGGAAGGTGGCTGTGTGCAAACCCCCTAGACAGTCCTACCGAACCCACAATGCTGACACTTGGATCCTGGACTTCCAGCCTCCAGAACTGTGAAAACTGCTGCTGTTTAAGCCACCCAGTCTACAGTATTTTTGTGCTGGCAGCTGGAACAGACTAGACAAAGAGCTCTGCAGCAGGCTGAGGGTACCAGTGCACACGGAGAACGGCACAGATAGCTCACTGCTTGCATCTCCAGAGTCCAGCTCGGTGCTTGACACACTGCAAGATATTCAACTTGAATTAATGATTAACAGTGGTCCTGAAGCATAGCAAGTATCAAGAAACTGAACGACCACAGCTGATGCAGATAGACACAATACAATATAGCTGTGCTCCACTGACCAGGATACACTCTAAAACGTAAAAATCAGCAGCGTGTCTTGAAAGAGAATACATACCACCCAAGGATATAGCTGTCATTTGGTTTTCACTCCCCAGACACCAGTATACTACTGTGAGTTTTATTCTTGGCTATCAAAACCCTGCATGAGGAGAGCAAGGCCCATCAGGAGTCCTCTGTGAAAGCAGGTCTTCACACGTGACTGATAATTCTTACAGACTCAATATGACATCATGTTTCCAAACACTTTCAGGGAAACATTTCTCAGAACGTTTCAGACGTGGTCCACGGCCATTACTTTCATAGTGACTGAAGTAGAGACCAGCTTTACCTGAAACACAGAGTTTCAGCGTGCTGAAGGAATAAATACAGAGAAGAGAAAATGACTGACCAGCAGGCTTCTGATCCCCTGGAACTGTTGCAGACTGAGAATTTCAAGCTGTAGTAAAGCTGCTGTAAGCATCTTCTGGCTAAAGTTTGGCTGAAAGAAATGTTGTATTATATTCTTTTCTTTTACTGAGAGGAAATCTGTTGCAAGACAGAACTGTGTATGCACATTTGTGAGTGCGTGTGTGTGTTTAGTGGAGGAAGCACTTATTTTGTAACAAAGAAGGTCAAGTCTATACCTAGACTAGCTAGTGCCTCCCCTCCTCAATTCACTCCAAGCGACTGACCTAGTCCACGAACACTGCTACAAGACAAATGTTTTAGACATAGAAGCCACTCACTTGGCACACAGGATGGAGTAACGTACCTGCTAGGATCCTAAGAAAAGTCTAAATAAATGCCAGTGAAATAGCTCCGTTTCTAAAAGGACAAATGCAGGTACAAGTACTTTACAGAGAAGTGGACACAGTGTAACAGGTGAGCATGGGCACCTCCGCAGAAGGGTGTTAATGGCAATATTCAGACCCTGCCTGAATCAGCTGCCCTTGGCACCTCGTGGTCATTTAGCACATCTAGCAATCTCCCTCAGCTTCTATACAAAGCCTTATACCGTGCAGAGGCAAGAAATCATTTTCTTCTCACCCTCAATGTGGCACAATGGGAGAGGAGGGAAAATTCAGATTTCAGGGAAACTTTTGAAGAGAGAAATACATACAACAATGAACTTCCAAATTAAGAACAGAAAAATAAAGCATAATTCCAAGTAAAGATGTCAGTGAGATATGAAGGCCAGGTTAGGGAAGAAGGCTCGAGAATACTCTGTGACTTGAACCTGAAAAGGAGGCGGGGGCTGGAGGGAGGTCCTGGAGAAGCAGCCTGTGCTTAGACACGGCCCTCCCACCCCACCTGCCCAGGCCTGCAGGGTGGCCCTGGCGGGGGGTCAGGGGCCCCCGCATTTACCCCTCAGCACTCCACCCCTCGTCGCCCTGTCACGGCTCACCCGAGCCCACCTCAGCACTTGGAGGTCTCATTTCTGCCATTGTAGTAGTTCAGGCTGCATTTGATTTTGGAATCTCTGGCAAAGCTCTCCTCAAGCTATCTTTGTTTTTACCTTGACTAGTTCTCTGCTGTTATTCAGGTTTTTCCTACCTTTTACTTTTCTTTGAAGGTGTCCGCTTGCATTTAAGAAGGCATGTTGTGGGTGGGATGAAATTAAACCATTTTGCTCTTAGGCACTTGAATGAGAAATAACTGCATCATTAAGCTGACCATCTATATCACTATCCGTTGTCCGTCTTTCCCTCATACATGAGATAGCTAATTCCACTGCTTACTACAACGTTCCCCATTAAGCAGGTGAAATGCAGGTAAGATTTAATTTCTGAACTCCAGGGAATTTTCTGGATTCAACAGGAACGAAGTTTTCAGTCTCTTAGAGGAATAACCATATCATTAAGAAAACTTGGCAATTTTCTAATAATAGAAATAAAACTATCATTTCTCTTAAAGAAAATTTAGAATATAATGACTTAAAGTATAAAGGTTAAAAAAATAAGACTACATACTGACACTTACTGCTTTTATGCTACCAATAAGTTATAAGACCTCAGACAAGTCATTTGAATTTCTTGGGCCTCAAGTTTTCTCATTTATAAAATGATTGTATAGAGGTTCCTTCAAAGTGAAGAATTCTAAGCTCTTACGTGCTAACTGTAGAACCAGTCCCATAGTCATGCCCTGATGTTCTTCAACCCATCCATCCTGATATGGTTGAAGGTGTAACATCAGGATGTTACAGGATTCTACCTTTACCATATCAAACTGTATTAAAGGGTAAACACATCCCAAGGAACTGTTTCCATCTCATAAAAACAAACCTCCAATTATGCTATAAATGAAAAGAGTTAAGAACATGAGACTCATAATAGTTCATTTTAGTAACACTAGAGGTAACAAATATCCAAGCTTTTGGTAATAAAGAATATGTATTTTGCAGAGTACCAAATTTAGAGCAAGGATTTATTATTAACAAGTATTTCAATGATCTATTACTTGGCACATTCTTTGGAAAAATATTATAAAAAGCAAAGTTGAAAAGCACTGCAGAAGAAAACACAAATCAATGCATATAGCTTATCTAATAATCACAAGGAATACCTTGTTGAAAACACTCTAAAGGCTTTTCAAGATGGAGTACCACTGAAGGTTTGAAGTTAATTTCCAGTGTCCATAAAATAGCCCTTAATCTTTGATCTAAAAAGCAGCCCCATAATCTTGGATTCCAGAAAATCTCTCTCTTTTCTGGGAGATGTTTCAAGACTCTGAGTCATTCTATTGTAAATCTGAAAGGGGTTAATAAATAGCAAGGTCACTCTATTCCCAGAACTTCTAACCAGCTGGGAATAACTATCAACTACCCATGTCTAATCTTTAGTTAACAAATACTTCAATGGTCTTCATTAGCAAATGTCCTTCTTGTCCTCTGCAATGAACATCAACATTCTCATTAAGTCAAGACTCTTCCCATTAACTGTTTACATTAATGTCATCATTAAGTACATATTTCAGCCATATCAACAGATTATCACTGCTCCAGATGGACAGCTATTTCTAACTGTGATTTATGCAGTGTTTTAATTCACTGCACAGAATTTTTCTTACCCTTTTGTCCTGAGAACTGATTTAAAGAAAATATGGATTGTGTAAATGTCAGGAGACCATAACTAGTGGTAGTTTCAAAATAACTATATTCACAAGTTTTAAATACTTAAATTAACAATGTCATAAACCTGCAGGTAGGGTTTCCAGAAAGTTTATTGCCTGAAGCAGGATCTTCTGAGATGAAAGAGGAAATCTGTTGATTATCAGGTCAAGATCACTGGTACAAACTGGGCCTGTTCCCAGCTCTCAACACATATGGTTACTCTACATGTCCCTATTAGGTCTCTTCTAATTAGTTTTGTGTAGGCTTTGCCAATTTTCATCCAATTAAGTTCAAGGATTAGGTGCTTAGTGTTTTAAAGACTCTATTCAAGAAAGTAAGTTTTCCATGGGAATTAAGCTGGGTCTTTAATGGTAAAAAAAAAAAAAAAAAAAAAAAAAAGAACTATATGCGTGTCTTGAATGGTTAGTGTTAAATTTTGAAATCTAAAAACAACCTTTTAAAAAAGCCTGACACATTTCAAAATAATTGAGAATTAATCTTGGCAAAGTAAAGGAAAACTGTTGGTAGTAATTTAGGACTTCTACATCAGACAATAAAAGTATATGCAGAACTATCTTTAAATGACCAAAGTCTTATGCAAATACAGCACCAAATACTTGACTGAACATTTACATTAAAGGCATTGTACCATGCAGGGAAAATTCACAAGGCCATGTATAAAGAAAGGATATGCAAGCACATGCACACACAAACACACCCGGCCACATACAAAGTGTCACGCGAGTCTATGTTCCTCGGTTCTTTGTCTCGTGACAACAAAGATTTGGAGCAAGGGACATTAAAGCCCTCGGCGTGTCACAGCTCTTGGGTCTTGGACAAACCGTGCTACAGCTCTTAAGCAAATCAGTATTACAGCTCTATTTTATTTAGAAGATAGCAGGAGAGAGAGAGAGAGCATGCGCGCGTGCACGCACGCAGCAGAGAGAATCCGTGAGAAAGCGCTTTGGCTCCTTCTTTTATGTTTTTTCCTCCATCTGGGCCTGCCCTATGCAAATTGGGCTTAGCCAGGAGTGCTGTTTGTTCTGCCTGAAGTCTTCACTCTGGTCCTCGGACCTTCCTTTGACCTTCCTTGTCTTGTAGCCACCGCCACTTTGGACTCCTTTTCCCTATTCTACCTACCGAACAAAAGGATGCGTGAGCATGTGTACACACACACACACACACACACACACACACACACACTCTCGCTCTCTCTGATATGCAACAGAGCCCAGCACTGAATAGCCTGACACAGGACACCAGTGAGGTGCTCCCTCTGAAACTCGGCTCACAGCAAGTACTTGTGTCCAGCCCCCACTGGCCTCTGCTGATCCATCACTCACAGAACTGGCAAGTAGGTCCAGTCAACAAGCGACACACTAGCTCTCACACTTGACCAAAAGTCTTTGTGACAAACTGAGTTAAGCTGTGGTCTAGATCACCAAAAAACAAAGCAGAACAGAAATAAAACTAAGCAAAAGGGAGTCAGGAGAGCAGGATATATAGGAATATAGCCCTGTGAGGCCAGCTTTTAAAGAGAAACTAGAAATCTGACTGTTTTGGGTAGAATCTTCTACCTTTTAAATCTCAGCAACCATTTCAAAATAGAAAAAGAAACCAGGCCAAAATAAGTCTGTGGGTCAAATATGGCCTATAAGTTCATCTCCTTCTAAGATTTTTTAAAAGTCTATTTCTGATTTGTTATGGAATCTCATTCTGTCTAAAGATATTTTGTACCATTAGTATTTTATTTTAAAATGTTTTATTTATTTTAAAGCTGAATTTGTTACAGTATCACTTTTGGACACAAGATACCTGGAGTCTTAGCTCTCTGAAGAGGGATCGAACCTGCACCTGCTGTGTTGGAAGGCAAAGTCTTATTAACCACTGGACTGCCAGGTAAGTCCCTGTACCATTTAACTTTCCACGTTATCAAGCAGTATCTCACCAACGCCCACTCCCTAAAGATTCAAGTGGCCTTTAAATTATGAAGGACTATGAATGACGAGAGCTGCAGTCATGAGATAAGGCCATCAGGTGAAGGCAGCAAGCAAACTGGGGGAGGGGGCAGTGGGGAAAGCACAGATCAATTACCCTGCATTTATGAGACCCTGAATGTCTCATAAAGCACAGCAACCACTTTAGAACCAATGGTGTACAGATCTGTTTCACACATTAAAGTCAGTATTTTAGCCAAGTACACAGCACTGAGGAATATGCACTTGAATTAGTGGATCCAGAGTGGGCTTGGGATGCTCAGGTTTAATGAACTCTGTGGGGTTAAAACAGAGTTTAAGTCTGTGTTAAGACTCAGACTGTGTTAAGTCTGAGAAGGGATTCTCAATACACAACTATCACACAAACTCTTGAATTCTTAAAGTTTTCTTTCACAAAAGATTATAAGAAAAACTTTGTTGGAAGACATTTTGGCCATTTCTTATAAAACTAAATGTATTCTTACTGTATGATCTAGCAATTGCACTTCTTGGTATTTATCAAACTGAACTGAAAACTTGTATCCACAAAAAAACCTGCACATGAATGATCATAACTGCCAAATCCTGCAATCAGCCAAGATGTCCTTCAGAGTGTGTTAGGTGCTCAGTTGTGTCCGACTCTTTGCGACCCCATGGACTGTAGCCCTCCAGGCTCCTCTGTCCACAGAATTCTCCAGGCAAGAATACTGGAAAGTGAAAGGGAAAGTCGCTGTGTCCGACTCTTTGCGACCCCATGGACTATACAGTCCATGGAATTCTCAGGCCAGAATACCGGAGTGGGTAGTCTTTTCTTTCTCCAGGGGATCTTCCCAACCCAGGGACCAAACCCAGGTCTCCCACATGGCAGGTGGATTCTTTACCACCTGGGCCACAAGGGAAGCCCAAGAATACTGGAGTGGGTTGCTATTCTCTTCTCCAGTGTCCTTCAGTAGGTGAATGGATAAACTGTGATGCATCCAGAAAATGGAATACTATTCAGAACTAAAAAGAAATGGTTATAAAGCCATGAAAAAACATGGAAGAACTGTAACTGTACATTATTAAGTGACCGAAGCCAACCTGAAAAAGCTACATACTATTGTAATATCAACTGTATCACATTCTGGAAAAGGCAAAACTAGGAGCAATAAAAAGACCAGTGTTGTTAGCGGGTAGGAGAGGGATGACCAGGTGAGGCACAGGGGATTTCCAGGGTGGGGAAACGAATCTGCATGGTACTACAACGGGGGCCACGTGGCATCACGCACTTGTCAGAACCCAGAGTGTTCAATACCAAGACGGAACCTAAGGTGGACTATGGACTCTGGATAATTACGATGCAGGTTCATAGATTATAATAAATGTACCACTTTGTGAGGGATGCTGATAATAGGGGTGGCTTTGTGCGGTGGGGTGGGAGGGCTGGGGTATATGGAACTTGGTACATTTTGCTTTGAAACTAAAACTACAAAAAATGGAGCTTATTACTTAAAACAAACAAACAAAAAATACAGGCCACCCACTAGGGAAAGAAGTCCTCAAAATATTTATGTTAATTAAGACAGATTCTAGGGGAAAACAGTAAATCTTTTTTCTCTGTATTGTTATTTATGATCAATTCTTTCATCCCTTCCTTTGTTCATCCATCCACTCACTGCTCTAGACAAAACAAACCATTTAGATAAATATATAAAATACTTTAAATTTCAGATCCTTTGTGGAGAGAGGTAGGTGAAAATAAAAATGCAAGTGATTGATTAACTATCACAATGGATATAATCTTTTGTCCTTTAAGACAGTAATCCAAACTAAAAAGCCTTATAGAAAGAGAAGAAATAGTTTGAGCATCTGACCATCTACTACGAGACATCATGCTTCTCTACCTTTGATTCTCTCCACAAATGCACACATTCTTCACAACTTTAAACCCTTTGAGGGAAAACCTAGTTTTATTCATAAGCCATTGCCCCATCAGTACTTCCTGAATAAATGAACATCATTTCTCACATCACACAAATGAGGACAGAAAGATGAATCACTTAATAGTAAGTGGCTTCAGACAATATTTAAACATAATAAGTAAAAAGCAGCACCAGTTTAGAAATCATTGGAAGGACTGATGCTGAAGCTGAAGCTCCAATACTCTGGCCACCTGATGTGAAGAACTGACTCACTGGAAAAGACCCTGATGCTGGGAAAGACTGAAGGTGGGAGAAGGGGATGGCCGAGGATGAGATGGTTGGATGGCATCACTGACTCGATGGATGTGAGTTTGAGCAAGCTTCGGGAGTTGCTGATGGACAGGGAGGCCTGGCGTGCTGCAGTCCGTGGGGTCGCAAAGAGTCGGACGCAACTGAGCAACTGAACTGAACTGATCACCTCATACCAGTTAGATAAATGCTGGAGATGATGCAGAGAAAAGGGAATCGTCCTATAACCATTAGTGGGAATGTAAACCGGTGCAGCCGCTGTGGAGAATAACATGGGGGTTCCTCAGAAAACTAAAAGTAGAACCACCAAATGAATCAGCAATCCCGCTCCTTGCCATATATCCAAAGAAAACTCTAATTGAAAATGATACATGTGCCTCAAGTTCATGGCAGCACTGTTTACAATAGCCAAGACATGTAAGCAACCCAAATGTCTATGAACAGATGAGTGGATAAAGAAGATGTCATAGGCACACACATACACACAATGGAATATGACTCAACTGCCAAAACTAGAGACTATCATACTAAGTAAAGTCAGAGAAAGACAAATATCATATGATATCACTTACATGTGAAATCTAAGGTATGATACAAATGAGCTCATTTACAAAACAGAAACAGCCTCCCAGAAAACAAACCTATGGGTATAAAGGGGAAAGTGCGGCAAGGGTGGGGGTGGCATAAATTAGGAGTTTGAGATTGGTAGATACAAAGTATTATATAAAAAATACACAACAAAGTACCTACTGTACAGTGCAGGAAACTATTCAGTATCATGTAATAACCTATACTGTAAAAGATGAAAAAGAAAATATATATACACACATACACACATACTATGTATATAAACACACAACTGAATCACTCCACTCTATACCAAAAACTAAGACTACATTGTGAAATCAACTATATTTTAATAAAATAAATTCCAAGACAACCTACCTCCCTCATACAACCATTCAACGGAACTGTTATTAGAAGTTACCCTTGAGAACACAGGTCTTTTCCTCCAAAGGGTTCTTCAAGGGTACTGGACTTTGTAACAAAGGCTTCTCACCTCGAACCCAGAAAGGCAGGTAGGCATTAGTAAGCAGCACCTCTGGGAGGGTCTGTGCAGCACTCAGCACGGGCTCACGTGTGAGGCCGTGGGGGTCCTGCTGCCCCGCGCATCTCACACATGGGTGGGGGATGTCGGGGGTGTGTGCAGACCATCAGCAGCTACCCGGGGCCCCCGGGGGTGGGGTGGGCCCTGCTCTTGGGGCGTTCACCCTCCAGGGCCAGAACATGCAGTGTAGGAAGACCAGCTGACACAGGAGGCTGAGGACCAGAAGGTGGGAGACTGGACAGAGGGGAGCTCTGCAGACTCAGGAAGGGAAGGCGCTCAGGCAGGGGCTGTCAGAGCCAAGCCCGGTCAGAAGCAACTGGGAAGGGAAGTGCTGCAGAGGGCGCAGCAGGTCAGACGTCCACTCCACGCTCATCCACCCTGCCAGAAGCAGACCGTGGCTGGCTCCCCTGAGCTCCGTGGCCCAAGGGGCCCTTTTTCTTCCAGCCCACAGGTGCTACTACAGTCCCTCCAGGCCGGCTCACAGCAAGGCATGTTCATGTGGCTGTGGGGCCAATGATAAGTTAGTTACATAACAGAGTGTGTGTGTGTGTGTGTGTACCTCTGTGAACAGAAGGCGGGGAGGGGAGGGAGATGGACAGAATTTTAACAGCATAATCTTATCAAAGGTTTAAAAGAAGGAAATGACTACCCTGAACTTCCTGAATAAGTGTGTGTCTGTACACAAATGGGGTTTGCCAGGTGGCACTAGTGGTAAAGAGTCTGCCTGCAATGCAGGAGACCTGGGTTCGATCCCAGAGTCATGAAGATCCCCTGGAGGAGGGAATGGTAACTCACTCCAGTACCTTTGCCTGGAGAATCCCATGGACAGAGAGGAGCCCGGAAGGCTACAGGCCATGGAGTCACAAAGAGTCAGACTAAAGGGACTTAACATATACATATACATACACACACACACAGTGGGACCAAAATTTGTCAGACAGTATAAGAGCAAAGACAAGAATGAATAAGCCCCTTTTTGATGTGAGCACAACACAAACATCCTGGCACCAAGGAAGAGGGGGCGGGGCCAGCAGCAATGCCCCGCCCTGCGGGAATGGGACTGATGCTGTCTCCGCCACACGTGTGATGCCTCTCACCAGGGAGCTGCTGGGGGCACAGAGTCTCAGCACCGGGGGGGTACTGAGTGTCAGCAGGGAGCAGCCGGGGGCACTGAGTGCCAGCACCAGGGAACAGCTGGGGGCACTGAGTCTCAGCACAGGGAGGGGAGTGCACTGAGTCTCAGCACCAGGGGCACTGAGTCTCAGCAGGGAGCAGCTAAGGGCACTGAGTGTCAGCACCAGAGGCACTGAATCTCAGCAGGGAGCAGCCGGGGGCACTGAGTCTCAGCACCGGGGGGAACTGAGTCTCAGCACCAGTGGGCACTGAGTGTCAGCAGGGAGCAGCTGAGGGCACTGAGTCTCAGCACCGGGGGCACTGAGTGTCAGTGGGGAGCAGCTGGGGGCACTGAGTCTCAGCACTTGGGGCACTGAGTCTCAGTACCGGGGGTACTAAGTCTCAGCAGGGAGCAGCCGAGGGCACTAAGTGTCAGCACCGGGGGCACCGAGTGTCAGCGGGGAGCAGCTGGGGGCACTGAGTCTCAGCACCGGGGGCATGCCGGGAGAGGGGGGCCTCTTGCACTTGGCACAGATCCCCATACCTCCCTCTCCACCCACTTCCTTCCTTCTTGAAGCTGCTTAGAGGCAGCCATAGCCGCCAGCCCTTGCCCAGCACCAGAACCAGAACCAAGTAGGATCCAAGTGCCAGCCCAGTTGTCTTTAAAGCAGAAGTGGCTCAAAAGTACTAAGCAACTTTCCCTCAGTGCCCTCTGGATGGAGTGACTGAGTCTTGGACAGCAAAGCCATTATAAGCAAAAGGAGTTAAGGAATTTCTAAGTCAGAAAACTGAAAAGAAAACTGGCTGTAAAACAAGAAAGGGTAACTTTTATTTTATCACTAACGTTTATTTACATACGGGCCTGGGGTACTCTAAATTGAAAGGAAACAGAATGATGAGAAAGTTCATTCCTGGTAAAGTTATCTCCACTAATTAAGAGTTTCAGTTCAATTCAGTCACTCAGTCGTGTCCGACTCTTTGCAACCCCATGAATTGCAGCATGCCAGGCCTCCCTGTCCATCACCAACTCCTGGAGTTCACTCAAACTTATGTCCATCGAGTCGGTGATGCCATTCAGCCATCTCATCCTCTGTCGACCCCTTCTCCTCCTGCCCCCAATCCCTCCCAGCATCAGGGTCTTTTCCAATGAGTCAACTCTTCGCATGAGGTGGCCAAAGTACTGGAGTTTCAGCTTTAGCTTCATCATTCCTTCCAAAGAAATCCCAGGACTGATCTCCTTCAGAATGGACTGGTTGGACCTGCTTGCAGTCCAAGGGACTCTCAAGAGTTTTCTCCAACACCACAGTTCAAAAGCATCAATTCTTCGGCGCTCAGCTTTCTTCACAGTCCAACTCACATCCATACATGACCACCGGAAAAACCATTGACTAGACGGACCTTTGTTGGCAAAGTAATGTCTCTGCTTTTGAATATGCTATCTAGGTTGGTCATAACTTTCCTTTCAAGGAGTAAGCGTGTTTTAATTTCATGGCTGCAATCACCATCTGCAGTGATTTTGGAGCCCCCCAAAATAAAGTCTGACACTGTTTCCACTGTTTCCCCATCTATTTCCCATGAAGTGATGGGACCAGATGCCATGATCTTTGTTTTCTGAATGTTGAGCTTTAAGCCAACTTTTTCACTCTCCTCTTTCACTTTCATCAAGAGGCTTTTTAGTTCCTCTTCACTTTCTGCCATAAGGGTGGTATCATCTGCATATCTGAGGTTATTGATATTTCTCCTGGCAATCTTGACTCCAGCTTGTGCTTCCTCCAGCCCAGCGTTTCTCATGATGTACTCTGCATAGAAGTTAAATAAGCAGGGTGACAATATACAACCTTGACATACTCCTTTTCCTATTTGGAACCAGTCTGTTGTTTCATGTCCAGTTCTAACTCTTGCTTTCTGACCTGCATATAGGTTTCTCAAGAGGCAGGTCAGGTGGTCTGGTATTCCCATCTCTTTCAGAATTTCCCACAGTTTATTGTGATCCACACAGTCAAAGGCTTTGGCATAGTCAATAAACCAGAAATAGATGTTTTTCTGGAACTCTCTTGCTTTTTCCATGATCCAGCAGATGTTGGCAATTTGATCTCTGGTTCCTCTGCCTTTTCTAAAACCAGCTTGAACATCAGGAAGTTCACGGTTCACGTATTGCTGAAGCCTGGCTTGGACAATTTTGAGCATTACTTTACTAGCAGGTGAGATGAGTGCAATTGTGCGGTAGTTGGAGCATTCTTTGGCATTGTCTTTCTTTGGGACTGGAATGAAAACTGACCTTTTCCAGTCCTGTGGCCACCGCTGAGGTTTCCAAATTTGGTGGCATATTGAGTGCAGCACTTTCACAGCATCATCTTTCAGGATTTGGAATAGCTCAACTGGAACTCCATCACCTCCACTAGCTTTGTTCGTAGTGATGCTTTCTAAGGCCCACTTGACTTCACATTCCAGGATGTCTGGCTCTAGGTCAGTGATCACACCATTGTGATTATCTGGGTTGTAAACTCTTTTTTGTACAGTTCTTCTGGGTATTCTTGCCATCTCTTCTTAATATCTTCTGCTTCTGTTAGGTCCATACCATTTCTGTCCTTTATTGAGCCCATCTTTGCATGAAATGTTTCCTTGGTAGGTCTAATTTTCTTGAAGAGATCTCTAGTCTTTCCCATTCTGTTGTTTTCCTCTATTTCTTTGCACTGGTCGCTGAGGAAGGCTTTCTTATCTCTTCTTGCTATTCTTTGGAACTCTGCATTCAGATGCTTACATCTTTCCTTTTCTCCTTTGCTTTTCGCTTTTCTTCTTTTCACTGCTATTTGTAAGGCCTCCTCAGACAGCCATTTTACTTTTTTGCATTTCTTTTCCATGGGGATGGTCTTGATCCCTGTCTCCTGTACAATGTCATGAACCTCAGTCCATAGTTCTTCAGGCACTCTGTCTGTAAGATCTAATCCCTTAAATCCATTTCTCACTTCCACTGTAGAATCATAAGGGATTTGATTTAGGTCATACCTGAATGGTCTAGTGGTTTTCCCTACTTTCTTCAATTTAAGTCTGAATTTGGCAATAAGTTCATGATCTGAGCCACAGTCAGCTCCTGGTCTTGTTTTTGCTGACTGTATAGAGCTTCTCCATCTTTGGTTGCAAAGAATATAATCAATCTGATTTCGGTGTTGACCATCTGCTGATGTCCACGTGTAGAGTCTTCTCTTGTGTTGTTGGAAGAGGGTGTTTGCTATGACCAGTGCGCTTCCTTGGCAAAACTCTATTAGCCTTTGCCCTGCTTCATTCTGTACCTCAAGGGCAAATTTGCCTGTTACTCCAGGGTTTCTTGACTTCCTACTTTTGTATTCCAGTCCCCTATAATGAAAAGGACATCTTTTTTGGGTGTTAGTTCTAAAAGGTCTTGTAGGTCTTCATAGAACCGTTCAACTTCAGCTTCTTCAGTGTTACTGGTTGGGGCATAGGCTTGGATTACCGTGATTTTGAATGGTTTGCCTTGGAAACGAAGAGAAATCATTCTGTCATTTTTGAGATTGCATCCAAGTACTGCATTTTGGACTCTTTGTTTACCCTCCTGTTTCTTAGCCTGTTCACATATCAACACATTTCACATGGTGGATCTCTGAGATACAGTTAAGCAGGCTAGGTAACATTTCAAAATAATATATTTTAATGAATGCATTTTAAATGATAACTTCTAAATTAATTTTCCTCTGAGTTCTGTGGCCAATACAACTCTCGAGCTATCAATCTTGCCCTTATGGCCCTCCCTTGCTTCCTACCTAATATTCTGCACCTTTACATACTGGGTTGGCCAAAAAGTTCAGGTTTTCCATAATGCTTTATGAAAAACCCAAAGTTTTTAGCCAACCTAATATAACTAATAATCAAGTACTAGAAAGAGAATGGGCTTCCCTGGTTGCTAAGCTGGTCAAGAATCTGCCTCCAGATCGCCCAGAGAAGGCACAGGCTACCCACTCCAGTACTCTTGCCTGGAGAATCCTCATGGACAGAGCCTGGTGGGCTACAGTCCTCGAGGTCACCAAGAGTCAGATGGGACTAAGTGACTAAGCACAGCACAGAAAGAAAATGGGATAACTGCTTCTAAACACCAAATGAAGTGGTATTTAATCACACAAACCCACTGTGGCCTAGCCTAGCAAAGCAATAATGCTCTTCTTTTGTACTTCACTCAAAACTCTTTCTCCGGGATTTAATTTGGAGTTGGGTACAGAGGCCAGATTAGGCTTCAGTAACAAAACCAAATTATAATTGGTAAATTAGGTAGTGTGTATATACTTATTTTATAAACACACCACACATGAGTAATAATTCTACTTTTGACCATCTTATTTTCTTGAAACAGTGTTGTTTCTTGAAACAACAGTGACTGCTAAATAAAATCAAGCTATCAGGACTTTACACAAAGAAAAAGGGTCACTAAAATTATAAGCCATGAGGAAAGCAAAAATTTCATAGAAGCAAGAAAGCTGAAAGGTTAAAAGTAAAGGAATAAGTCATACATCAACCAAAGGCTAGAAGTACAAACTTCTTTCATTAAAAAAAAGTTTGGTGGGGGAAGAGTATCAACTGAATAGAATTTCATAAAGATTTAGAATCGAATTCAAGTTACATATTATGTTGACCCAAGTTCAGTTCAGTTGCTCAATCGTGTCCGACTCTTTGCGACCCCATGGACTGTAGCACACCAGGCCTCCCTGTCCATTAGCAACTCCCAGAGCTTGCTCAAACTCATGTTCATTGAGTCAGTGATGTGATCCAACCATCTCATCCTGTTGTCCCCTTCTCCTCCTGTCTTCAATCTTCCCCAGCATCAGGGTGTTTTCTAATGAGTCAGTTCTTTGTATCAGGTGGTCAGAGTATTGGAGCTTCAGCTTCAGCATCAGTCCTTCCAATGATTTCTAAGCTGGTGCTGCTTTTTCCTTGTTATGTTTAAATATTGTCTGGAGCCACTTACTGTTAAGTGATTAATCTTTCTGTCCTCATTTGTGTGATGTGAGAAATGATGTTCATTTATTCAGCAAGTGCTGATGGGGCAATGGCTTATGAATAAAAACAGGTTTTCCCTCAAAGGGTTTAAAGTTGTGAAGTAATCCACCATGAACTACAGACACATTCCTAGAATACAAAGGAGCAACATATATTTAGTTTTAATTACTTTAGTCTTTGTTGTACATTACTTTCAAGTACAATAAATGTAAGGGTTTTCCCGTGGTGCCATTGGTGAAGAGTCTGCCTGCCAATGCAGGAGATTTAAGAGATGCAGGTTCAATGCCTGGTTCAGGAAGATGCCCTGGAGGAGGGCACGGCAATCCACTCCACTATTCTTGCCTGGAGAACCCCATGGACAGAGGGGCCTGGCGGGCTACAGTCCACAGGGGCACCAAGAGTCAAACAGGACTAAAGCAACTTAGCATGCATGCAAGCAAGCACAACGCAAATACTTAAGAATCACAGATTTTGCTTTATTTCTTCCCAAAGAAGGTGGTGCTATGTGAACTCAGTCGTGTCCACTCTTTGCGACCCCATGGACGGCAGCCCACCAGGCTCCTCTGTTCAAGGGATTCTCCAGGCAAGAATACTGGAGTGGGTTGCCATTTCTTCCTCCAAAAAAAAGGTGGTATTAATCTATTTTCCCTCAAATTATTGGTAAATTTGACTGCAAACCTGACAATCACAAATTGGCACCTGTCATCTACAACAATTAGATCATGCTGCTGCAACTGCTGATCCTCAATCCCTGCTGAAAGGAGTTCAGGGTGGAGGGCAGAAATGAGGCGCTCTGTGCTGAGGGAGAGGGGGCGGGGGCTGGAAAGCAGACCCTTAGATAGTCAGATAGTTTGATTTTATGAGCCCAAGTCTTGTATCTTCCCATAACTAGAAAAGCACTAAAATCCTTCATAGTGACGACTGTTCCTCATGACCAGCAAAGCTCCATGAGACTAGTGGAAACCTTCTGGAAAGATACGTGCTTGACTGTATGTATTCCCCCTTCACCAGAATCACATATATACTGACCGTTCCCCTCTGCCTCTTCAGAGCGGTCTCAGAGCTATCTGAGGTGCTGACTCCTGAGCTGCAGTCCTCATTTTGCCCCAAATAAAGCTTAACTCACAACCCTTACATTGTGCATCTTTTTTCAGTCAACAAACCCATTATATTTTCTTTAAGCTCTGATAATAGTAATAAAGCATTTCCATGCTCCCCAAACGGAAGTTTAATCACAAATGCATTCCCAGTCTCAGTGTTAAGAGTAGGGGTAAAGTTAAAAGACACATAGCAGATACCCCAAGGGAAACTCCCAGCTGGACTGATTTGCTAGTTTCACACTGTAACTTGAGAATATTCCTAAGTCCTTACATTACATCCTACTATTACAGCCACTATGTTTTTCCATGAGAGGAAAACTCAGGGGCAGTATCTAAGGGCACCCTAAATTATGGCACTTATATAAAGTTAATTAATTAATACCAAAAAACCATACTACATATAATAAAACCGAAACCACGAATGAAAGGAAGCCCCCCATAGAACTGAGCTTCTCTGCAAGCTTATCATTAACCTTTCTATCTGAACCAGTATTTCCTTTCAAGTCCCTTTTCTGTTCCCCTCAGGACTGAGGCTATCAAAGTAAACAGGATAATACTGAAACCCAGCGGAACCCTGCCAAGCCCGCCCTGGTACAAAGCCCCCTCCACTTCCCGTTTCTTGTTTGTAGGAAAAAGTCTTTAGTCTCCTAAGGCCTTCCCTGAGTTAACAGAAAGCAGACTCAATTAGTAACTAATTAGGAAAGTGAGAGACTGCAGAACAAAGGAAGAGCAGTCAAGCAAGAAAAGTCATGAGAGCTCAACAATCTCATGCAAATCTTCGAGTTGTTCTACAGAAACTAAGACTCCCACCCAGGTGGAGGATGGTGACAACAAATGCAGACCCCAGACTGCTTGGAACCAGAAGGTTCATGCATGATTAAGATTCCCAAAACGCCACGCTGCTACCTCACCACCAACCTGTCAGAAGAAATCCTTGCCCTGCACCCCTCACCCCAAATGTTGCCTCTAAAAGCCCCTCCCTGAAAGCCATCAGGAAGTTCAGGTCTACTGAGTATGAGCTGCCTGTTCTCCATGCTTTGTGCTTCTTTGTTTGTGTTTAGTGGTTACGACCCCATGGGCAGCAGCCCGCCAGGCTCCTCTGTCCATGGGGATTCTCCAGGCAAGAACACAGGAGTAGGTTGCCATGCCTTCCTCCACGGGGTCTTCCTAACCCAGGGATCGAACCCAGGTCTCCCACATTGCTGGCGGATTCTTTACTTCCTGAGCCACCAGGGAAGCCCTGCAAATGGCACCCTGCAAATAAATGCTGCACTTTTCTTCACCACAACCTGGTGTCAGCAGACTGACTGGCTTTGCTGCTCATGGACTCAAGCTTGTTCAAGTAGTTCAGTTCAGTCCCTCAATTGAGTCTGACTCTTTGTGACCCCATGGACTGCAGCATGCCAGGCCTCACCATCCATCACCAACTCCCAGAGCTCACTAAAACTCATGTCCATTGAGTCGGTGATGCCATCCAACCATCTCATCCTCTGTCGTCCCCTTCTCCTCCTGCCTTCAATCTTTCCCAGCATCAAGATCTTTTCTAATGAGTCAGTTCTTCTCATCAGGTGGCCAAAATATTGGAGTTTCAGCTTCAACATCAGTCCTTCCAACGAATATTCAGAGTTGATATCCTTTAGGATGGACTGGTTGGATCTTGTAACAGAACTACAATGTATTGATGACCAGTTCCTAACAGTCAATGATTCTTGCCAATGGAAATGCTTGATAGAAACCTATTTCCCATTCAGATCTCATATTAGCTTTTTAACCTAAAAGTCAATTAAATGGGACTGTGCAACTGTAACATCTGACCCTGGTACATTGCCATGATTTCCAAATGTTTCCCTGCCGGCTGGTATCTTTCCAAGCCTGACTGTCTCCCTAGGCCCTGGTCTCCTGTGCATGTACCCAGAGCACCACAACCGTGCAGCTGAGGACGAGGCCACCAGACAACACGGAGAAATGAAACTACATACAGACCCGTTCAGGTCCCTAAATGACTGTGAGGAGCAGAGTCCCTTCCTTCCTGGAATACACGCCTACCCAGAAAGAAATTAACGTCCATCTCCACTGCATTTCTCAGCTGGCTGTGATGGTGTTCAGCCCTCTTCTAAGTCATATGTAACTCTGTAGGATGACATCTCTCAAAAATTATGTAGCAACTATTTTCTGAGCAGGATTTTACATAGTTCGTGTGATCTCATGCCAGTCCTGGGGATCATTCCCATTTAACAGAAGAAGACAAAGAGCTTCAGGAAACCAGCTGAGCCGACAAGGAGACCAGCGAGTAATGGCAGAGCTGACGTCTGAACGCCCGTGTCTTAACTGGAGCAGAGACCAGCACGTTCATGGCAAGTTCTGCTTCTCACGCTCGTTTGCCTAACTATTGTCTATGGCTGCTTTTGTTGGGACAGACACCTTACGGCCCACAAAGCCTAGAGTATTTACTGTCTGGCCCTTGACAGGAAAAGTCCACTGACCCCTGATCTGGAGCCGCATGCTGTCACAGTGCCTCTGCTCACCAGGGCCAAGCCAGGCACTCAGAGACTGTGCCTGGTGCGGTGCCCTCCCCAGGGCTCACCTCCCTGTCCGCAGCCCTGTGTCCCTGCCCCCAAACCCACCACTCTTGACCAGGGCTGGGCTGCGTCTCCCTCACACAAGGCGCTCCATTACACCCATGGAAGTCACATCTCTGGCATCTGACCTTCTTGACGCTATCTATACAGCTCTTAAAAAAAAGCAATTTCAAAATTAAAAACTTTATGTAAGTTGCTTAAAATAAATACTTGATTCAAGGGAAATTAAAAGTCTGCAAACAGTAACACCAGAAGCAGAAACTCAATGCATCAAATTCTGCATACTTTATACTTTGTGGTATATATTCATTTGCTTTGGTTTTGTCCATAAAGGCCGTTTCAAGACACAAAACCATGACATAATACTCCCTGAAATAGAACCCTCGAAGACCACGAACAGCAGACTTCTGCTCATTTTATCCCTGTTTCTAACCAGCATTGGAGTTGCACGAGCAACTGGATATGAATGAGTCACAAAAGCTCCCAGAAGCATCAGTCTGAATAAGGTATGAGAAAAAGTGACTTCATCTACACAATTCATTTCACAACAAATGGAAATATTTGTTTTTCACAACAAATATTTTTTGAACACCTACTATGTATCAGGCAGAGGTGTACAGTCACCCAGTACTCTAAAGCATGATGTAAATATTCAAGTACTTGTCATCTACGTGACAATACAGATTAAGACAAAACACAATCACCATCTGCAGTCATTTAATGAGCCGATTTACTTCTAGATTTTAAAATTTTCATTCTTATGTGTTTCAAGGTTAAAAAAAAGAAGTTTTGACTCCTCCTGCCACAAACTGCCAGCTGTGAAGAAAATTATGAAGGTCTGATCTATGTGACTGGTACATGTGCTGTGAAGATGAGGCTGAGATCCCAGAGCCTGTTTAGCTCCTCACAAGCTATGTGTTCTCAAACAAGTCTCAGCTTAATTGTGAAATAAAGCAATTGGGAAATAATGAAAGTCCCTTCCAGGGTTATAATTCAGGGTAAACTAATAGTATGAACAGGATAAGGGGGCCCATTCAAACACTGCTCTCCAAGACAACACCGAGGCACCGACAAGGATGCCTGGTTATCCCCTGCCTCCAACCTGCACCCCTGAAATCGGTCCGCCACCAAACTGGCAGTGCAGCCGAGGTGCTGCTGACACGCCCCTCCTCCGCAGCCCGCAGCGAGGGTCCTGGTTACCACCGACCTTCATCCTGTCTCACCGGGCTGCTGCGGAAATCTCTTCTGTCTTCCCTGCTCCAAGCCTCACCTTCCTCTAAACCTGTCGGGGTGACCTCAAATACATCATGCTTCTTGCTTGCTGGGAGTAATCAGATCCACCCAAAAGAGCTGCTCTATGTAACCCCGAGGTCTCCTCTCATTCCAGCCATCTCCACCAGGCCCAATTCTGAGGCCCCCTGGGGCTGGCAGCCACCCCATACCGTGCGTACCAATTGCCCTGTCCCCCTGGGACTCAGTCTTTTCCTGAGCCAAAATCTGTGGCTCCAGGAACCTGGGCACTTTTTGCCACATGATCTCGCGCTGCCTGATTCTGAGCCCTGCCTCCCAGGATGTCCTGGGGTGTGCTCACAGGTGTGTGGGTGACTGGGGTGGGGGGTGGGGGTGGGTAGTTTGAGGCCAAACAGAAGATAAAGTCTTCTTATAGAGCAGTGATTCTCCACGAGGAGAACATGGCAGAATCAACTGAGATTCCGATGCATGCCCCTGGCGAAACTCACTCTATAAAGAATCTGATGAGGCTGGAGTCAGAGAAAGGGGACCTTAAGGACCAGTGCCTATTACCCCACATGTGCCCCGCCCATGGGTATCAACACAAAGGCACTCTGGCAGGAAGGATCATCTCTCAAATCCTGTGGCACAAAGGTGCGGGACAAATGGATAAGCCAGAAAAGACTTCATAAGAAAGATGCCAAAAAACGGGTAGGAGGTTGGTTAGCAGTCCCCAGCTCACTCCTTCATGTCTTCATGGGGCTAATTTGCTGTGTTTAATGGGTAGAGTAGTGGCTCTTCGTCCAGCAGGATGCTGGGCAAGCAAACAGGAGGAACCGAGTCACAGAGGCTCAATCTTCACTGAGAAGTGCGGCTGTGAGCCACTGGGTGGAGAGGGGACAAGCGGTCAGCAGAGCGGTGGCAGGGAAGAAACGCAGACAGGCGCTCCCTGGCAGCTCTGGGGCCCTGCAACAGGGAGGGCCGCTCATGTCTTTCTGAGGTCTCCCTTTTTCAAGGAGACCAGGCTAGCCAGATGGAACGGAAGGAAAGGAAGACTGTCGCCTTCCACCATTCCTGAACTGGGACCGAGCAAGCACCGGACATTGCCTTTGTGCCGAGAAGTGACCGGAGGGGTGAGAAGTGATCTGAGGTCAGTAGCACCTGAGCCAAGGCCATTACCAGATAGAGACAATCTTCAACTCTCTGACTGCACTAGAGCTTTCAATCTGAGCTAACGTGATGGGTCAGACTGCATGTCCTGAGCAGCTTCAGAGGCTGCTGAGACAAGCTCTCATCCTAGCCAGCCTGCCAGGGAGGCAGGGGAGGGGCAGGCCTGGAAGAGGACCTGGGCTCTGGAAAGAAGGGCAGTGGGGGACCAAGGCATGTGGGACTGCTGGCAGCACTCACTAGCTGGGACGAGGTAACCCCAACTTAGGGTGGTGGGCTTTTTCTTCCTTTTTTTAACTTTAAAAAGGCTGATAAATAGTAGTTTGCATGTTTAGAAATTTTGGGAAGGTAGTTAAGACTGAAGGATAAAAATCATAAAATGAGAACCAATAATTAAAAGAGATCTATTTAATGGAAAACATACAAAGAAAAAAAAACCAAATACTGGTGAGATAAATTGTGTGTTTTAGAAGGCTTTTTCCCTACCAGCCTGAACCAGCTGTAATCTGGGGGGGAAACGTCAGTATCTTTGGGCTTATACGTAGACCAAGATTTCTTTTCTCTTCCCAAATCCACTTTGACCTGCTATAAAAAGGTCAC
This sequence comes from Bubalus bubalis, assembly GCF_019923935.1. NCBI lineage: Eukaryota > Metazoa > Chordata > Mammalia > Artiodactyla > Bovidae > Bubalus > Bubalus bubalis. Next base: position 65,017,936 of record NC_059176.1, read on the forward strand.
TTATTTCTAGAAGAAAACATTAATACCACCAGTTAACATATATTTTTTTAAAACTGTGATAACAAGATTCAGTAACAGCTATCTCCAAGTAAATGAAACAATGTTAGTCACTCAGTCCGACTCTGTGATCCCATGGACTGTAGCCCACCAGGCTCCTCTGTCCATGGGATTCTCCAGGCAAGAATACTGGAGTGGGTTGCCATTTCCTTCTCCAAAATGAAATAAGACCACCACATATCAATTTTTATTAAGAACTGTTTAGACCTAAAACCAAGCTTTAAAGTGGAATATGCTGAGTTCCAGAAGCCACAAGCCTCTGAAAGGGGAATGAAGACTATAAGACAGCCCAGGCCCCCAGAGAGCACTCAGTAGGTCCTGTCCAAAATTCCCACAGGCCCCACACCTTCTCCCTTTGAGCCACTCACTGCACAGGTCAAGGCTAACACCCACGAGTACAAGGTGACAGAGGACAAGGGAGACACTGTTTAATTTCAACACAAACACTTAGCATATTTAGTCACTCAAACTATTTCTAGGAAAGTAAACAATTACCAAAAAGCTCCATTATAAAGTTGCCAGACATATAAACTAGCATCTGGTAAAGAATATCACCATTTGACAAACATCAGAGTAATTAACTCAGGTAAGAATCATGAATGGATGCTAAAATTAGTAGATGGCAGTAGAGGAGGAATAGGATAGCTCATGGTCTCAAAATATCTCCCTACAAAATAAGTATCTATTAATTACAAAGGGGAAAATAGAAGCAGTCATAGTTAGTCCTGCCCGTTGGGGGGTCACATTGACATCACATGTTCCTATTATGTCCTTATTCTTAGAAAATACATGTAAGGAGAAAAAAGTGTATAATATTTGCAACTTATTCTCAAATGGGTCATAAAAACATATATACATAGAGAGAAAAATGATATGGCAAATGTGGTAAACATTAACAACCAGGAAATCTGGATGAAGGGGTATAGGAGTTCTTTGCATTATTCTTGAAATTATCCTGTCTAAAGTTATTTCAAAAAAAAAAAAACAAAAAAACCACCAAAAAGAGAGGTTAAAAATGACCACGGTCTTTTTCTGTAATAGTCCATTCACCAACAAAGAAATCATGAATGACACTAAGTATTTCTAAAAGGTTCTTCAGCTGTTCAAAGATGTTTTCAGAAGTATAAAGCAAGATGCTTTTGATCTGTAACAGCTTTTATTCAACCTAAAGTTTCAGTATTTCATCTTTTGGATCTATTTTCCACTCTTTTTTTAAAAAGTAATCAACATGGCAATGCCTCATTATATTCTTTGAGGTTTCCTGGACAAAAACTTGTTACTATTTCTGTCTCTAATTCATCCTTTTTGCTGCTGTGCTGTGGGCATGACATCAATTTATTATACCCAATAATTTACAGTGCCTCCTAGTTACTAAATTACCACCATACACACTGATGATTCATGGTGGGGGGTGGGGAACTTAGCATGTACTACTAGAACCTGTATACTCATCAGTTAGGAAAAAGCTTAAGTCTTTGTAGTCCCCTTAACATAAAAAAAGTAGTCATTAATCTATATATGTTCTATAAACTTTCTGATAATCAAAGAAAATATACAGCTCTACCAGATCTTTATAGCCACTTGCTGAAAGACACATATGCAAACCTAAATGGTATTATAAAACTCTTATGAATTTGACATTTCAATTGATGACTATCTGTACTAGCCATTCTGACACTGGGACACACAAACCCATACACACTTAAACTGCTCAAAGTGGAAAACGTTGATTTTGAACATGGTTTAACAATTTGCTCTATCTCCCATGCTCCTCGGTATGGTACGGATTTCTATCAGGTTGGTGCAAAAGTAATTGCGGTTTTGGATTTTTGAAATTTGCCTTTTGATACTGGAATACATTCTTAAATAAATGTGGTTATGTTACATGTCATTTTGATGCACATTTCTTTGCTTTGCGTTTTTTTTTGCTAATGACTTATTGTTTATTATCTATTTATTTTAGACTAGGGAAATGATGTCAGACAAATTCAATCAATTTTCTTATTCGAGTTCAAAAGGGTTGTAAAGCCGTGGAGGTTTAAGAAGTCTTGCAAAGGAGACGAAAGCCTTGAAGATGAAGAATGTAGTGGCCAGCCATCAGAAGCTGATAATGACTGAGGGCAGTCACTGGTGCTGTTCCTCTTACAACTACACGAGAAGCTGCCGAAGAGTTCAGCGTTAACAATTCTACAGTCATTCAGCATTAGCAGCAAACAGGAAAGGTGAAGAAAGCTGGGTGAGTGGGTGCCTTGTGAACTGACTGAATATTTTAAAACTGGTCATTTTCAAGTGTTGTCTTCTCTTATTCTGTGAATCAGCAATGAACCATTTCTCAATTGGTCTGTGACATGTGATGAAAAGTAGATTTTATATGACAACCGGTGATGACCAGTTCAATGTCTGGAATGAGAAGAAGCTCAAAGTACTTTTCAAAGCCAAGCTAGCACCAAAAAAAGGTCATGGTCACTGTTTGGTGGTCTGCTGCAGTGTGATCCACTACAGTTTTCTGAACCCTGGCGAAGCCATTACATCTGAGAAGTACGCTCAGCAAACTGAGGAGATGCACTGAAAACTGCAATGCCTGCAGCAGGTACTGGTCAACAGAAGGGCTAAACTGTCCTCCACAACAACGTCCAAATGTATGTTGCACAATCAATGCTTCAAAAGTTGAACCAGCTGGGTTACAAAGTTTTGCCTCATCCACCATATTCATCTGACTTCTCGCCAACTGGCTACTACTTCCTTCAAGCATCTCAGCAACTTTTTGCAGGGAAAACACTTCCACGACCAGCAGGAAGCAGAAAGTGCTTTCCAAGAGTTTGCAGAATCCCAATGCACCTATTTTTATGCTACCAAATAAACTTACTTCTTGTTGGCTAAAGTGTGTTGATTGCAATGGTTTCTACGTAGATTAATAAAGATGTGTTTGAGCCTAGTTATAATGACTGAAAATTCACAGTCCCAAACTGCAATTATGTTTGCACCAACCTAATATTTCAAGTGCATATAGGTAGGGAAATGTTATTCATCAAAAATCAAAGACCCTTAGTTTAAGGATGGAACGTTTCCCTACCTATATGCACTTGAAATATTAGGTTGGTGCAAACATAATTGCAGTTTGGGACTGTGAATTTTCAGTTCTTGCCTGGAGAATCCCAGGGACGGGGGAGTCTGGTGGGCTGCCATCTATGGGGTCACACAGAGTCGGACACGACTGAAGTGATTAGCAAAAAAAAAAAAAAAAAAAAAAAAAAAAAATAGCACACAGTGTATGACCAAATGTGAAGTTTAATTTCAAACCCAAACACAAGCCTACATTCCTTTCTCTCCCACCTGGGGCAGTCTGAGCAAACAGGTAGGGTCTAGGAAATGGACTGAGGCCATATGGGCATATCTGGCTCTTGTGCCAGGTGTGAGGTTAGACAAAGCTGCAGAAGAGCCAATTCCCAAGTGTTTGTTTTTAAAGAGTCATAATGATCTGCTGAGAAACTCTGACAGATAGCAAAGGGCAGGGGAGCCTGCAGTCCATGGGGTCGCAAAGAGTTGGACACAACTTAGTGACTGAACAACAGTCCGTTAGAGAAGCAACTAAGCCTCTGAGACAGGGTGGGGGACAGGGAGGAGCAGCTGGTTTATGGGGCTCTGAAGACCGCAGAATGCTAAATGCTATGGTCACAACTGAGACCTGTTTCCTGTGGAAGTGGCTCAGAGCAGATTTATGTACATTCATTTCATACAAGTAACACTTGAGAAAATAAACGAACAGATAACAAATTATTATTCACTGAAAGAACATGGTGTTATATAAGTAAACTAGGGAAGTCAGAAAAGAGAGGAGCATTACACAACATCAATAAATTCGTTACAGAAAAGAACAGGGTAAAAGAGACGATCTAGCCTGTGAGAAAACAAATGTATTAAAAAAAAAATAGTTTTATTTATTTATTTTTTTGTTGTTCTGGGTCTTAGTTGCTGTACTGGCATAAATGCATTTATTTTTTCTTTTTTGCACACAGAAGTACCTTAATGGCAGAGAAGAAAAGATGAGTACTCCTGCAGTTTGGAGGGCATAGTCTAAAGCAGTCCTCCAATAAATATTAAATTTCTTTTCCCACTTTCAATCTTAAACCCCTTCCTGACCCAGGGACAAACCTGCATCTCCAGCACTGGCAGACAGACTCTTCAGCGCTGAGCCACCGGGGGAGCCCAAGCTTCCATGGTTATCCTCCGGCTACTCATTTTTCCCCAACCTAGCAGCACACACTTGAGAACACTTTTGGAGAAGCCTGGTTCTAAAACTAGAATTTTATTTAAGAGAAGTAAGACCAGATGAAAGAAAACAAAACCAACAGCAAAGAAATAAAACTTAACGGGGGGAAATTTTAGTGGGATGTCTGAAACACATCTTGTCTAGTCAGGAAAAAAGCCCACTCACGATAAATATTTTCTACATTAACGTAGCATAGCCAGCCAAAATAAGAAAACTCACTACCTAAAATGAGAAAGGCTTTCTTCTACACCTCAGTTCTTGAAACAAACAAACAAAAAATTTTGGCTAAAAGAAGAGGAAAGAGTTACACCCATATAAAACTTCAGAATGGGAAGAATTATATCACCAAGTACTTCTTGACTTTGCCAAGTAATAATGGTATTTTAGAAATTATTCATTCTGGTTTTTACAACCCAATTCACTTTGCTGGCTGGCTAATAGCTATATAGTCTAATACTTTATATAATATTTTATTTCAATTTTAACATCATTTTTTAAAAAAATCTCAAGGTAACTTTATCATAGTACCTATAAATACTAATTTATCAAACACATAAAGTGCTTAATATGTTAGGCCTCTAAGAGGAATATTCTGTAAGAGGAATACAGAAATGGTTAAGACCTAATTTACCAGGAAAGAAACAAAGTCGAAAATTTGATTCAAAGTCACACCAAGAGAAAACAGATCTTCAAGAGAACATACTATCAAAACAAATACTGTTTTGGTAAATTTATCAATAGGATCATAAGAGGAGGGCTACGTTGCTATGTGACACAGTCAGGTATTACCTAGACTCAGGTAACTAAAGCTACAAAAGCCTGTATGAAGATGGATTTAAGGGCTCTGGTTCAAGACGATGGAGCAGAAGGACGTGTGCTCATCTCCTGTGAGAGCACGGAAACCACAAGCAGCTGTGGCACAACCGCTGACAGGAGGACGCGGGAACACACCAGAAAAAGACGCCCCCGTCCAGAGACCGACAAGCAGCCACCCCGAGACGGCAGCAGGGGCACAGCCACGACACAATCACATCCCGTACCGGCCGGGTGGGCGACCCACAAACTGGAGGGCAGTAATGCCAACGCAGCCCTCCCGCTGATGTGAAGGTTCTGAACCCCACGTGAGGCTTCCCAGCCTGGGGGTCCAATAAAGGCATTGGGAATCCCCAGGGAACCTGATCTTGACGGCCCGCGGGATTTGACTACAGGACTTCCACAGGACTGGGGAAACAGACTCCAGTCCTGGAGGGCACAGAGAATACTGCACACACCACGCCCCAGAGGAGAGGAGCAGTGATCCCACTGGAGGCTGAACCAGACCTACTTGCTGGTGCTGGAGGGTCTCCTGCGGAGGCGTGGGTCAGCAGGGCTCCCCACAGGGACAGGGGCACTGGCGGCAGCAACCCTGGAAGGCCGCCCACAGCGTAAGCCCTCTCTGAGGTCGCCATTAACCTACCATCAACCCCTCAGATCCCAGGGCCAGGCTGCCTCAAGCCAACCCCACCCATCAGCAGACAACTGGATTAAAGCTTTGCAGAGCAAGACCCAGTTTCTCCCACTGCCAGTCCCTCCCATCAGGAAGCTTATACAAGCCTCATAGCCTCCTCCTCCATTAGAGGATAGACAGAAGAAGCAAGAAGAACCACAATCCCCCAGCTAGAATAAAACCACATTAGAGAAAGTTAATCAGGATGAAAAAGCAGAAGGTTATGTCCCAGATGAAGTTATCTTGTCCCAGATGACAAGATAAAACACCAGAAAAACAACTAAATGAAGTAGAGACAGTCAACCTTCCAGAAAAGGAATTTAGAATGAGAGTGAAGATAATCCAGGATCTCGAGAAAACAATGGGAAAGATGCAAAAAACGTTTACCAAAGACCTATAAGAACTAAAGGACAGACAAAGATGGAATCAATAGCAGAATAACTGAGGCAGAACAGATAAGTGACCTGGAGGACAGAATGGTGGAAATCACTGCTGCAGAACAGAATACTGGAAAAAGAAAGAAAAAAAAATGAAGACAGCCTAAGAGGCCTAAACACACCAATATTCACATTATAGGGGTCCAAAACGAGAAAAGAGAGACAGAGGACCTGAGAAAATATTTGAAGATATAATAGCTGAAAACTTCCCAAACATGGGAAAGGAACTAGTCAACCAAGTCCAGGAAGTACAGAGAGCCCCAGAGAGGATAAACCCAAGGAGGAATACACCAAGACACATAGCAATCAAACTGACAGAAAATAAAGACAGATAAAATATTAAAAGCAACAAGGGAAAAATGACAAACAACATACAAGGGAACTCCCATCAGGCTATCGGCTCATTTCTCAACAGAAAACTCTACAAACCAGAAGGGAATGGCATGATATATTTACAATGATAAAAGAGAAGCACTTACAACCAAGAATACTCTACCCAGCAAGCCTCTCCTTCAGATTTGATGGAGAAATCAAAGCTTTCCAAACAGGCAAAAGTTAAAAGAACTCAAGCACCATCCAACCAGCTTTACGACAAATGCTAAAGGAACTTCTCCAGGCAGGAAGCACAACAGAAGGAAAAGATCTACAGAAAATAAACCCAAAACAACTGAGAAACAGGTAACAGGAGAATACATATCAATCATTACCTTAAATGTTATTGGCTTAAACACACCAAACAAAAAACACAGGCTAGCTGGGCAGATGAAAACATGTGCAGCATATATGCACTTCCACTTACCACATCACTCCGTTTGACCCTCCCAAACTGTTCATAATCATTTTATATCATTAATCATGTTTCCATTAAGGCTTATAATTGTAATTTTCTTTTATTTTTTGTCTGGTTATTGATTGTGAAAACTGATAAGCATCTTTTCTATTGTGATTATGTAACTATTAGTCAATTATCATTGTATCATGATTGGTCAAAAGAAAAATAATAGAATTCTGTATCACCAAAACTACCATTTAATAGAAAAACCTGTAGTCACTTTTTAAAAATCCAGATGCATATAAGAATTATCTTCGAATTATTTGAAAAATACAAATGCCCAGTTATTGCTTTTGTCCTCCAGAGCTCCAGATATGTTTCTAATGAGCAGCCATATTTAAAAACAACTGGACTATATGAAGATTTTTTTCTTTCATCCAGTTTGTTTCACTTTTTCTATTTCGTATTCAGTGCTCCCATTTCATCTTTAGTTTATGTTTCCCAATTTCTCCATCTCTCTTTTTTTTTGGATGTTCTTTCTCAAGCCTTTATCAAGCACAGTAGAAAAGTTTTTGTATACATATATATAAGTAGTATGCATAATATATATCTTAGAAAATTCATTAATTTTTGCCTAACTAAACTCTATTTGTTTGACTTAGTATGACTAGAATGTTATATTTCTAATTAAAAAAAATATGCAACAAGCAACACAGATTTACTGTATATAGCACAGGGAACTACAGTCAATATCTTGTAATAACCTATAATGGAAAAAAATCTCAAAAATAATATATGCATATATGTATAACTCAATCACCTTGCTGTGCAGCTGAAATATTATAAGTCAACTGTACTTCCACAAAATATAAATATTATGAAAAGGAAAAAAGACAGATTTAGGTTTCCTGCTCAGAGAAGGCAATGGCACCCTACTCCAGTACTCTTGCCTGGAAAATCCCATGGACGGAGGGCTGGTGGGCTGCAGTCCATGGGGTCGCTAAGAGTCGGACACAACTGAGTGACTTCACTTTCACTTTTCACTTTGATCATTGGAGAAGGAAATGGCAACCCACTCTAGTGTTCTCGCCTGGAGAATCCCAGGGATGGGGGAGCCTCGTGGGCTGCCATCTATGGGGTCGCAAAGAGTCAGACATGACTGAAGTGACTTAGCAGCAGCAGCAGCAGCAGGCTTCCTGCTCATTCTGCACCCTTTTCCTGAAGTAAAGCCACCAATGACACCAGGCAAGGCAAGGTCCCTAACGGGAGGCAGGTAGCACCAAGGGTGGAGTATCCAAGCCTGAACAAGCTATACAAAGGTGTCCCGTTAACCACATACAGTGGAATTGACCCAGCGAGTGTCTATTTCTGAGGGTAGTGGGAGCTAGATTCTTCAACTGTCAAAGAAAGACACAAATATGGAAAAGGAGAAAATTACAATGAATCCTTTAGTGTTGAAATGGGATTCTGGGTACCAATGTAAATTCATGGATACAGACACAGACACAGACACACACACAGACACAGACAGACACACACACACACTTACTTTGTGGTTCAGTTCACTGAACAGGCCTGAGAGTGGCAATACCCCAATAGCAATGGGCACATTTAGAGCCGAGGTCTCTTCCCTAGTGACTCAGCTGGTAAAAAATCTGCCTACAATGCAGGAGACCCAGGTTCGACCTCTGGGTCGGCAATATCCCCTGGAGAAGGGAATGGCTATCCACTCCAATATTCTTGCCTGGAGAATTCCATGGACAGAGGAGCCTGGCAGGCTACTGTCCATGGGGTTGCAAAGAGTCAGACACAACTGAGCGACTAACACTTTCATTTTTTCACTTTCTTGGCTTCTAAATATTTCCCATGAAAACGATCCAGGGTCTGAGATACGGCAGACTGCACAGAAATAGCAGGGAAAAAAATAAGAGCTTGGAAGATTTTATTGTGCCAGAAAGCAAGAAACTACTCAAAATAAAGACAGATACAAGTTAAAAAGACCCAGAAGCCAACAACAGAAGATGGCCACTGGACAAATAGGGGAATATTTAAACACAGAAAAATATAATAGTAAAAGATTATCACCCACTAGAAGATCCTTCCTCATATAGACACATACATGAATAAACAGATGGAAGAGCAAGCTTTATCTAGTATCAACTAGTACAAGTAGAAACAATGACTGTAACTAGACAAGCATCATTTGGCAATCATTTGTAATAATTTATTCAGCTAAAAATCATTGATGGCTATTACAACTAGTGGGTATGAGTTTGATGAGGAATTTACAGAGCCTGAAAGTTCCTCTCCATAATGACACTAATTACCAAAAAAAAGTCATGCACCCCAATTTTCATAGTGGCACTATTTACAGTAACCAAGACATGGAAGCAAGCTATGTGTCCATTGACAGAGAAATGGATAAAGATGTATATATAAATAAAGATAAACACACAAATATACACACACAGAGAATATTACTCAGCCATAATAAATTACACAGTGACACTTATAGAAACATTGATGGAGCCAGAGATTTTGATACTGAGTGAAGCAAGTCAGACATGAACAGATAAATACCATATGATATCACTTATATGTGAAATCTAAAAAGCAATACAAACGAACTTATTTACAAAACAGAAACACATTCATAGACATAGAAAAAACTTATGGTTACTAAAGGGGAAAGGGGTGAGGATAGATAAATTACAAGTTTGGAATTAATAGATACATACTGCTTCTGCTGCTGCTAAGTCGCTTCAGTCGTGTCCGACTGTGCGACCCCATAGACAGCAGCCCACCAGGCTCCCCCGTCCCAGAGATTCTCCAGGCAAGAACACTGGAGTGGGTTGCCATTTCCTTCTCCAATGCATCAAAGTGAAAAGTGAAAGTGAAGTCGCTCAGTCGTGTCCGACTCCTAGCGACCCCATGGACTGCAGCCCACCAGGCTCCTCCGTCCATGGGATTCTCCAGGCAAGAGTACTGGAGTGGGGTGCCATTGCCTTCTCTGAGATACATACTACTATATATAAAATAAACAAGCATTTACTGTAAAGCACAGGTAACTATATTCAATGCCTTATAATAACCTATAATGGAAAAGAATATGAAGAAAAATCTCTATATAACGGAATCATTTTGCTGTGCACCTGAAACTAACACAATATTGTAAAGTAACTATGTTTCAATAACATTTTTTTAATTAAAAAAGAGACCAAGTAACTTTATAGTGGACAACACCTTGATCATGTGATCAGTGTTAATACCACCAGTAACAGAACAAATCAAAACCATGCACTTAAAAATACAAGAACATAGCATTATTTCTGTTATATTCCTGCCCCAAAGGCATAACTTTAATCTAATTGGGAGGAAACAATAAGCAAGTCCAAACTGATGAACACTTCACCAGTCTATGCTCTCGAAAAGCATCAAGGTCTAAAACTCAAGAAGCCTGAGGACCTACTTCAGATCGAAGGGACACAACACTCAGAGCACTTAAAATGCTACCTATTCTAATAAAATTTCAATTTACACAGATTTCTAGAAAAATGACAAAGAGAAGCACACCTGTATGCCATGAAGCTTTTTCTGTTTTAAGGGAAAGGGACAAAGTAAAAACTTTGATCAATGATACTTGAGAGACTGGAAACTGTTATACAAACTCAAAGTTCCATATTAAAAAAAAGCTGCTAAATAAAAATTACAAAGTCAGATGCTATGCAGCAATAATGAGATACATTTGCATGAAGTCAACAAAGGAGTAAACAACAAAAAGGCAGCAAAAATGAACCTTTCTCTGATTCCTATGTTAAACTTCCAGGACAGGATACACAAACAGTCAAGCCAGAAACTGTACCTACCCATGGAGGTATCTGCTTACACACGTGTCAGCTGACTGGAAGGGAATGGCTATAACCATGTGTTAAAGTCTACCAGTATGGGACTGACCTACAGTAGAAGGTAATTTAAATAGCAAGTTCAATACAGAATGTGTAAAAAGTGCCTCCAACTTTGTACTTCAGCCCTTTTAAGATCACTCTGGAGCCAGCACTGTTAAAATACTGATCAAGTTTCTCAAAGTCCCTGTCTTCAACTTTCAGTCCAGTATCTATCTTACCACACACTCACTCACCCTGGTAAAACTTCCCAAATGCTTTAAGTAAAAAGTATGGAAAGGTAAGCTCAAAAGATCTCTTATTAACCTTGATACAAGAGTTGATAATAACTACCCATTACATAGTTTGAGATTATATATTACCTTAAAATCGGTCAGATTTTTCACACACTTGGCCACAGGAAGTTAAGGTTAAGAGGTAGAGTCTATGGTCTTCCTGTCTTAGAGCAGAAGCAGCTCAGTAAACATCTTCAGTACGACTACAACACAGCTACACTAAAACACATTTTATTCCGCCTTGATTTGTCCCATGTAGTTTTGTAATCAGGATCTGGGGACACTTTAAGAGTCCTTCCCTTGTCACAACATGGGATAATTCTGATTCGCATAAGTTCCCTTGGAGGAATCAGGCAAAATAAGCTGGGTATATTCAACTCCCTCTGAACAAACTGTGGAAATCTTTAATCTCTTCATTCTAATTACTTTATCAGTTACACAAAGTTCAGCTTTTCTATACAAAGGTCTGTTAGTTTACTTGTTTGTTACCTAATCAGGAAAAAGACTTTCGTTGAAACATCAAGACAGTATGCAAAGAATAGGGTGCTTGTTTGATACCCTTATTCTCTAAAATAAGATCTAACCACTTTGGTTCATCCATTTTTCCAGTCTAATTTCCTACCAACCCATTATACTAAGACACATGTAGTTTTCACAGCAGATCAGGTCAGTTGCTCAGTCGTGTCCGACTCTTTGCAACCCCATGGACTGCAGCATGCCAGGCTTCCCTGTCCATCACCAATTCCTGGAGCTTGCTCAAACTCACGTCCATCCAGTCGGTCATGCCATCCAACCAACTCATCATCTGTTGTCCCCTTCTCCTCCTGCCTTCAATCTTCCCCAGCATTAGGGTCTTTTCCAATGAGTCAGTTCTTCCCATCAGGTGGCCAAAGTATTGGAGTTTCAGCTTCAACATCAGTCCTTCCAATGAATATTCAGGACTGATTTCCTTTAGGATGGACTGGTTTGATCTCCTTGCAGTCCATGGGACTCTCAAGAGTCTTCTCCAACACCAGAGTTCAAAAGCATCAATTCTTCAGTGCTCAGCTTTCTTTCACTGCAGATCAGACTATCCCATATTCATGGGACTTACTGCTACCTCAGCCCTGTGAGGTTGGGACCATCCAGCAAGGTTCTGGGTACCTGTCCTCCAACACGGGCTTCTCTCTCCCACCCCACTCCTCCACCCCAGTCTGTCTGGTTTCCCAGAACACCCTGTTCCTGGCTCTGCCAGCACTTCCCACTGAGACATGAGTTTACATGCTTTCTCCCTTGCAGGACCACAGGCTCCTTGACAGTGGGGTCCAGTATTACTCATCTTTGATCCTCCACATGCCTGCTTAAAATCCTTCTATCAGTCTGTACTGCTTCTATCAGATGGTAAAAATGTCATCTAAAAAAATCCAGCGTCTGCAAGATGTGCCTTCAGTTATATCACTGGCATTTTATTTGCTTTTGAGGGGAAAAGGATGGGATATAAGGCATAAAATTTATCTCTGCTGGGGGAAAACATCAAAAGAGAGTTGATGACTGTACATTCCCAGACTATCACGTGACTACCCTCAACCTGCCACCTTGCTTGCCCCTCCCCACCTGAACCTAGCCCAAATTACAAACAGAAATACAGAACCAAAAAAAGGCACACCAGCCAGGACTGGCCATAAACAGGGTACTAAAAATCTCTGAAAACAACAGTAAGACATTAGGAGACACCTATTAGAACAGCTAAAATCCAAATCACTGACAAATCCAACTGCTGGAGAGATGAAAACAACAAAAACCTCTCTCATTGCCGGTGGGGATGCAAACTGGGCCAGCCACTGTGGAAGACAGCTTGGCAGCTTCTTACAGAGCTAAACACAGTTTTACCATATCATCCAGCAATCACACTTCCAGAATTTACCCAACTGATTTAAGAACTTATATCTATACAAAGTCACGCAGACAAAAGTTTTACAGCCACTTTGTTCATAATCACCCAAACTAAAAACAATCAAATTGTCCTTCAACGGATGAACAGATTAACTATGGCACAAACAGACCAGCCCTTTATCCATCAGTAATACGGAGAAATAAGCTACCAAGCCACAAAAGACACGGATGAATCTTAAATCAATCATTTCTTCCTAAGTGAAGAAGCCAGTCAGAAAAAGCTACACAGTGCATGATTCCAACTATATGACATTCTGGAAAAAGTAAAACTATACAGCTGGTAAAAAGAGGAGTGATTGCCAAGGGCTCAGAGGGTGAAGGGAGGAGGGAGGAGCAGTGGACGGGTGAAGCACAGGGATCTCTGAGGGTCAGTCAGTTCAGTCGCTCAGTCTTGTCCGCCTCTCTGAGACCCCATGGACTGCAGCCAGGCTTCCCTATCGATCACCAACTCCTGGAGTTTGCTCAAATTCATGTCCATCCAATAGGATTTTTGAGGACAGTAAAAGTATTCTATGTAATATGAAGCTGTAATATGGAGGTAAAACACTATGTACGTATTTGTCAAAACCCATGGAACTTTACAGCATTTAAAGTCATTTAAAGTCACTGATAAAGGACAGAAATGGTATGGACCTAACAGAAGCAGAAGATATTAAGAAGAGGTGGCAGGAAGACACAGAAGAACTGTACAAAAAATATCTTCACGACCAAGAAATCACGATGGTGTGATCACTCACCTAGAGCCAGACATTCTGAAATGTAAAGTCAAGTGCGCCTTAGAGAGCATTACTACAAACAAAGCTAGTGGAGGTGATGGAATTCCAGTTGAGCTATTTCAAATCCTGGAAGATGATGCTGTGAAAGTGCTGCACTCAATATGCCAGCAAATTTGGAAAACTCAGCAGTGGCCACAGGACTGGAAAAGGTCCGTTTTCATTCCAATCCCAAAGAAAGGCAATGCCAAAGAATGCTCATACTACTGCTCAACTGCACTCATCTCACACACTAGTAAAGTAATGCTCAAAATTCTCCAAGCCAGGCTTCAGCAATACATGAACTGTGAACTTCCTGATGTTCAACCTGGTTTTAGAAAAGGCATAGGAACCAGAGATCAAATTGCCAACATCCGCTGGATCATGGAAAAAGCAAGAGAGTTCCAGAAAAACATCTATTTCTGCTTTATTGACTATGCCAAAGCCTTTGACTGTGTGGATCACAATAAACTGTGGAAAATTCTGAAAGAGATGGGAATACCAGACCACCTGACCCACCTCTTGAGAAACCTGTATGCAGGTCAGGAAGCAAGAGTTAGAACTGGACATGGAACAGACTGGTTCCAAATAGGAAAAGGAGTACGTCAAGGCTGTATACTGTCACCCTGCTTATTTAACTTATATGTAGAGTACATCATGAGAAACGCTGGGCTGGAAGAAGCACAAGCTGGAATCAAGATTGCCGGGAGAAATATCAATAACCTCCGATATGCAGATGACACCACCCTTATGGCAGAAAGTGAAGAGGAACTCAAAAGCCTCTTGATGAAAGTGAAAGTGGAGAGTGAAAAAGTTGGCTTAAAGCTCAACATTCAGAAAACAAAGATCATGGCATCTGGTCCCATCACTTCATGGGAAATAGATGGGGAAACAGTAGAGACTTTATTTTTTAGGGCTCCAAAATCACTGCAGATGATGACTGCAGCCATGAAATTAAAAGACGCTTACTCCTTGGAAGAAAAGTTATGATCAACCTAGATAGCATATTGAAAAGCAGAGACATTACTTTGCCAACAAAGGTCCGTCTAGTCAAGGCTATGGTTTTTCCAGTGGTCATGTATGGATGTGAGAGTTGGACTGTGAAGAAAGCTGAGCGCTGAAGAATTGATGCCTTTGAACTGTGGTGTTGGAGAAGACTCTTGAGCATCCCTTGGACTGCAAGGAGATCCAACCAGTCCATTCTGAAGGAGATCAGCCCTGGGTGTTCTTTGGAAGGACTGATGGGCTAAAGCTGAAACTCCAGTACTTTGGCCACCTCATGCAAAGAGTTGACTCATTGGAAAAGACTCTGATGCTGGGAGGAATTGGGGGCAGGAGGAGAAGGGGACGACAGAGGATGAGATGGCTGGATGGAATCACTGACTCGATGGACGTGAGGCTGAGTGAACTCTGGGAGTTGGTGATGGACAGGGAGGCCTGGCGTACTGCGATTCATGGGGTCGCAGAAAGTCGGACACGACTGAGTGACTGAACTGAACTGAACTGAAAGTCACTGAAGGGACTGGTGGTCCAGTGGTTAAGACTCTGCACTTCCACTGCAGGGGGTACAGGTTTGATCCCCAGTCAGGGAACGCAGATTCCCACATGCCATGCAGTGCAGCCCACCCAAAAAATTAAAAATAAAAAATGAAGTCATTTGAGAGGAAAGGCAAAGGACCTGAGCAGTTAGGCCAAGGGACAGTGGATGTTGAGAGCCATGCTTTCACTGCTGTAGTGGGAAAGTTGCAGTTAAGCAAAAGCAGTGGCGAGAGTGGTTCATGTGGTACTGATTCCAGCTGGAGACATCAGTACTAGCTCGTATTTAGTTTCATACAGATGTAGTCTGACATACAGGTGATTACATATAGAAATATTTATGGACACATTTATGTACACAGGTCAGTACGCACACACAGATGTCAGTATGAAGGGGGCACCTAGGAGCAAATGATACCCCAACAGCAATGAGCACACCCAGCACCCAGATCTTGGTTTCTAACACTCTCCTCCAAGAGAAGGAGCCTGGCTGGCCTTCCTGAAGAAACGGCTGACTCTAAGACCAGGGCAGAAAATTTATAAGACGAGCCTGCAGCTTATTCTAGTGCCAGGGAGTATTGGGGAGATGGGCAGGGAATCCAAATGAAAGAAGCTGCAATGGCCAAACCTGGAACAATTCTAGCAACCAAATCAAGTACTGTATAACCCCAAATATAAATATCCATGACTACATAGGTGATATTAAAAAAAAAAAATTGAGCAATTAAATGGGAAAGAAGAGACAAATCCATGCAGAATTCTAAGTAATATATGCAGATTGCTGCTGTTGTTTTGTTGCTAAGCCATGTCCGACTCCTTTGTGATATATGCAGATATACTCCAAGCTTAAGACCAGGGGAGCATAAGCCCTCACTCCTTAAGGGTGGGGCTGTGCACACTGATTTCCTTCCAAATAGCACAGTGTGGAAATGAGAGAGAATTTTTACAGTGGAGAAACCTAACACTCCCTCAGCCAGGTAATCAAGGTCAGCCTCAGTGGTGATAAGTCACCTGGGGATATGTGATGAGAACAACACTTTACCTTTGTGGTCCTCCTTTACACAACCCCAACTCCGGCCAAATCATGAGATAAACGACAGATAAATCTTAGTAGAGGGACACTTTCAAAATGCCTGACTGGAAATTGTCAAGGTCATCAAAAACAAAGAAGGTTTAAGAAACCGTTACAGAGCAGAGGAGCATAAGGAGAGGTGACGACAGGAGAAAGATGCTGGTAGAAACTATGGACGTCTGAATTAGCATTTTATTTGTAATTTTTCTGTAAATCCAAAACTGTTCTAAAGTCAAAAATTTATTTTAAAACACAATGAAACAAACCAAAATCTCCTTCTACTCACAATCAAACCTTACACCAATGGTTGTCAAAGTGCAGTCCCTGGACCAGCATCAGAATCCCCTGGAAACTTGTGAGAAAAGTGAATTTTCAGGCCCCACCCTAGGTCTACTGATTTCTGTCAGGGGATGGGGCTCAGCAATTGGGTTTTCAAAAAAGCCCCTCAGGTGACTATAATACATGCTCAAGTCTGCCCAGGGGCTCTGATTTCTTATACCAGAAGTGAGCAGGACCTGAGAACCAGATGATGCTCAGGCTACAGGTCTGGGAGCACACTTCTGAAAATCTCTGATTTACAAAAACCAAGCATTAAGAGCGGCCATTACTGGGTGCTTGCAGGTACTTACCACAACACGCCTGTGAGAAAGGTTTCACCACACCCACTACAGAGCAAGACACTGCTTCTGCTTGGCCGAATAATCACACAACGGGACTGGGGAACCTTTGTCCTACCCTCTCCTGGGGCAGCATTTCTGGGCAACACACTGTATTCATCTCCTGGCCAGCTATAACAAATGACCACAGACTGGGTGGTTTAACACAACAGGAGCAGCTCTGGAATCAGCTCTGGAGGCCAGAAGTCTGAAATCTAGCAGGGGAGATCTAGCACCCCATGGAGAAGGCGCCGCCCTGCCTTCTCTCCCAGCTTCCCCTGGCTGCGAGTATTCCGGGCTCCTGGCCACATGGTTCCAATCTCTGCCTGTCTCCTCTGTGTATCCGTGTTAATTCTCTCTGTTTCTCTCCTACAAAAACACTTAGGATGGCATTTAGGACCCAACTGGAATCTCCTTATCTGAAAATCCTTAGCTTAAATACATCTGCAAAGATCCATTTTCCAAATAAGGTAACAATTTGAGGGATGGGGACTTGATGCCTTTGGGTGGCAATTATTCAACCTACTACACATATTGTAAGACAGGATGCTAATCTAATGGATTTCTCCTACAAAATTATAGCAGAGAATGAAGATTTCTAATCAAGGATCTTTCAGCTTTTTTCTTTCTATAGGCATGACCACACAATACCATACAAAATCAACTACAAATGTGAAATACTGCCGTCTTTTAAACTATCAAAAATTCAACTTACAGTTAATAAACACCTTGTTCAAGGCCGGAGAATTCAAAGAACTTGTTCAAGACGATTCTGATCTTTAAAGACTTTTGGGAAATTTTTAGGACTAGCTTAAAAATTTCTCAAGAAACTGATCTAGGAATGTTTGTTCTGCTGCTTTTACAATGAAAATTTCCTAAGAATAAATCTAGGGATTGAAAATCAAACTCCCCTTTGTTTGTTCTTAGGTTGAGGTCCACCACTTTAAACCCATTACATCACTGCTTTAAACAAGTCATTTCCACTGGCTTGGCAGGAGTCTCAAAGAAAACCGACAGAGTACTATTACGTCTAACTGCTATCCATTAAACATTATCTTAGTATTACATGAGCATACTGAAAATATGCTGCCAAATAAAGAAATGTAACAACCACAAAAATCTTCCCCTCTTTTCAGATTCCTGACAACTGAACTTTATTCTTTTCAAATGAATACTGGCAATATTTACAGTAAAAAGGCATAGTGCAGTGCATTATAAAGAAAAAGAAAATGTCATTTCATCCGAGTTAGAATTGCAGGATCTGCAGTTAGACTGCCTGGATTCAAATTCAGAATCAAGCACTTAACCTTTTGTACCCTGGATGAGTTAAGTAACCCTGTGTTCACAGACTTGGAGACCAGAGCTTAAAGCATAAAATGTCCTCTACACCTCACCCCTCTCCAAAAACAAACTGTTACAATGGCTTAACTGAATAGTGCTCAATTAAAGTTCTCTCCTGAAATTAATAGTGATTTCTGCCTTCTAAGTTAAATGCCCACTAGGAAATACTACGGATCTACCATAACTATTACAAAACAACTTAGATCACTTGGTGATAAACAGGCTTTCCATTGATTAGTAGGAGTTTTATAAGCCAAAAATTAGAAAGGCTGAGCCCCTGCTACATTTCTCTATCAATTAGTAAAGGTTGTGCAGCGATTCCATGATCAATGCATGCAATGCTACGAGTGGCTTATCTTTTTAAAAGTAAGCAAAACCATGTCATTCAAAAATCAATACAAGTAAGTGTTAAATTTCATGATAAGTAAAACCTCTACAACACAGGTGCACAAGCCTCAGTGCTTACCACTCCAAGCAAACAATGTTCTGGCTTCTGTTCAGGGCTGACCACCAGCCGTCTGTGGTCCACTGGTCTTCAGGTTGCCCTGAGATTTGTTAGTTTCAAGTAGTTCTCACAGGCTTCCCTGGGAGCTCAGCAGCAAAGCACCCGCGTGTCAATGCAGGAGACGCAAGTTCAATCCCTGGGTCGGAAAGATGCCCTGGAGAAGGAAATGGCAACCCACTCCAGTATTCTTGCCTGGGAAATCCCATGGACAGAGAAGCCTGGTGGGTGACAGTCCACAGGGGTGCAAAAGAGTAGAACACAACTCAGCAACTAAACAACGGAAGTATTCCCACACACTAGTCATTAGCTGATTTAAAAAAGCTCCTCAACATTATGCCAGCACACCTCCCACCTTGCCTACCCATATCAGGAAATTCATTTTAAAGAAGAAGATGATCACTTTTGATTAAAAAAAAAAAAAAAACCTCCCACATTATTATCTTTTAAATCAACTATAACAAGTACCTCAATGGCGGGTGTTCAAACACTGCAAGTTCAAACTAAGCAAACATCAATCAAAGGTAAGAGCTTCCTCTTATTTCACCAGCCTCCCCTGCCCAGTCTCCCTGGATCCTTTCCACCTCTAGCTTCTAACCCCTGGCAACCCCAGGACTCAGCCTTACAGCCCTGTTTCTATCTCTACTAACTCCCTGGGAGATGTTATTTGTCCTCTGGCTTTAAAAAATGTCTAGATGCAGATGACTCACAGAATTTCTCCAGTCTCTCCCACCACCTTAATCCTCTCTTTCTACCTGTTCAAGCAACTTTCCTCTCCCCACATCTCATCCCTCAACAAACCCTACTAGCGACACCTCTGAAATCCACCCACCATCTAACCACTTCTCCTCACTCTTACTGTTCCCTCCCTGGGCTCCCACTACCCTTCCCAACCCCAACAGGGGCTGCCTGTCTGGCTCACCAATCTCCGGGCTCCCACACTTGCTCCCCTGCAGTTTCTTCGTCCACAAACCAGAGGAATCCTTTTGAAATACCGACAAGCTGCACTCCTCTCCCCACAACCCAGAGGGCCCTCCCAGATCACTCAGCATGGAACCCAGAGCCCTAACCGTGGGCAGGCCTTACAGGACCTGGCCTCTCATGCATGCGCTCCAGCCACTAGACCTAACCATGCAACATCCTTTGTCCCAGGGCTTTGCACACCCCATTCCCTCTGCTGGAGATGACCCACCCCATAGATAACAAGGCCTGCTTCTTACTCCTTCAGCAGGACTAGCATTCCCCCACCCCTCCATCACTCTATCCCCTTCTCATGCCTGTATTTCTTCAGAGGGCTTAGCACCACCTGACACTATGTATCTGTCTCCTTCTTCTCTGATGTTCCCACACAGGAGTAAATGTGTCACGAGCGTGTGGCTGTACTCACTGCTGCAACCCCAGCGTCTAGATCAGGGCCTGCCACACAACGGGCATGCAGGGAGTTTTCTAATGAATTAACCACTAAGAAAAATTTAAGTATGCTTGCATCATCTGGGATCTCACACCCACCTGATCCTAATAAAACCACCAGAATTCTAAATGATTATAGAAACGACATATAAAAACCTTCAAAAGCAAACAGAAGTGTTCTTTGGGTGGTAAGAAAGAACTAAGAATGGACTCATCTTTCTGCCTTAAATAAACCACATTGTTGTAAATAAAAATAAGCCTCATGTCTTTAAATGAGTGTTCCTGTTGAAGAGAAATGCACAGATGTTAACATATATGAAAGGAAAAGTAGTACCTACAGTATTTATCAAAAGAAAAAATTGTTTTGAAAGAATTAAAAAAAAAAACCTTTGAAAACAATGATGACAGACATCAAAGAAAATAATTTTGTACTGATTTAATCCCTGCAAAGGTCCATAAACAGAAACACAGAAGCAGAACATTATAGGGTTAAACATGATGACATCAGCCAGGGTGCTAGCGTTAAACTGTTGAGTGAATGCTGAAAGATTCCTTTAAGCCAGGGAAACGTTCTGCTGTAACGGTACCATTACAAATTTCTTACAGTAATAACACAGTGCATTATAAGCTTGCTCCAATGATAAGCTCTTTATGAGGGTTAAAAGTCTGCAGTCCTCTCAAACAAAGGTCTTTCTGTCTTGGATTTCCTAGAAGTCAATAAGCTAACAATCACATCCTGCCTGATACTTAAGACTCACAGAAGGTCTTCTATGACTTTACCCGGTTCCCCAAGGCACTGGGCAGTCAATGCGACACAGTGGTAGAGACGGCGACCTCGCTTCTGTGTCCAAATAAATCATCAATGGGTTCTTACTGCTTTTTATTTTGAAATAATTTCAGAATTACAGCACAGTTATAAAGGCAGTGGAGAGAGTTCCCATCTCTTCACCCTGCTTCTTCTAGTGTTGGCATCTTATGTAACTATTCAACACATATCAGAACTAAGAAAGTAACATTAATACACTATTATCTAAACTATAGGCGTTATTTAGATTTCACTAGTTTTCCCACCAATGTCCCTTTTCTCTTCCAACCAAGGAACCCACGCTGCATTCAGCTGCCGTGTCTCCTTTGTCTCATCCATTCTGGGATGGTGCCTCAGTATTTCCTCACTTTTCATGACCGTGGCCAAGTATCTTACAATATGTTCCTCAGCTTGGTCTGTCTGATGTTTTCTCGTAACTGACGGAGGATTAAGGCAGACGTCAAGAGCTTTCTCATCATATCCCACCCTGTGGTGTGCCACGGGTTTCTACTATGAACTTACTATTTTTTCTCTTCCCTACTCCATTCATTTAAACATGAGTCACCAAGTTCAGTCCACATGCAAGGGGAGGGAAAGTAAGTTCTACCTCCAGGAGGGAAGGTTATTAAATAATCTGCGACTGTTAAAACCACCGTGCATGTGTACTAAGTCACTTCAATCGTGTCCGACTCTTGGCAACTCTATAGATCACAGCCCGTCAGACTCTTCTGTTCATTGGATTCTCCAGGCAAGAATACTGGAGTGGGTTGCCATGCCCTCCTCCAGGGGATCTTTCCAACACAGATGTCGAACCTGAGTCTCTTGTATGGGCAGGAGGGTTCTTTACCACTAGCACCACCTGGGAGAAGGCAATGGCACCCCACTCCAGTACTCTTGCCTGGAAAATCCCATGCACGGAGGAGCATGGTAGGCTGCAGCCCATGGAGTCGCTACGAGTCGGACACGACTGAGCGACTCCACTTTCACTTTTCACTTTGATGCATTGGAGAAGGAAATGGCAACCCACTCCAGTGTTCTTGCCTGGAGAATCCCAGGGACGGGGGAGCCTGGTGGGCTGCCATCTATGGGGTCGCACAGAGTCGGACACGACTGAAGCGACTTAGCAATAGCAGCAGCAGCAGCACCACCTGGGAAGCCCCAAACCACCATAGTGATGAATAAATACTTTGTAACTACTTTTTTAAACTGAAATTTGTTTGATAAACAAATCTCAAGTTATGGATCACAGCAACTAACAAAGGTTGAGGCTTAAAATAGGGAAAAAAAAAAAAAAAAGAAGAAGAAAGCTTGAGCCTTGAGAAAGATTTATAACCAGAACACATAGATATTTGTGAAATTAAAAGTTGCAGAGACAAATAATGGTATTTTAAAATATCACTGACTTGTAGCTTTAAAGTGTTTGCCCATTTAATCTCTGCCCAAAAGTTCTTTATTTTCATCACTGCATCTAACAGAGATGCATTTACTCAGGATTTACTGCTGACCAGCACTCATCATTACTGACTTTATCTGCCAGATTGCAATTAACATGGCTTAGAAAAGGGAAGAAAGGAAAAAAATATATATATAAAGCATTAGCCTGCCAAACATAAATGATGAGAGGATACTGTGTGCCAAGTTTGGCTTCCCTACCAACTGGACTGTAAGTTCCTTACCGGAAAGGCGAAAGTCCAAACTCCTTTTTCGTGCTCTCCACTACCCAGGGCAAAGCTCTCCACAGGGGTTAAAGGAGATGATGCCAATTAATCAAAACAACTATGGTCTCTACTCAGTTTCAAAACATACTGGCTCAGGAGAAATGTTTTAAGGGTAAATAAATGGCATTGATAGTTCTTAAACATGAAAAAGGAGAACAATTAACAGAAGATGGTGGAAGACTAGGAGGATGCGGACTTCCCATCTATGCACGACTCGGGCGCCTCCCAGGCACTGGCTGTGAACCATAGACACCTAATGGGATGGGGGGACCCCAGAGCCACCAGGTAGGACGTGGGTGGGGAGGAAATGTAGAGGCCAGGGAGGCGACCTGTGCCCCTGGGGGGCAGCTGGGGAGGGGTGTCCATCCCAAGAGGGGCGCACCAGCACGGAGGGTACCCGTGCTGAGGGGAAGACCCTTGGGAGGGCAGAAGACAACAGAGGAACTTGGTCAGGGTCTCCTCTTCCCACTTGGGTCCTGGGGAGCCTGCTGAGGTCTTGGACCTAATCTTCACCCTCTGAGGCCCTCTCTGGCCCTGTGGGTCCTGAGTCTAGGCCCCAAACACATCCTAAACCCTGCCTATACCTAAGTCCTGAGTTGCCTAATCACCCTCTACAGTCAGTTCAGTCTCTCATTCATGTCTGACTCTTTGTGACTCCATGGACTGCAGCATGCGAGGCCTCCCTGTCCATCACCAACTCCCAGAGCTTACTCAAACTCATGTCTATTGAGTCGTTGATGCCATCCAACCATCTCATCCTCTGTTGTCCCCTTCTCCTCCTGCCTTCAATCTTTACCAGCATCAGGGTCTTTCCAATGAGTCGGCTCTTCGTATCAGGTGGCACAAGTACTGGAGCTTCAGCTTCAGCATCAGTCCTTCCAATGAATATTCAGGGTTGATTTCATTGAGGATTGACTGGTTTGATCTCCTTGCTGTCCAAGGGACCAAGAAGAGTTTCTCTAGCACCACAGTTTGAACGTATCAATTTTCCAGCACTCAGCCTTCTTTATGGCCCAACTCTCACATCCATACATGATTAATGGAAAAACCATAGCTTTGACTATATGGACCTTTGTTGGCAAAGAGATGTCTCTGCTTTTAAATATGCTGTCTAGGTTCTTCATAGCTTTCTTCCAAGGAACAAGTGTCTTTTAATTTCACGACTGCAGTCACCATCTGCAGTGATTTTGGAGCCCAAGAAAATAAAAGTCTGTCACTGTTTCCCCATCTATTTGCCATGAAGTGATGGGACCAGATATCACAATCTTCATTTTTTGAATGTTGAGTCTTAAGCTGGCTTTTTTTTTTTCACTCTCCTCTTTCACTTTCATCAAAAGGCTCTTTAGTTCCTCTTCATTTTCTGCCATTAGGGTGGTGTCATCTACATATCTGAGGTTATTGATATTTCTCCTGGCAATCTTGATTCCAGCTTGTGCTTCATCCAGCCTGGCATTTCACATGATGTGCTCTTCATATACATTAAATGAGCAAGGGTGACAATATACACCCTTGATATACCCCTTTCCCAATTTTGAACCAGTCCAGTGAATTGTTACATGTCCCATTCTAACTGTTGCTTCTTGACCTACCTGCATACATGTTTCTCAGGAGGAAGGTAAAGTGGTCTGGTATACCCATCGCTTTATGGATTTCCCAGTTTGTTGTGATCCACACAGTCATAGGATTTAGCATAGTCAATGAAGCAGAAGTAGATTGTTTTTCTGGAATTCTCTTGCTTTTTCTGAACCAATGAATGCTGGCAATTTGATCTCTGGTTCCTCTGCCTTTTCTAAATCCAGCTTGAACATCTGGAAGTTCATGATTAACATATTATTGAAGCCTAGCTTGGATTTTGAACATTACCTTGCTAGCACGTGAAATGAACACAGTTGTGTGGTAGTTTGAATACTCTCTGCAACTGTCCTTCTTTGGGATTGGAATGAAAACTGAGTTTTTCCAGTCCTGTGGCCACTGCTGAGTTTTCTAAATTTGCTGGCATATTGAGTCCAACACTTTAACAGCATCATTTTTTAAGGATTTGAAATAGCTCAACTGGAATTCCATCACCTCCACTAGCTTTGTTCTTAGTAATGATTCCTAAGGCCCACTGGAGTTCACACTCCAGGATGTCTGGCTCTAGGAGAGTGACCACACCATCATGGTTATCCAGGTCATTAAGACCTTTTTTTGTATAGCTCTTCTATGTATTCTTCCCATCTCATCTTAGTATCTTCTGCTTCTGTTAGGTTCATACCATTTCTGTCCTTTATTGTACTCATCTTTGCATGAAATGTTCTCTTGATATCTCTAATTTTCTTGAAGAGATCTCTAGTCTTTCTCATTCTATTGCTTTCCTCTATTTCTTTGCATTGTTCACTTAAGAAGGCTTTCTTACCTCTCCTTACTATTCTTTGGAACTCTGCATTCAGATGAGTATACATTTCCTTTTCTCCTTTGCCTTTCATTTCTCTTCTTTTCTCAGCTACTCTAAGATCCCCTACAGCAAAGGTCTTTTCTGGCCTTTCTTTTTTGGGGTTGTGGTTCTGTTTTACCTTGTTGTTTCATTTATATTTTTATTTCTAATAATTTTTTTTTACTTTTACTCCTTACACTTTGTTATTGCTATGTTACTTTTGGCTTGTTTTCCCCTGCCCCTTTTTTCTTTTTTCTGCTGTTCCTCTGTTTTACCTTGCTGTAGTTGCTTCACTTACATTTTTACTTTTCCTAATATATTTTTAATTTTTACAACTTTATTTTGTTTTCTATTCTTTTGTTATTGTACTGTCCTTTCTTTTCTTTTGCCACATCATGCAGCCTGTAGGATCTTGGTCCCCAGGCTGGGGGTCAGGCGTGAGATCCTGTGGTGAGGATGCCAAGTCCAAACCACTGAGCTAACAGAGAATCTCAACCCCCCTGGAATATTAATCAAGAGTGAGGTCCCATCTAGGTACCGAGATCTGGCTGTACAAAATTGGCTGCAAACGCCAGTGTTAGAAACGTCATGGCAAACAACCCTACCCATCAAAAAAGAGAGACAACCAAAAAGTATGCTACAGACGAAGGAGCAAGGTAAAAACCAACAAGACCAAATAAATGAAGAGGAAACAGGCAACCGACCTCAAATAGAGTTCAGAGTAATGACAGTAAAAATGATACAAAATCTTGGAACAGAACGGAGGCAAAAATAGAGAAAATACAAGAAATGTTTAACAAAGACCTCAAAGAACTAAAGAACAAACAGAGATGAACAACATAAAACCTGAAATGAAAAACACTAGGAGGAACCAACAGTAGAATAACTGATGCAGAAGGGCCAATAAGTGAGCTGGAAGACAGAATGGTGGGAATAACAACCAAGGAGCAGAATAAAGAGACAGAAAGAACAGAGGACACTCTCAGAGATCTCTGGGACAACATTAAACGTATCAATATTCAAATTATAGGGGTGCTACAAGAATAAAACAAAAAAAATAGGCTTTAAAGAAATATTTTAAGAGATTATAGTTGAAAATTTCCCTAACATCAGAAAGGAAATAGCTACTCACTTTCAGGAAGTGCAGAGTCCCATACAGGTTAAACTCTAGGAGAAACACATCAAGACACACTTTAATCAAACTAACAAAAATTAAATTCAAAGAAAAATATTACAGGCAGCAAGAGAAAAGCAACAAATAATATACAAAGGAATCCCAGTAAGGCTGTCAGCTGATTTTTCAGTAGAAACTCGGCAGGCCAGAAAGGAGTGGCAGGACACGTTTACAGTGATGAAAGGGAAAAACCTACACCCGAGATGCGTTGATCCTAAGATCTGAAAGAGAAATCACAGGGTTTACAGACAAGCAATGTAATTACCACTTACCACTGCAACAAAATAAGTAAAATACCTAGGACTAAATCTACCTAACAAGGCCAAAGACCTGTACTCAGAAAACTATAAAACACTGAAAGAAATCAAAGAGGCCACAACAGATGGAGAGATATGCCATGCTCCTAGATTGGAAGAATCAACATTTTGAAAATTACCATATTATCCAAAGCAATCTACAGGCTCAGTGCAATTCCTATTAAGTCAACAACACCAGTTTCGACAGAATTAGAACAA
This sequence comes from Bubalus bubalis, assembly GCF_019923935.1. Classification (NCBI taxonomy): domain Eukaryota; kingdom Metazoa; phylum Chordata; class Mammalia; order Artiodactyla; family Bovidae; genus Bubalus; species Bubalus bubalis. Next base: position 65,044,961 of record NC_059176.1, read on the forward strand.
AAAAATCTTAAAATATGTATGGAAACATAAAAGACACTGAATAACCAAAGCAATCTTGAGAAAGAAAAACAAAGCTGGAGGAACCAGGCTCCCCAGCATCAGATTATAACATAAAACTACAGTAATCAACAGTATGGTACTGGCACAAAAACAGAAATACAGATGACAGTACAGGTTAGAAAGCCCAGAGATAAACCCACACACCAACGGTCACTTGATCTGACAAAGGAGGCAAGAATATATAATGAAGAAAAGACAACCTCTTCAATACAGGGAGATGGGAATACTGGACAACTACATGTAAAAGAATGAAACTAGGGCACTACCTAACTCCATACACAAAAATAAGCTCAAGATAGATTAAAGACCTAAAGGGAAGACTGGACACTATGGAACTTTTAGAGGAACACATAGGAAAAACACTCTTTGACATAAATCACAGCAAGGTCTTTTATGATCCATCTCCTAGATTGATGAAAATAAAAACAAAAATAAGCAATGGAATCTAATTAAGCTCAAAAGTTTTTGCATAGCAGAGGAAACCATAACCGTATGAGGAAATAATAACCCACAGAATGGTAGAAAATATTTTCAAACAAAGCAGTAGACAAAGGATTAATTTCCAAAATATACAAACAGGTAATGCAGCTTAAAAAAAAAACAAACCAACAGCCCAATCAAAAAGTGAGCAGAAGACCTAAATATACATTTCACTGAAGAAGACATACAGATGGCCAAGAGGCACATGAAAAAAGATGTTCAACATCGGTCATTATTAGAGAAATGCAAATCAAAACTACCATGAAGTTAACACCTCACACCAACCAGAATGGCCATCATCAAAAAAAATCCACAAACAACAAATGCTGGAGAGGGTGTGGAGAGAGAGGAACCCTCTTGGACTGTTGGGGAGAATGTAAATTGATACAGCCACTGTGGAAAACAGTATGAAGGTTTCTTAAAAAACTAAAAACAGAACTACCATATGATCCAGCAATCCTGCTGCTCGGCATATACCCTGAGAAAACCATAATTCAAAAAGACACATGTAACCCAATGTTCACTGGAATATTACTCAACCAGAAAAATAAATGAAATTGGGTCATCTGTGGAGATTTGGATGGATCTAGAATCTATCATACAGAGTGAAGTAAGTCAGAAAAAAACCCCAAATATCATATATTAACACATATATGTGAGACTCTTTGTGACCGCATGAACTACAGCCCGCCAGGCTCCTCTGTTCATGGGATTCTCCAGGCAAGAATCCTGGAGTGGAGAGCCATTCCCTCCTCCAGGGGATCTTCCTGGAGGATCCTCCAGGAAAGAACCCAGGTCCCCTGCATTGTAGGCAGATGCTTTACTGTCGGAGCCACCAGGGAAGCCCCCCAAAGTGGTACAGAGGAACCTGCTAGTGTGGCAGGAACAGAAACATAGATGAAGAGAACAAACACAAGAAAGTGGCGGGGGCAGGGGCAATGGGAGTGGGGTGACTGGGGAGATTCCCGGAATTGACAGCTTTAGAAACCTTTGCTGTTGCCACCCGGAGACCTCACCCGGACGTGACAAGACAGCTTCCTAACTGCTCACAACAGTCCGGAGACCCAGCCATCTTCAGAGAAGGTGGTGGCCCAGACCGGGCAAGCCCCCTCCACACTGTCCCCCAAGTCATCTTGCCTCATCCTAACTGTTCCACAGCCCTGCCACATTTTCCTGTGTGGTTTACACTATTTGCTCTGGTTTACTGTTGGCTTATTATTAGTAAGTAGTATTAGGTAATGAGGCATTTTTCGCATAGATTAGTCCATTTTCACATGGTGATAGTAAGTTTCACAGCTCATTTTACAATGGCTTGCAAAGCACTTTGAATACTGAGATAATTTAGAAGATAGACTGTCAGTTTATTACAAGAATTGGGGTGATGATCTTTATGATCTCAATGTTCTCGACTATACAGGAAGTGCTCTTCTGCTGTACTGTAAGATAAAGAAAAGGATGCATGGAGCCCATCTCCTGATAATGTTGCTAGGAGCCCTTTCCTGTCAACTGAACATTAAGTTAAATATGCCTTGTTATGAGTTCCCAGTAAGAAAGGTGGTTAATATATAAAGCCTGCTGCTGCTGCTGATGCTAAGTGGCTTCAGTCGTGTCCAACTCTGTGCAACCCCATAGACGGCAGCCCCCCAGGCTCCCTCGTCCCTGGGATTCTCCAGGCATGAAAGTGAAAAGTGAAAGTGAAGTCGCTGAGTCTTGTCCGACTCTTAGCGACCTCATGGACTGCGGTGCACCAGGTTCCTCCGTCCATGGGATTTTCCAGGCAAGAGTGCTGGAGTGGGGTGCCATTGCCTTCTCCGATATAAAGCCTAGAATACCTTTAACAAACTCCTACCAAACATGAACATCATGAAGACGTATCTATTTGCCTTAGACCCACACCTCACAACCACAAGACTCTGCTATATCAAACACTGAAACTGTTTCAGAAGTGTTTAAGTACCTATAGGAGGTTTCATCTTGCCACAAAGATAATTGCAGGTCCAAAGCAATGGACTTCTTCATTTCAGGTAAACTGTGATTTGTTCCATCAGAACAGTATTCTCAAAATTGCAAAAGAAAACAGAGATTCCAAGAAAACACTACTATTACAAAGTGTTAGTTGTTTAGTCGTGTCTGACTCTTTGTGACCCCATCAACTGTAGCCCACCAGACTCCTCTCCCTGGGATTTTCCTGGCAAGGATACTGGAGTGGGTTGCCATTTTCTCCTCCAGAGGATCTTCCTGATCTGGGGATCTCCTGAAGCCACCTGGGTACATGCATTCTAAGTCACTTCAGTCATGTCGGCTCATGGACCATAGCCTGCCAGGCTCCTCTGTCCATGGGATTTCCCCGGCAAGAACACTGGAGTGGGTTGCCATTCCTTCCTCCAGGGGATCTTCAGGACTCAGGGACTGAACCTGCATCTCTCATAACTCCTGCATGAGCAGGCAGGTTCTTCACCACTCATGCCACCTGGGAAGCCCTGTCAAAGACATATGCCCCCCAAATTTTTTCAGACACTTTTTTCAGGACTCTCAATATTAGTCAAAGATCTGCAGTCATTCAGGAAGCATTTCTACAAGAATAACTGAAATTTTGGTAAGAACAGTGGGTTTTGTGACATTATAACTTGCCCTATTTCCCTTCCCAGATTCCTAGCAATGTGTTAAATTTGAAAATCACTAGCTCACCATCACGGTGAAAACCAGCAGCCTGGCAGCCATGGAAGGAGGCAGGATGGGGCTGCACGTCCTTCACAGCCCTGTTCCCAGAGAACCATTGCCACCCGACCTGCCCAGTAGTGCCCGAGGAGACCGCACTTGTAAGAACGTCGTTTTTGTTTTCGGTTGTGCTGTGTGCGGGCTCTCTCCAGCGGCACTGAGCGGGGCTCTTCTTCGTGGTAGTGCATGGGCCTCCCACTGCGGCAGCGCCCGGCACTCCGCCCGAACCACCCCAAGGAATACTGAAATCTTTCACACCGAAATGGAGAGATCCTGGGCAGTAACACAAATATAAGAAGTCCACTAAGAGTAACCATATAGCTAAATACAAAAAATACTATAAATGCATTTTTTAAAATTCTAAGTCTTTTTTTCTCTATCATGATTTAAAAGACAATTACATAAAGCAATAATTATAAATGCACCTCAGTGGGCATACATAATTATACAGAGATATATAATTTCCATATAATAACAGCATGAAGGACTGAGGGGAGAATTAGGTATACAGAAGCAAAGATTTTGTATATTACTGCTATTAAGCTGGAATTAATTTGACCAAGGTTTTTATCAGTTAATACGTTAATTTTAACACTCAGAGTGACTTCTAAGAAAATAACAAAAAAGAAAAAAAAGAAATGACATGAGTGAAAATGTATAGAAAATGTGTATTTAACACAAAAGAAAATGGCAGGGAGGAACAAAAGAAAGACATGACATATAAAAAACATAGCAAAATGAGAGACATAAACCCTCAGTTCAGTCAGTTCAGTCACTCAGTTGTGTCTGACTCTTTGCAACTCCACAGACTGCAGCACGCCAGGACTCCCTGTCCATCTCCAACTCCCAGAGTTTACTCAAACTCATGTCCGTTGAGTTGCTGATGCCATCCAACCATCTCATCCTCTGTTGTCCCCGTCTCCTCCTGCCTTCAATCCTTCCCAGCATCAGGGTCTTTTCAAATGAGTCAGCTCTTCCCATTAGGTGGCGAAAGTATTGGAGTTTCAATGCCTCAGCATCAGTCCTTCCAATGAATATTCAGGACTGATTTCCTTTAGGATTGACTGGTTGGATCTCTTTGCAGCTCAAGGGACTCTCAAGAGTCTTCTTCAACATCACAGTTCAAAAGCATCAGTTCTTCAGGGCTCAGCTTTCTTTATAGTCCAACTCTCACATCCATACATGACTACTGGAAAAATCATAGCCTTGACTAGATGGACCTTTGTTGGCAAAGTAATGTCTCTGCTTTTTAATATGCTGTCTAGGCTGGTCGTAACTTTTCTTCCAAGGAGCAAGCATCTTTTAATTTCACGGCTGCAATCACCATCTGCAGTGTTTTAGAGCCCCCCAAAATAGTGTCATTGTTTCTGTTGTTTCCCTATCTATTTGCCATGAAGTCATGGGACCAGATGCCATGATCTTAGTTTTCTGAATGTTGAGTTTTAAGCCAACTTTTTCACTCTCCTCTTTCACCTTCAATCAAAAGGTTCTTTATTCTTTTTCACTTTCTGCCATAAGGGTGGTGTTATCTGTATCTCTAAGGTTATTGATATTTCTCCTGGCAATCTTGATTCCAGCTTGTGCTTCATCCAGTCCAGCATTTCACATGATGTACTCTGCATATAAGTTAAATAAGCAGGGTGACCATTTACAGCCTTCATGTACTCCTTGTCCGATTTGGAACCAGTCTGTTGTTCCATGTCCAGTTTTAACTGTTGCTTCTTGACCTGCATACTGATTTCTCAGGAGGCAGGTCAGATGGTCTGGTATTCCCATCTCTTTAAAAATTTTCCACAGTTTGTTGTGATTCACACAGTCAAAAGCTTTGGCGTAGTCAATAAATCAGAAGTAGATGTTTTTCTGAACTCTCTTGCTTTTTTGATGATCCAACGGATGTTGACAATCTGATTTCTGGTTCCTCTGCCTTTTCTAAATCTGGTTTTAACATCTGGAAGTTCACAGTTCATGTACTGTTGAAGCCTGGCTTAGAGAATTTTGAGCATTACTTTGATAGTGTGTGAGATGTGTGTGCAATTGTGCACTAGTTCACTGTATCAGTAATATTAAATATAAAGAGGTTAAACACTTCAATCAAAAAGCAGAATGGCAAAATGTGTTAAAAAATGATCCAACTATATGGTTTCTACTAGATCCACTCTGTTTTTTTAAATTTTTATCTTGTATGGGGTCTAGCCAATTAACACTGTTGTGATGGTTCCAGGTGTACAGCAAAGGGGCTCAGCCATACATACGTAAGTATCCATCCTCCCGGAAAACTCCCCTTCCACCCAGGCTGCCATGTAACACTGAGCAGAGTTCTGTGTGCTATATAGCAGTCCCTGTCAGTTATCCATTTAAAATATAGCAGTCTGTCCATGTCTGTCCATGTCCAATCCCAAACTCTCTAATCACCCCTTCCCCCTATCCTTCCATTGGCTAACCATAAAGGAGATATACTTTAGAGTCAAAGACTCAAACAGGATGAAAGAGCAAGGATGGAACAAAAGGTACCATGCAAAAGAGATGGAGTGGTTATACTAATATCAGATAAGACAGACTTTTAGATGGTGGAGTAGAAGGACCTGCGCTCATCTTCTCCTGTGAGAACTCCAGAATTACAACTCGCTGCTTAACAACCTTTGACAGGAGAATGTTGGATCCCACCAAAAAAAGATACCCCACAAAGGGCAATGGAGAAGCCCCTGCAAGATGGAAGGAAGGGCGAACTCGCATTTAGAATCAAACCCCATATCCACCAGAAACGCTCAGAGGACTCAAACAAAATCTTGTGCACACCAGAACCCAGAGACCTCACAGAGACTGAGCCAGACCTGCCTTTGAGTGTTTGAGTGTCTCCTACGGAGGTACAGGTCAGCAGTGGCCTGCCGCAGGGGCAGGGGCTCTGGGTGCAGGAGACCTGGGTCACAGCATGTGGCATAAGCCCTTTTGGAGGAGGTCCCCACTAACGCGACCACAGAGCCGCTGAGCAGACGACCCACAAACTGCAGAACAATTATATACACAACAGATTTCCCAACCTGGGGATCTGGCAAAGGGACTGAGAACCCCTAAGGAATTTGACTTGGAGGCCAATGGGTTTTGATTACAGAACTTGCACAGGACTGGGGAAGTAGACTCTTGGAGGGCACAAACAAAACCTTGTGCACACCAGGACCCAGGAGAAAGGAGCAGTGAGCCCGTAAGAGACTTGCGCCTGAGTGTCCAGGAGTCTCTGGTGGAGGCGTGGGTCAGCGGGGGCCTGCTGTGGGCTGGGGGCACTGACTGCGGCAGTGCCTCCACGGGATCTTCTGAAGGAGGTTGCCCTATCTTCATCACCTCCACCATAGTTTAGTCTCAGGTCAAACAACAGGGAGGGAACACAGCCCATCAACAGAAAATTGGATTAAAGATCTACTGAGCATGGCCCACCCATCAGAACAAGACCCAGTTTCCCCCTCAGTCAGTCTCTCCCATCAGGAACCTTTCCCATAAGCCTCTAATCCTTCTTCATCAGAGGGCAGACAGAATGAAAACCACAAAAACAGAAAACTAATCAAACTGATCACAGGGACGACAGCATTGTCTAACTCAGTGAAACTACAAGCCATGCCTTGTAGGGCCACCCAAGACGGATGGGTCATGGTGGAGAGTTCTGACAAAATGTGGTCCACAGGAGAAGGGAATGGTAAACCACTTCAGTATTTTTGCTTTGAGAATCCCAAGAACAGTATGAAAAGGCAAAAAGATATGACTCTGAAAGATGAACTCCCCAGGTTGGTAGGTGCCAAATATGCTACTGGAGAAGAGTGGAGAAATAACTCTAGAAAGAATGGAGAGATGGAGCCAAAGCAAAAACAATGCCCAGCTGTGGATGTGACTGGTGATGGAAGTAAAGTCTGATGCTGTAAAGAGCAATATGGCTTAGGAATGTTAGTCCTAGAATGTTAGGTCCACGAATCAAGGTAAATTGGAAGAGGTCAAACAGGAGATGTCAAGAGTGAACATTGACATTTTAGGAATCAGTGAAGTAAAATAGACTGGAATGGGTGAATTTAATTCAGATGACAATTGTATCTACTACTGTGGGCAAGAAACCCTTAGAATAAATGGAGTGGCCCTCAAAGTCAACAAAAGAGTCCAAAATGCAGTACCTGGATGCAACTTCAAAAATGACAAAATGATCTCTGTTCGTTTCCAAGGCAAATCATTCAATATCACAGTAATCCAAGTCTATGCCCCAACCAGCAATGCTGATGAAGCTGAAGTTGAACGGTTATATGAAGAACTACAACTAACACCCCAAAAACATGTCCTTTTCATCGTAAAGAACTGTAATCCAAAAGTAGGAAATCAAAAGATACCTGGAGTAACAGGCAAATCTGACATTGGAGTACAAAATGAAGCAGGGCAAAGGCTGACAGTTTTGCCAAGAGAACGCAGTGGTCATAGCAAACACCTTCTTACAACAACACAAGAGAAGACTCTACACATGGACATCACCAGATGGTCAATACCGAAATCAGACTGATATGTTTTTTGCAGCCAAAGATGAAGAAGCTCTATAAAGTCAGCAAAAACAAGACCAGAAGCTGACTGTGGCTTAGATCATGAACTCCTTATTGCCAAATTCAGACTTAAGTTGAAGAAAGTAGGGAAAACCACCAGACCATGAAGGTATGACCTAAATCAAATCCCTTGCGATTATACAGCGGAAATGAGAAATAGATTCAAGGGATTAGATCTGATAGACAGAGTGCTTGAAGAACTACGGACGGAGGTTCGTGACATTGTACAGGAGGCAGTGATCAAGACCATCCCCAAGAAAAAAAATGCCAAAAGGCAGAATGGTTGTCTGAGGAGGCCTTACAGATAGATAGCTGAGAAAAGAAGAGAAGTGAAAGGCAAAGGAGAAAAGGAAAGATACACCCATTTCAATGCAGAGTTCCAAAGAATAGCAAGGAGAGATAATAAAGCCTTCCTCAGTGATCAATGCAAAGGAACAGAGGAAAACAATAGAAAGGCAAAGACTAGAGATCTCTTCAAAAAAATTAGAGATACCAAAGGAACATTTCATGCAAAGATGGGCCACAATAAAGGACAGAAATGGCATGAACCTAACAGACGCAGAAGATATTAAGAAGAGGTGGCAACAATACATGGAAGAGCTGTACAAAAAAGGTCATCATGACCTGGATAACCACAATGATGTGATCACTCACCAAAAGCCAGACATCCTGGAATGTGAAGTCAAGTGGGCCTTAGGAAGCATCACTACAAACAAAGCTAGTGGAGGTGATGAAACTCCAGTTGGGCTATCTCAAATGATAAAAAATGATGCTGTTAAAGTGCTACACTCAATATGTCAGCAAAGTGGGAAAACTCAGCAGTAGCCATGGGACTGGAAAAGGTCAGTTTTCATTCCAATCCCAAAGAAAGGCAGTGCCAAAGAATGCTCAAACTACAGCACAATTGCACTGATTTTACACGCTAGCAAAATAATGCTCAAAATTCTCCAACTCAGACTTCAACAGTATGTGAACTATGACCTTCCAAATGTTCAAGCTGGATTTAGAAAAGGCAGAGAAATGAGAGATCAAATTGCCAACATCCACTGGATCACTGAAAAAGCAAGGGAGTTCCAGAAAAACATCTACTTCTTTATTGTGGATCACAACAAACTGTGGAAAATTCTTCAAAAGATGGGAATACTAGACCACCTTACTTGCCTCCTGAGAAATCTGCATGCAGGTCAAGAAACAACAGTTAGAACCAGACATGGAACATGATTTGTTCCAAATTGGGAAAAGAGTACATCAAGGCTGTATATGGTCACCCTGCTTATTTAACTTATATGCAGAGTACATTATGCAAAATGCAGGGCTGGATGAAGCACAAGCTGGAATCAGGATAGCCCGGGAGAAATATCAGTAACCTCTGACACACAGATGGCACCACCCTTATGGTAGAAAGCGAAGAAGAACTAAGGAGCCTCTCAATGAAAGTGAAAGAGGAGAGTGAAAAATTTGGCTTAAAACTCAACATTCAGAAAACTAAGATCATGGCATCTGGTCCCATCACTTCATGTCAAATAGATGGGAAAACAATGGAAACAGTGACAGACTTTATTTTTTGGGGCTCCAAAATCAGTGCAGATGGTGACTGCAGCCATGAAATTAAAAGATGCTTACTCCTTGGAAAGAAAGTTATGACCAACCTGGACAGCATATTAAAAAGCAGAGGCATTACTTTGCCGACAGAGGTCCGTCTAGTCAAAGCTATGGTTTTTCCAGTAGTCATGTGTGGATGTGAGAGTTGGACTGTGACGAAAGCTGAGCACCAAAGAATTGATGCTTTTGAACTGTGGTGCGAGAGAAGACTCCTGAGAGTCCCTTGGACTGCAAGGAGATCAAACCAGTCAATCCTAAAGGAAATCAGTCCTGAATATTCATTGGAAGGACTGATGGTGAAGCTCCAAAACTTTGGCCACGTGATATGAAGACTTGACTCATTTTAAAAGACCCTGATGCTCCGAAAGATTGAAGGGAGGAGGAGAAAGGAACAACAAATGATGAGATGGTTCGATGACATGACTGACTCGTTGGACTTGAGTTTGAGCAAACTCCGGGAGCTGGTGATGGACAGGGAAGCCTCACGTGCTGCAGTCCATGGTATCAAAAAGAGTTGGAACCAACTGAGTGACTGAACTAAGACAAAAATTGTTACTAAAGATAAAAGAAGAAATTTTATAATGATAAAAGGAGTCATTCATCATGAAAATATAAGAGTTATAAACATAAATGCTGTGATTCATGGGGTCGCAGAGAGTCGGACACGACTGAGCGACTGAACTGAACTGAAACATAACTGCACATAACAAGAGAGACCCAAAATGTATTAGGCAAAAACTGACATAATAAAAGGGAGAAATATAGACAATTCAACAATAATATTGGAGATTTCAATATCTGACTTTCAGTTATGGACAGAAAAACTAGCCAAAGACAGAAATAGACTTGATCAACATAAAAACCAACTAGACTTAACAGACAACAGCCCACACAATAAGAGCAGAATACACATTTTTCTGCAGTGCATGTGGAACATTCTCCAGGGTATACCACATGTGATACCATAAAAAACATTTAGCAATTTTTTAAAACTGGAAATACAAAGTATGTTTTCCAACCATACTGAATGAAACTAGAAAGAAATCAGTAAGATAATATTGGGTCTCAAGACTATTGTGCAGGTCATAGCTGCATTTTCTCTTATTTTTCACTTCCTTTCATGCCCTTCCCACTCACAAGTGACACAGTCCTTATACAGTAGGTGCTCATAGATTAGAAGGTAATCCTTTAGGGCTTGGAAACTGAACCACCAAACTGCCAGAACAAAAGACGACGACTCAGGAGAAGACCCCAGGGGTTGTGCCTCGAGGAAGCAGGCAGCACTAGCGCTCAGTACTCGAGCATCAGCCTGTGGAAGCCGCCTGGGTCGTGGGCAGGCAAGGTTACGGGGCAGCCTAAAGGAACGAGAAAGGCATCCCCATATAACACAAACCAGCTCTACGACAATTAGCATTAAGAAATATTATTTCTTCTGTGATTAAAGGAAAAAACCCAGGCTTCTGACATAAGGATGTTCAATATTCCTTTAAAAACCAGTCAGACTAACACAGAACTTCTCTTTTCATATATTTTGCTCTAAACGCCAATCTCCCTTGGTGATACGCCTTTCTAAAAAAAGAACATCATAGATCTTACCGTCAAGGCTATGGTTTTTCCAGTGGTCACGTATGGATGTGAGAGTTGCACTATAAAGAAACCTGAGCGCTGAAGAATTGATGCTTTTGAACTGTGGTGTTGGAGAAGACTCTTGAAGAGTCCCTTGGACTGCAAGGAGATCAAACCAGCCCATCTGAAAGGAAATCAGTCCTGGGTGTTCATTGGAAGGACTGATGTTGAAGCTGAAACTACAATACCTTGGCCACCTGATGCGAAGAGCTGACTCATTTGCAAAGACCCTGATGCTGGGAAAGATTGAGGGCAGGAGGAGAAGGGGACGACAGAGGATGAGATGGTTGGATGGCATCACCAACTTGATGGACATGGGTTTGGGTGGACTCCAGGAGTTGGTGATGGACAGGGAGGCCTGGCGTGCTGCGCAAAAAGTCGGACATGACTGAAAGACTGAACTGAATAGATCTTACCTTTCCCTGTTTTATATTTTTAAAATCAGCATCACAAGGTTTTACACTTCTAAGTTTTTTTCAACTATTTCATGAACATATATATTTTTATCTCCTTAACTAAAGTCTCTGAGAGAGAAAAAGGCCATTTTTCTTTCATCCTTCTTTGGCAATTTCCTACCAATTTCCCTTAACAAACACTTACCAGTTAACTCAGACATCACAAGTGATGGTCTTGGTAAACTGCTGCTGCTGCTGTTGCTGCTAAGTCGCTTCAGTCATGTCCGACTCTGTGAGACCCCAGAGACGGCAGCCCACCAGGCTCCCCCGTCCCTGGGATTCTCCAGGCAAGAACACTGGAGTGGGTTGCCATTTCCTTCTCCAATGCATGGAAGTGAAAAGTGAAAGTGAAGTTGCTCAGTCGTGTCCAACCTTTAGCAACCCCATGGACTGCAGCCCACCAGGCTCCCCCATCCATGACATTCTCCAGGCAAAAGAGTACTGGAGTGCGGTGCCATTGCCTTCTCCACTTGGTATACTGACGTATCCCCAAACAGTTCAGGATGTGCCAAATAACAACCCCTTTGGGTCTGGAGGGCGTGGGTAGAGTGTTAGGGATTGGGGTATTAGGAGCCCTCTGGAGGCAGCTGCCGTGTGCCATGATGTAAAAAAGACTGGGAAATATTAGGATGCATCACTGGTTAGAAACACTGCTGGAAAAAAACTAGAAATAACCTGAATGCCATGAAAACGGTAACACTCTTTCTGTATCAAATTGAAAATCTTCCAATTCATGTAAGTGTAGAGTAGCAAGATGGGCATAGTATGTAAAGCATGTTACCATCTGTATAAAAAGGGGAAAGATACACAAACATAACTGCTTATATACAGGACAGAGGAGCCTGGCATGCTGCAGTCCATGGGGTTGCGAGTCAGAAATGACTTAGGGCCTGAATAACAAGAAACAATGCACAGAGTACAACTTAAAGGTGCACTATGGTGACTGCCTTTTGGGGGAACCCAGTGGCTGGAGAGGAAGGTGGGAGGACTTATCTTTGCAAGCCCTTTGCACGTACCAATTTTCAACCACGTGACAGCATTAACTATTAAAAAGATCTTTACGTTGCTAAAAACGGGCTTCCCTTGTGGCTCAGCTGGTAAAGAATTCGCCTGCGATGCAGGAGACCTGGGTTTGATCCCTGGGTTGGGAAGATCCCCTGGAGAAGGGAAAAGCTACCCACTCCAGTATTCTGGCCTGGAGAATTCCATGAACCGTATAGTCCATGGGGCCACAAAGAGTCGGACACGACTGAGCGACTTTCACTTTAAGTTGCTGTATCTTTCTATTCCTGTTACTGACTTTCACTGGTAATGATTATTTTCTACCCCAAAGACATTCATTATTAGTCCAACACTGAGTTAAAATCATACAAGAAAGATCTGGATGCTGGTTACCCAGCTGTGTCCAGTTTGCCAAAACCCACTGAGCTCTGCACTTAGGTATGATCTTGCACTTCTCCAGAGGCGTAACATACACTTCAATAAGAAATGAAGATGCATGGTTTACTTGGCTCAACTTTCATTTTGTCCCTCCTATTAAAAGAGTAGTGTGTGGAATAATATGTCATATATTTGCCTACATAAATTACTGTTTTGAACTGTTCAATGTTTCTTAAGAAAAGAATGTGAGGTAGTGATACTGACCCTATGTGACAAGGGAGAATCAGGCTTGTGAGCTCCTCCTGACTCTTTCTGACCAGCATTAACAGTCTCAAGGCCCACACTGTGCTGAGAGGTGCTCTCGTGGGAGGTTTTAACAAGCCTTGAAGAGCATTACTAAAAACCACCTAATGGTTTACTATATTTAAGTCACATATTTTCAATATGAAAATCATGTTTTGAAAATGCCAAGGTCATGAAAAACAAAGAAAGAGGCTGTGCAAACATCCCAGATTAAAGAGACATGACAACCAAATGTAATGCCTGACCCCAGGATGGAGGCTGTAATGGAGAAGGAAGACATGTTGCTGGGACTTGACCGAGTCTACAGACATTATGTTTAATTTACTTAAGCTGTACTGTGGTGGTATAAGAGAATTTCTATATTTGTAGTCAAAATACACTGACACTGTTTAAAGTAAAGGGCCACAAAGAAAGCTACCCTTAAATGGTGGCTGAGTATGTCTATGTCTCTGTACTGGACAGACCGGGGGGCAAGTGGGAATACAAGCAAATGATGGCACAAATGGATAAAACATTAACAGGTTACTCTGAGTGTAGGCTTGCATTTTTTTTTTAATTCCTTTAATGTTCCTATAAAATTAAAATGATTGCCAAATAAAGTTTTTAAAGTCATGTATTAAGAATCAGCCACTATTAATAGACAAAACAGGGACTTCTCTGGTGGTACAGTGGTTAAGACTTCACGCTTCAAATGCAGGGGGTCACAAGTTCGATCTATGTCAGGGAACTAACATCCCCATGTGTTGCATGGCATGGCAAAAAAAAAAAAAAAAAAAGTCAAAACAAGTGTAGAAATGAATCTAAATTTGTATTATGACAGTTGCTCCTGAGTAGCCACTTTAATTATGTAAGTGTAATCCCAAGGCGTTATTTGGGACTTGCAAAAAGGAAAAAGAAAAAAAAACCTTCTGCGTTTATAACAGTACCTTCCAAGATCCAAAGCTTAACATAGCAGTCTTTAATATAAGACTCCACCTCAATAATTTCTCATAATGTGAGACTTAACAGAGAATCTAGATTTTACAGAAAGTTTAATAAAAGTTCCTCATCCACATGAGGGAATTATGGTGAACACAACAATAAATTCTAATGACTTTTCAGGTTAGAACTGCTTAAAGCCCTACATAAAGGGAAAGAGAAAAGAAATCAAAAGTCTAACAAAGTGGTGAATGCCTCAATAGACTTCTTAAAAATGACAGTGAAAAACTCTATGTGAAAATTAAATTTACAGAGAAATATATATAAAGTTCCTGTGACCCAGGGAAGGGAAGAATTTCTTAAGACATAAAAAGCACAAACCACACAGGGAAAGAATGATGAATTGGACTACACTTGAATTCATAACTTGCATATATTAGAAATCCCATATTTAAAGTGAAAAAACAAACTACCCTGCAGTAAAAGACTGCTGCTGTTCTTCAGCTGCTCAGTCAGGCCCGACTCTTTGGACCCCATGGACTGTGGCCCGCCAGGCTCCTCTGTCCGTGGGATTTCCCAGGCAAGGATACTGGAGCGGGTTGCCGTTTCCTCCTCCAGGGGATCTTTCCAACCCAGGGATCTAATGCAAGTCTCCTGCACTGGCGGGTAGATTCCCTACCTCTGAGCCTCTGGGGAAGGCCCAGGTAAAAGATATTCTCCCACAGAAGGAAAGTCATCTGGTGTAAGTCTTGTGGAGGCCAAGCAGCAGTATCTAGAAAAAACTGTCATCAGGCTTTAGAGATATGCAGAGGAGTGGGGCCTGCATCCAAGGTGACTCAGGAGCCCCTGGGCAGGGACACGCGTGACGGGTCACACAAGCAGTGACGGGAGCTTCCTCCCCACCAGGCCCTTTTTTTAATAAGGTCACCTACCAGACCCATGAAGTCTAACCAGCAGTTCCAAGTATACAAATGGGATGATTCCAGCACCCTCACTTCAGGCCTTACAAAACTTTGGCGATCACATCGTGAAAAGAAAAATAGCCCCTCAAACTGGCTCCCAAGCCCTACAACCTCAGGATAATACTTCCTCCCTCTATCTCGGCATTAATGTTAGGTCTAAGTTCTTGATAACTCAGTCCACTGAGTATTGGCGTCTACCTAGCAGCGTATAAGGTCTAACAGTGCAAAAACACTGAGACGGACGTGCCTAACAGGCGGTGTTAGCGGTCAAGAACCTGCCCACCAACGCAGGAGACAGTTTGATGCCTGCGCTGGGAAGGTCCCCTGGAGGAGGGCATGACAACCCACTCCGGTACTCTTGCCTGGAGAACCTCATGAAGAGAGGAGCCCGGTGCGCTACAGCCCGTAGGGTCACAGAGAGTCACACAGGACGGGAGCGACTTGGCACGTGCCTGGCACACCTCAAAGGCGGGCCTATCCTCGACATTTCTAGCAAGGAGGCCAGCGCCTCAGCGCTCAGGGGCAGTATAAACCACTCCAAAACACAGAGGGCATTGCACATTTTAAACATGATGAAACATGTTCAAGTTAAAACTACTTAATTAAGCATGAGGAAAATGCAAGAATACAGTAGCTGTATTTTGTTTAAAACTCCACAAAATTCCCAAATAGCTTTCCTAGCAGCAAAAATCCGTGAAAAACAGAACCTCCCCTCAATCCAGGGAGCAACAGCTGGTGGATGGAGGGGCACGGGAAGAGACAGAGATGACAGGGTTCACTCAGATGGCATTCTGATTCAAAAGGCATCTTTTGTATTTGGAAACTGTAGGAAGACTACTGTCTGTATACTTGAAAGTGTCCACTTCGCTAAAAGTTCAAACAAAAGAAACAGTATGATTAGGAGACATTTCAAAAGAAGTCCAGGGAAAAGACAAGTACAGGCAAGAACACCATTTCTTCACATAAGCACTTCAGAAAATTAACTCTGAAGACAGGCTAACAGTTTACATCTGAAGCTGCGTTTCTTTTTCTTGGGCAAAGGTCTAGCAATCCCCTCTGTGCCTCACAACTATCAGTAGTTTATCCATCTAAACACAACACAACCTAAATAATTTTTTCCATTCTGACTAATATCACATCCTGCAACTGCAGGCAAGAGGTGAACATCTGCCAATAAACACAGAAAAGTCAAAAGCTAACTCATATTCTCCAGAACTATTAAAAAGAAAACATCTCCAAGTAGGTTTCCTTCAAAAAATTGCACTTATGTATCAATATAACTCATAAACTGCCTATTCTGAAAGGAAAACTGTATTGCAAACTTCTAGATCTTAGTAACTGTAAGAAAGTCAAGGTTTAAAATAAATGCAAACCCAAATACTGTCGGTTGTTTTACATTATTACTCATTTTATGAATTCAAAACATGTAAGTCTCTAAACTATGCGGTCAGCATGACCAGATGAGAGGCGTCAGGCCTCTGGAAGAAAAAGGCCACTCTCACAAATCACATCTGCAGAATCAGAAGTCAGAGTAAATGAATCTTCGGGAAAATCATGAAAGTATCACCATGACCTGTATTAACCCTTTTCTTTGGGTCCCAAATGCCATCATTAACCAAAATTTCAGGACCAAAGTACAGAAGGTAAATTTAAAAGCTAAGAGAAAAGGTAATAAGAGAGAACTCAAAAGAACTAAGGTAAAAATATATAATAACTTAGTACCAATTGTTAAAGTGTTAAGGAGGACATTATCATAGTTTCCTATGACTGGTCCAGAACTAATGACAAAATCAACAGATTTTCTTCTTGTTCTTACCTCGTAAGACCAGACGCACTGCACCCCTGCAAACCTTCGGACGCACCTTCCCACCTCGACGTCCTCGTGGGTCGTATACATTTCCCGGAGGCACTTGCCGATGTGTGGGACCATTCTCCGGAGAACTTCCCGGCTCATGATCACACCAGGCCCCCCCATACAGAAGTTCTCGCCAGGTTCCAGAGCAAGCTTCCCCATTTCTTCCGTGGTGCCCAGTCCCGTCTGCCCAAGAAAGAGGGGTTCACTACTATTCAAACTCCTCAGAAAACTCTCCAGACGGTCTCCTTTGATGTAAACATCATCATCTGCTCTCATAAACCATTCGTATTTGTCCAAGTAGTGGTCATGCATGTACTTGAGCATCATAAAAGACTTCTTCTGGGGTGGGTAGGAGTCATCCACGCCCCGTAGTGGCACTACTGGAATTGAGATCGATGTGTCTGAACCCTCACTAGAGAAGAATTCAACTTTCCCAGGAATTGTCTTGGACCACGTCCTGGAATTAAAATAAACATCAGTGAGAGAACAGTTCATTCCAAGCTTCCCATTTCTATAAATTCCCATATCGACTCATGTTGAATCACTGTACATTCAAAAGGATGATAAAAAAACTACTTGATATGCTTGCTTCTCCTTAACAGAAACCCACACTACCGGGTACTGCAAAGTTCTAACTTGTTTTCAAAGGAATCCCAACAAAAAAGAATGATGAATATTAAAATACTTCCCAGATAACTATGCTTTGGCTAAGGCTGGAAAATCAAGGTCTATATATTCAGGTTAATTTTCTGATACTACCGACTCCCCACCTATAAAACCCTCTGCTCTATAAAACAAAAGATTAAACAATAAAATTGTTCATTCAACACATTTTCTTGGAACACTCATCAAGTGCCAAGTATGTGCTAGGCCACAGGGATGCAGTGGTGAGCAAAACACAGATCCTCCAGCTGAAGTGCATCTGAGGGACTGGTTCCCTGCGGCGGGGGAACATGAAGGGTGCAGCAGACCCAGAGCGCAGGGTCAGTCTCGGGGGAGAGCAGGGGAAAGCTGCAGGGCCTGAAGCCCCCAGCGATGGGGCCTTTATACTGTAAAACAGCAGGAAGCCTCTGGAGTCAAGGTGAAGGGCCCTGAGCTCTGGAACATACGCCTTTCATAGCAAACTGCTCATCCCACTGCTAGAGGAAACATTAGGGGTCAATTAAGAAAAAACAGTGACGAATTCTGCTGCCAAACAACAGATTTAAGGCCATCAGATTACATTTTTCCTTATGCTTTCTTTATGCTACATATTAAGAGTTGAAGTAGTCTAGCTACAAAAATACATTTATATACAAATGACTTCTAGAAAAAACATATCATAGAGAATAAATGAAACCGTACATTTAGCCTTAATACAGTCAAAAAGCCTAGTTTCCAAATGATATTCTTTCCAATATAGTCTTATTGTAGGTAACTGTTACAATTATATTGATGATAGTGAAAAACAACTGAAAAATCAACAAAAAACATGTATGTTCTCTGTAGGTTCAGATGATGGTTAGCATTTTTAGCAATAACATTTTTAAATTAGCATAGGTACATTGGTTTTTAAACATAATGATATTGCACACTTAAAAGACCATAGTATAGCATAAATATAACTTTTATATGCAGTGGGAAGTAAAAAAAAAATTGTGTGACTTGCATTCTTCTGATACCTGTTTTTCTGCAGCAGCTACAAATTTCCAGTGTAACTATGAGATATGCCTATACTGCCAGTTGTAATCACATAATGCCAGCAACTGCAAAATGCATCTTCACTTCAGAGATGCTAAAATGTTAAAACAATGCCCATCTTAGAATGTATATAGTACAGTAGTTGTAACGAGTGCTAAGTCGCGTCAGCTGTGTCCAACTCTTTGCAACCCTATGGACTGCAGCCCACCAGATTCTCCAGGAAAGAACACTGGAGTGGGTTGCCATGCCCTCCTCCAGGGGATCTTTCCAACCCAGGGATCGAACTTGCACCTCTTCTGTTTCCTGCATTGGCGTGTTCTTTACCACTAGCGTCACCTGATAATGTTTTTCCCTTAATGCCTATGGATTTAAAACGGACCTATAGGTCTTATGCCAGTTACAGAACCCTTAACAACGAATTTGGCATAAATGAAACCTGCCTGGACTACAGAAAATATACCAGGTTACTACATTTTTACAAATGATATGCTCCTGAAAAGAAGTATGCAAACATAGCAGGAATGAGGCAATTAATTTAAAGAGAAATCAACCCCTCCCATAAAGAGAAAGTCCATTTTAAAATGGGAACGAGCCCCAACCTACACAAAATATAACTCATATATCAGTCCCTGCCTGTAACAGTGTTCAGTAAACACTGCTCACCCGTGTGAAGTAAGTGACTGAAAGATATCTTTGTACATGTGTGGGTATGCTAAAGGGAAGAAACCATTTGTTTCTTATCTTTCAAAAATTTCCAAGAGAGCCACATTAATATTCCTATGTGCACAAAGAAACCAATTTTATCAAAACACAACCAGAATACAATTATTAAGAGGTAAAATTGACAGGCATACTTGAGTTGAAATATACTACCATTCATGCTACTTCTGAAATGCAATTTAAAGCTAGTCTGTAGTATCTCACAGCTGATTTTAAAAGGGTAATGAATAAAATCAATTTAGTTTTAGCTTCCACCCAACTGCTTCTGTGATTAACAACACAGATCAAGTTCAAAGTAGTACTAAAGTAGTCAATTCCACAAGCCATTAATATACTAAAGCATCTGGGATTATCTGGAATACAGGGGCTGTAAGACAACGTCTACCTCCACAGGAAAAACCTGCTCTCAAGACACAATACGGTGTGTGACGGCTAAAAGCGCGGACTCAGGATTCAGGCTGTTGGGATGAGAATCCTGCCTTCACTTTGGGCAAAATATTCTGCGGCTCACTATCCTTATCTGTGAACTGGGGATAATAAAAAATATCTGTTTTGTAGGGTTGGGGTGAGGGTTAAGTGGATTATTATATCTAAAAACGCCAGCCTGGTGTGAGATAAGCAAGTATACAGGTGTGACTCATTAGGGAAGACAAGAGTTTGCAAATAAAATAAGGTACTGAAATAAAAATGAGAGAGAGAGGAAACTGTGGGCTGAACTTAGAATAGTCAGTCTCAAAATTACACCCCAAAGTGAAAGCACGGAGATAAATGCTGCTTCTCTTGTTTCTGGCTAAAAATCGGACACTTAAGCTATATGACAAGTTCTATCATATTATGAACCTCAAGACAACATCAGGGTGCAAGTCTAAAAAGACTTCAAACTTTAAAAGCGCTCTCACTTAAAACACCGCAATCCTTCATACTAAACAGAATAAAAACCCATTTGGTCTGGCTCTGCTTCCCATGGCTGCCCCACAGAGAATACAGAGATGGAAGCCCTAGCGGCACAACCATCGGTGAAGTGATTAATACTTGAACTGTAACCTGAAATGCCGTTAATGTGTCCAGGAAGAGCAAGCAATTAATTTTAAAAACAGACAATCTAACTTCAAACCATCTTTGAAAGCCTCTCTGCAGTTTAAGGTAACACCAATCATTATTATCTTTTCCTCAGGTAACCCATGGAAACATGCTGCCTTTGCTTAGATGGCTGGTGATTTGAGGGAAATCTCTCAATACGGAGTTGTTGTAAATCCTTTAATCTCGATAAATTACGATCTTTTAACTTAGGATACCTTTAGCTTAACTAGCTCCATAAAGTTAAAGAGTTCTGGAACACAAATCATGATTCATCACCCTCGGGGAACCAAGGTGAGGGCATCGATAATTCCAAAGAAATGAAGAAAATGCTACTGAAGAAGCAAACTGCCTCCCCTTTCTGAGACAGAAACAGGTTAGCATCCTTAATTTTCATAAGCAAACATCAACTTTGCCATCAACACATTTGTAACTGGCGGGAAAGAGCTCCTACTCAATTCAAACCACAGAACATTTGAATGGGTCCCTGCCAGAAAGCTCACTTTTCAATGAGCTGATAACCAACTTTTGCTAAAGCAGACAAGATAACTGAAATCTGCGAATGCCAAGCCAATAATCTTTCTTTCCTCCAGGCTTCTAAACCCTGCCCCTATACTGAGTTAAATCACAGTGAAGTCACGCAGTTGGACAACATTAGCTTCGCTGAGGAATGCCTTTGCTGAACTGGGATTTAATAACAGTCTCCATCTCTATTTATATCACTTTAAGAAAAACTACATAAAATACATTTCTATACAAAACCACATCTACAGCATGAGTACTGTCCTGGGTACACACTCACGTAGCTAAATTTTAAAAGCAAGCAATAGAATACTCGTGATATGGATTAATAGGGGAACAAAAGTACACACACAAATAATGTACAACTCTACCCCAAAGTGTTTACTATAGTTATTTTTGGATAGAGGATCAGAAGGGATTTACTTTTCTTCATGTTTTCTACAACAAATACAGTTACAGAAAAAAAATTTTAAGTCCAAGGGAAAGCTTCAAACTAAAAAGCATCCAAAGAAATAGAACTTGACAAGAGATAATTTTACTTGTGTGATACTTTTTACTCTAGTCAATGGGAAAAAAACTAAAAGAAAAATGGAGTAAGATTGAGTACTTTTCTTTCACATTTTCTAGGCTTTAAAAGTTATATTAAGTTTTATAAATAAGTGGAGATTTTCTGTGAGTTGCCCCGAATCACTATTACATATGTGGTTTGATGGTTACAGTGTAAGTTTGAAAGGACTCATGATCAAATCGCTTTGTAATTTCTAGTCAAAGAAGGAAGGGAGAATACAGTTTTCCCCTATGAATTGATAGGTTTGTTTGTTTGTTCAGTCCCTCAGTCACATTCGATTCTTTGCAACCCTATAGACTGCAGCATGCCAGGCTTCCCTGTCCTTCACTATCTCCCTGAGTTTGCTCAAATTCATGTTCACTGAGTCAGTGACGCCATCCAACCATCTCACCCTCTGTAGGCCCCCTTCTCTTCCTGCCCTCAATCTTTCCTAGCATCAAAGTCTTCTCCAACAAGCTGGCTTTTTGCAATAGGTGGCCAAAGTACTGGAGCTTCAGCATCAGTCCGTCCTTCCAATGAATATTCAGGGTTGATTTCCTTTAGGATGGACTGGTTGGATCTCCTTGAGAGTCCAAGGGACTCTCAAGAGTCTTCTCCAAGATCACAGTTCAAAAGCATCAGTTCTTCAGCGCTCAGCCTTCTTTATGGTCCAACTCTCACATCCATACATGTCTACTGGAAAATCCATAGCTCTGACTAGATGGACTTTTGTTGGCAAAGTGATACCTCTGCTTTTTAATGCTTTTTTTCTAGGTTGGTCATGGCTTGTCTTCCAAGAAGCAAGAGTCTTTTAATTTCATGGCTGGAGTCACCATTCACAGTGATTTTGGAGCCCAAGAAAATAAAGTCTGTCACTGTTTCCATCATTTCCCCATCTATTTGACATGAAGTGATGGGACCAGATGCCATGATCTTAGTTTTCTGAATGTTGAGTTTTAAGCCAGCTTTTTGCTCTCCTCTCACTTTCATCAAGAGGCTCTTCAATTCCTCTTCACTTTCTGCCATAAGGGTGGTGTCATCTGCGTATCTGAGGTTATTGATATTTCTCCCAGCAATCTTGATTCCAGCTTGTGATTCATCTAGCTTGGCATTTCGCATGATGCACTCTGCATAGAACTTAAATAAGCAGGGTGACAATATACAGCCTTGATGTATTCCTTTCACGATTTTGAAGCAGCTTGTTATTCCATGCCTGGTTCTGACTGTTGCTTCTTGATCTGCATACAGGTTTCACAGGAGGCAGGTAAGGTATTCTAATCAAGGAAGCAGTAGCAGATGTTTTTCTGGAACTCCCTTGCTTTTTCTGTGATCCAACAGATGTTGGCAATTTGATCTCTGGTTCCTCTGCCTTTTCTAAATCCAGCTTGGACATCTGGAACTTCTCAGTTCATATACTGCTGAAGCCTAGCTTAAAGGATTTTTGAGCATTACCTTGCTAGCATGTGAAATAAGTGCAACTGTGAAGTAGTTTGAACATTCTCTGGCATTGCCCTTCTTTGGAACTAGAATGAAAACTGACCTTTTCCGGTCCTGTGGCCTCTGCTGAGTTTTCCAAATTTGCTGGCATACTGAGTACAGCACTTTAACCGCATCATCTTTCAGAATTTGAAATAGTTCAGCTGAAATTTCATCACCTCCACTAGTTTTCTGCTTGTAGTAATGCTTCCTAAGGCCCACCTGACTTCACACTCCAGGATGTTTGGCTCCTGTAATTATGCTTGTGTAATTAAATGTACACATTTATATTCTTCCCTATTACAGAAAGGATTTAAGACAACCAAAATGCATACAAGATGAAAAGAATAATCAAGAAAATTAGGCAAAAGAAAAACAAAAGTAGGAAAGTTGGAGCAAGGCATGAAGGTGGTACCTGTAGCAGAGAGACAAAATCAGGGTCGGGGCTGCCTGCCCACCTCAGTACCGGACCATGATTACCCAGTGAGCTCAAGGGGCGAGACCTTATCAGTTGTCACACGTCCTCTATGTCTGCTAACACGGTGCCAAATTTAGTTGTAAGCCTTTCAGCAGGCAACCAAGATGAGTCATGAGACTGGGCCCCACTGTTCAGGGTCAAGTGAGATAACGGTTCTAGATACTAAGACCTCAAGGAAGTTTCTCCCCTGTGTCTACGGGAAAGAAATGGAGCAAAGGTACCGAGCACCCTTACAGGAGGCACAACGCAATGGAGCAGCAGCCTTAGCTCAACCTCCCAAACAAGCCCACGAACGACAGTTCTAGACTGCCAGTCAGAGCAGCCAGGGGCCTGGAGAACAAGGAGGGCTTCCCAGGCAGGCTACCCAGTGAGGACTCACAGCCTCTCCTGGAACTGAGGGAATGTCCCTGGCAGGAGACCACAAGCCTATTCAGCCCATTACCTCCAGGAGCACTGCAGTCAGAGTACTGAGCTGCAGCTTCCCTCTTCTATGCATGTGGTTTCCGGGTATGTGGCTTCCTAGTTTTAAATGTTTAACTGCCTCGCTGCTATGACCATATGACATGAGCAATCTCAAAGTCTTTTTGGAAGCGGGTGGGTAAGCATATAACAGGGATCACAAATGTTGGGAAAATTTTTTAAAGGAAAAATCAAATTAGACCACTTACCATTAATTCTGAAAACCAGACTTAAGCTAAAAGCAAACATTAAAGAGCTCCCCCACCCAATAAAGCTGTTGGGGGGTGGGTGACAGCTTCCCAGCTCAACAATGGCCTGGGCACAAGCCCAGGAGGCAGCACCACGGTATTAAGAGCAATCTGCCCTTTGAGCCTAGATTCACAGCAAACAACAGAAACACTTACCAACAGAGACCACAAATACACCATCCATGAAACACAAGAATTAAAATTTGGAGTGTTAATAGCAGAAGATAAATTCTGATTCTGTGGTCCATTTCCAAGCTTCAAGTCTTAGCTACTTTTAGAAAGCTGTAAGTTTATATTTTGCTGCTTACACTTAAAAAGTGTAAACACACAACTAATTCTTAACCATGCATAAACAAAATTAAGTTTTCAAATGTAATTTTAAGGGAAAAAAAAAAAATCAGTGTTGTTTGAAACTACCCTGAACCCACAGCCAACTCCTGTGAAGCCAGTCGTCGTCTTCTGCTGGGGTGCTCCCTGGCATCAAGCCTGCCTCACAATCATCAACAACGCAACAGTTACGGCGTAAGGGGCAGTGCATGCTGAGGGCATCAGACGCTTGACCTTACAACAATGCCATGAGATGTGAGAGGTACCAAGACCCACATTTTACAGAGGAGACTCAGGCTCAGAGCCAGATAAGTAAGTTGCCCAAGATCACACCGCTAAAAACGTGGAAGCCAGGCCACCAGTGAGGGCTGACTCTAACACGTCCGCTGGCTTGTTCATCTCACGCTGCTCTCCCAGGTCATCACCCACACTTCTGCAGTCCCTCCTCCTCTTTTGTGTGCGTGTGCTTAGTCGTTCAGTCGGGTCCAACTTTTTGCGACCCCATGGACTGCAGTTCGCCAGACTCTTCTGTCCATGGGGATTCTCCAGGCAAGAATACTAGAGTGGGTTGCCATGTCCTTCTCCAGGGGCTGATCTTCCCAACCCAGGGACTGAAACCAGGTCTCCAGCATTGCAGGCGGATTCTTTACCATCTGAGCCACCAGGGAAGCCCCAGCTGAGAAAACAGGCATCACAGATAGGGAGAGCACCCTTATACCCGTTTCAGTTACTGCCTGCCATGTTATCTGTCTGCCTGGCTAAGACCTGCCCATTGAAGGATACCTTCGTAGTTTGGGCTGATTTCAAATGCCAAAAGACTTCATTCAAAACTAACTTCCTGAAATTTTCATTCCGTCTTTGGGTCCCTCTGTCACTCCAAATCCTGCCCAATTATTTCCTGGTATTAGGTTGCATCTAGGTTCAATTTACAAAGCAATCATTTTAATGGCATTAATAGCTACATTTTCAATCATCCTCAGGCTTTGCAAGCCCAGAGTTGACATCAAATCAGAGCAGACCACCTCATTTTTAATCATCCACAGAAAAATACTTAACTACAGAACAAATATAGTAGCCACGAACGCTTCAGTTCATGACAATTAAGGTGAGGTGAACAGTTTCACTACCTTATTCTAAAAAGATTTATTTATCTTTTGGTTGTGGAGGGTCTCTGTTGCTACACACAGGCTTCCTCCAGCTGTGGCGAGCAGGGCGGCTCTCTGTCGCGGGGCACAGGCTTCTCACCACCGTGGCTTCCACCGCGGAGGCTCGGGCTCAGGTGCTCCACGGTATGGAGGATCTTTCCAGAACAGGGATCAAACTGGTGTCCCCTGCGTTGTAAAGCTCATGCTTTACCACTGGACCACCAGAGAAGCCCCAGTTCCCCTTCTTTTACATCATAACTAAGTTTCTCATTCCTTCAATTTCATCCAGAACCAGAAGACGGAGGCAGAAAATACTATGAATACACAAAAGCCCTCATATTAAAAATGCTGTCACCTGACTCTCCTCAGTATCATCTGGAAGTGTACAGATACAGTAACTGATGACATACAGTTATAGTAACTCCACATAAATGTGTTATCCCTACATTTGGGGGCAGGAATGATTGTCATTTACTGAAACAAGAATGGCCCTGACTTCAAGCCCCAGGGAACCCAGGGCCAACACGCCCCCTGTGCCCAGCAGTCCTGCAGGTACCTGCAATTAACACACTCAAAACTGCATTCACACTTCCTCCCAAGAGCTGTCACCTCTCTGTTTTTTAAAAACTTGTAGTTATGTAGCTTCATTATAAAATAAGTTCTCACTGCAGAAAAACTCAAAAATACAGAAAGTGCCAAGAATATGAAAAATCATTCAGCATCATGGTATGTATATCTTTTATACTTTCTTTTCTATATCACAGAAAAAGAAACATTTCATTTGATTTTAAAAATGGTCTCATACTTGGCATACAGTTTTAAAACCTACTGTCATTTAGATATATTATGAACTTTCCTTCATTCCAATAAACATATTTCAGCCACAGTATTTTTAAAGATTAGAGAAGCAGATCACAAAATGGACAAACTAGAGAAATCAATCATGGTCCGTAGTTCCTAATGCAGGACACCAAAGCTTGGTGTAATTCCCACTTCATAGAATACATACTTGAGCACACTTTTAAATTCCCTCGGAAGCATCCCTAGTGGAACTGCTAGGTCTCAGCTCCCAGTCCCATGAACTGTTCTTTCTCATCATCCCTTCACTACCTCCTGCTATTTCACATTTCCAGGAACCTGTTGTCTCCCCCAGAAACTCCAGCTCATCCTTCAAGACTATGCAAGGGAAGAGGGGTAAGACTGCGAGGGAGACCTTCCTCAATCCCCTTCGTAAGTCAGTGCAGACCTCTCTCTTCTGCACCCACACAGTAACAAGTCCGGGCACCTTGCGAGCCCTATCATTCAACGGTATCATTTGCTTGCTTCCTTCCCTAGACAATTAATTCCACAAGAATGGACTTATTAATCTACTTTCAAAAACTGCAGCTTAACTAATGAATGGGAAAAATGAAATTGCCAGTGCAACAAAAACACAATTGTGTATATCTTCTATTGACAACCAAACTATCCTTGGAATATTCTGTTTGAAGACATCAAGATCTGGAACCATGATATATAACATGAAACTAATTTTCAGGACTGTAATTTTCATCAGTTTTCTTATACAGGTAATTTATAATGTGAAATGGATTGTGCCCCCCAAAGTTCACTTACATGTTAATTATTTTGACTATAGAAGTCTTTCAGTAATTTTTTGCCAAACTGAATTCGGAGAAAGCAAGCACTGCTCTAAACTGTTTCAAGATAAACATGGTTTACAGCATTCAAAAAAGAAGGAACTCTGAGATCTGCTCATGGAGACTGGTAAAAGGAACAGTTTGCCTTCATTTAAAACATTAGGAAGAGGCTATTAATTGATAAAACATCTTGCAATAAGATTCTTGTATCTAAAGCTAGTGTTTCTCGAACTTTCTTCCCATAATTCCCTATAAAAGGATGCTAATATTTAAGAGCGCCCTTTATCACTCCTGGGGCAAAGAAGGGAAACCAGCCACCTCTCTATTCTGAGAAAAAGAACAAATCAGTTCCCCATCTTCAGCCCAGGGGAAGCAAGAGTCAAGATAAATAGATAGTGTTGTATTAGTTTAGTGTTCAGGGTATAAAAATGGACTGATATCTAAATACAATTTTTTTTTAAATCAAACCATTAATTAAAAAAAAAAAATCCAAAGCACACCAAAACTCTCTCAGCATGAACAGGTAAGTGTAGCCAAGTAATGTTTGAAACAGAAGAGTAACAAAGGGGACTTGTCTACCGGATATTAAAATATTATTCAATCTTCAATAATTTCAGTGGGTGGTACTGGAACAAGAACAGACAGAAAGATCAATGAAACAAAACAGGAAGTCCAAAAACATACTCAAGAATCTTGAGTATGATGAAGATGGCATTTCAAATTGGTAGGGAAATGGGAGCTTATTTAACAGGTGGTGCTGAGACAATGTATCATTTGGAGTGAAAATGATGGTGACATGATTTGTACCCCTTCTAAAATGAGAAAAATGTTCCTTAAAAAAAATCTTGGGACTTCACTGGTTGTCCACCAGTTAAGACTGCACACTTCCAATGCAGGGGGAGTAGCTGTGATCCCTGATTGGGGAACTAAGATCCCACAAGCTGAGAAGCACGGTCAAAAAAAAAAAATCTCTCCAGGGCAATAAACTTTCTGCGCTTCCTGAAAGGAAGAGACTGAACGACATGAACATCTAACTTCTACATATCAAGTGATGTAACGAAGAAAACATGAAAAAAAAATTGCATCTAGTAACAGTAAAACATAATGAACCCAGCCGGAGACTCCAATGAACTATCGCTAACCAGCACACTAAATTACTTTAGAAGAATCACAGAACCATTTTAAAAATTACCTAGAATACAAATACTTTGCAGATGAGTGAAAAAAAAAAAAAAATCTTACATATTGACTTGTAGAACTCCACGCTATCCAGAACCCTAAGGGAATTTTACTTTAAGAGAGCGTCAGAGTTCCAACACTGTAATCACTTCAGATATAAATCTGTTCTCAATTCCTTTTAAAATTCATTATATTTATAAAACTAAGGATACATCCACCTGCTCCTGTACAAAACCAGATTTCTGCTGACTTAACCTCCTTCCCCCTAAATTCATTCCTCCTCTAGTTTTCACCATCTCAATAAATGACACCGCCACGCACCCTTTCTTTCAAGGCAAAATCTTAGAAATTATCCTGAATTCCTCTCTGCTTCACGGCCTCTAAAGCATTTTGTCAACACGTCCCCAACTCTGGCTCCTGCATATATCATTGGGCCATGCTCCTCTCTCCATCCCAACCATCTTCACCTAGACCACCTAACAGCTCCTTGCTCCCCCACAACCTATTCACACAACAGCATGAATTAACTTTTCAGAATATAATGCAAGCCCCTCCCTTTCCCATCTAAACCGTCCAAGTGAAAGTCGCTCAGTTGTGTCCTACTCTTTGGAACCCCATGGACCATAGAGTCCGTGGAATTCTCTAGGCCAGAATACTGGAGCGGGTAACTTTTCACTCCTCCAGGGGATCTTCCCAACCCAGGAATTGAACCCATGTCCCCTGCATTGCAGGCAGATTCTTTACCAGCTGAGCCGCAAAGGATGCCCAAGAACACTGGAGTGGGTAGCCTATCCCTTCTCCAGCAGATCTTCCCGACCCAGGAATCAAACCAGTGTCTCCTGCATTGCAGGCAGATTCCCTACCAACGGAGCTATCAGGGAAGCCCAAAACCTCCAAAGGCTTTCTAATTCACTTAGAGTAAAATTCCATGACACCGGACACACACCTTCTTTCTTTCATTGATCTTCTTCAAGTTTCAAACTGATTCCTGTCTTATAATTTATCAGCTCTTCCCTCTGCCAAGCACACTCAGCAGTGACATTCCCAAATCTCAGCCCAAACACCACATTCTCGGAGATGTTCCCCAAACATCTAACAGAAAGAGGACATCCCCTCACCCTGCCTTTACCCTGCTCTATTTGTTCCACAGTACCATCACTAGCTGAAACCCTCTTTTTAAGTATCTGTCCCTCTCACTAGAGCAGAAGCTCCATGAGAACAAGCATCTTCACTTTTGTGTTTCCAAACATTCAAAGTCCAGGCCCAAGGCACCATGCACCTATTTGTTGAACGAAGGGATGAATCCTAAGTGTATGGGATCATTTTGATGAGCCAAAATCACTCCCGTGAACATAAGAGCTACAGTATCTGCTCGGAGCCTGTGAAGGAGCGCTACTGCTGGCCTGTCTGAAGACTACACTCTGAGTTTTGCTTCGCCTGCTTTCAGCTGCCGCTGTACTGCTAACCGGAGAAGGCGATGGCACCCCACTCCAGTACTCTTGCCTGGAAAATCCCATGCACGGAGGAGCCCGGTAGGCTGCAGTCCATGGGGTGGCTCAGAGTCGGACAGGACTGAGCTACTTCACTTTCACTTTTCACCTTCGTGCACTGGAGAAGGAAATGGCAACCCACTCCAGTGTTCTTGCCTGGAGAATCCCAGGGACAGGGGAGCCTGGTGGGCTGCCGTCTATGGGGTCGCACAGAGTCGGACACGACTGAAGCGACTTAGCAGCAGCAGCAGTAGCAGTACTGCTAACATCTATTGGTGCTCCCTCTCCTCATTGGAAGCATACAGCAGAACTGAAAAGTCAGTAATGATGGTGCTCTCCCATCACATAAGTGTACCAACTTTAGTGCAGACAAGTGTATCTCCTTGAATTTTTCAAAGGCTTTTATAGCTCCTTTCTGAATCTCAGACAGTAGTCCCTAAATTTGAATTCTGACACTGTCCACGTCCTAGCATAAAAGTACATCATAGTGTCATCTTTCTAAAAACACTGCCATCTCCTTCAACCTATAAGCTGAAAATTTTACTTTAATAAAAAATAAAAACATTGACTTTTTTTCCTAAGGTAAAGAACATATTCACCTTTCAGCGGAAATGTAGAACTCAGCGCCAAACTAGAGTTCTACCCTGTGCTAGAAGATTCAAGCCAACTTTTATACTGCGTGAAATTTCCAGTTTAAAAGCTGAGTGTGGACTTTTGGCCCAGGCTGCAAAGCACAGCAAAGCCATAATTATAAGTTACATCCTATAACCTCCATCCCAATTTTGGCTTTCCCCAAAAGTTCCTTAAGGCTAAAATCGTCTTGTGTCATCTCCTACAGCCAGTCTAATCACAATGTTGACAGGCTGAGAAGGAGGACCTTAACCAGAAACGCTGGGTCCACCCCCAGGCTCCAACTAATGTGACTACTTAAGATCAGAGAGATACAAGAAGAAGTATGCAGGAAAGCTGACAGAATGACTGAATAGAATATACCGTTTCCTGGTAAGGGTTTTATCAAAAAGGCAGAGCTTCCACAAAGAAGGGCCAGAGGACAAATTATGTTTTTACTTTTCCCTAGCTGCCTTAAAGAAAATAAACAATGAGATAAAATCCTACATCCAAGAAAGATGAGGTAGGAGATTTGGAAAGGAGGCCAAGCATAGAGCCTCAAGCATAGGTTTGGGGAAAGATCATTTCCAAGTGTTAAATAGTATCCAGTTTGCAAACCATTTTCTGAGTATTGGTGGTGTTACCAGGACCCCTTCTAGTTTGTGATTTCATATCTACAAAAAAGTATTTGCTTGGGGGGCAGGGAGTTACAGGTCCCCTATTTGAACAAACCACTTTTGGTAACTGTCCCAAACTTGTGATTTAAAAGAACTTGTCACCAAATTGGAGTCATATAGATTTACTTTAAAAACCATGCTGTAAACAATGTATACAGCTCATCCTCAATTTCTGATTATATATTCCTTTTTTTTTCAAAAATCAAATGCTTTTTTGATGTA
This sequence comes from Bubalus bubalis, assembly GCF_019923935.1. NCBI lineage: Eukaryota > Metazoa > Chordata > Mammalia > Artiodactyla > Bovidae > Bubalus > Bubalus bubalis. Next base: position 65,076,378 of record NC_059176.1, read on the forward strand.
CACCTAAAACACTGTAAATCAACTATACTTCAAAGGAAAAAAAAACAAACAAACCCACGAAACAACAAAAAGCACAACTCCACCTAATTCAATAGATCTGGGAGAAAAACATAATCTGCATGTTTGTTTCCAAGTCATGATCTTAGTCAAATTTATGCTACCTTTTCTAACCTTTCCAGGCACTCAGTCTCCTTCTGGCAGAACCTAGGTCATGGGCTTAAATAAGATCCAGTGGAAACACACAGGAATGGGGAATTAATGCACTGAAAAGGCAGACATTCTTTACTGCTCTCTACCTTCCTTTTCAACCCTTTACCTCCTCCTTTAGAACGGAGACCCAAATATGCTTTTCTCCTCACAACATCTAATGCCTGAAAATTTAGTCCAGGACTACAGTTAAAAGCTGAAGTTATAAAGGTGATGGTTATAAATTAAGAACCAACAACAACCAGCTTGGCCTCGCTCAGTAATGACTGCTCTAAGAGTCCATTCCCAGCAGACCTCTCAGGTTGGTTTGCTCTGTGGTTGGATGAATACCAAATCTTATCTGTAGAGTAAGCGTTTCTGTACTTCACACATATAAGGTTTCCATTAAATCTCTTTACTGAATCTATTAATACATCCTTCTTCTACCTCAAATTCATTCCAATATCATCTCTCTTTCACTCTTCTAAAGATTACTTTGGCTAATCCCTTTGTTAATCCTGAACATGATTCCAGCCACTTTTCTGACTCATACGGCCAACTAGGACCCAGATACCGGCCAACTAGGACCCAGATACCGGATAACACACACGTCACTAAATTGGGCTAGTTAACAACAAATCTACCATGAGCCAAGAACTGCTTTTCCCAAAGGTTCTCTTTCCAATTACAAAACAGTCTGGTGGGGTTGAGTGTGCAGCGTGTACCCCTTGCATTTACCAGAATGGTTCCAACAGTGAAAACTGCAAGTGGAAGGCCTCTAACCAAATTAATTTACACAGGCTCTAGTTCTGCAAGGCCAAAAGTGCAGCTTTCAGAAACTCGAATAATAACCCCCGCTGCCACCACCATCACCAGTATTGTGCTGAGTTTTCTAAACACTCTTATGGGTGTTTGGAAATGTTCAGTCGTGCTTATTCAACAAAGGAAAGGACTTGGACAAGAAAAGATGAAGCGCGGAGCAGGAAAGTCCGCGTAAAGACTACACCCAGAGGGGCCAAGCTGGTCCGCTGGATCCCAAAGCCCCTGCTTTTGAGCGCTGCGCTCCCTATACCGCCCCTGAGCCCGCTGCCAACGCCCGGCACGCCCCGCGGGGCACAGCGGCCCCACGGAAGCCCAGCGAGTACCGGGTTTGGGAAGCAGGCAAAGACGCGCGCTCGGATGCTGGACGCCGCCCGGGAGCGGGGACTCACCTGAAGGCCGCCACCGCGCGGGTCTGCAGGTACTTCTGGGCAGTCATGACTCCCACGAAGAGAAAGTTCCTGTCGCGCGGGACGCCATCCTGGGCCTCGCCGTGGGGCCAGAGCCGCTGCCCGCGCGCATCCCCGCGCGCCCCGCCAGCCAGGGGCACCGCGGCCGCCTGCCCGGGCCGGCACGCCTCGGGGCTGGCGCGGCGCCGCGGGCCCGCCCGCTTCAACTCGGAGGCGCGGGGCAGCACGAGCCGCGAGGCCAGCACGAAACCCAGCACGAGCCCGAGCAGCACGCTGAGCCAGGCGCGCCGGCCACGCACGGCCATGCCCGCGCCGCTCCGCCCGCCGGGCCGCCGCCGCCGCCGCTCCGCGCGCCCTCAGCCCGCCCGCCGAGGCCAGCCCGCCCTACGCGGCCCCGCCCGGGCAGCGCCGCGGCTGCGGCGGGCCCGCCGTGCCCATCGCGGAGCGCGGGCCGCCCGCAGGCCCCGCGCCGGCGCTCGGTCCCGCTCGCGCGCCCCCGCCTTCAGGGGCGCAGCATGCTCGGCGCGCGCCGGCCGCGGCCCCCCGCCCGCGCCCCGCGCCCCGCGCCCCACGGCCGGCTCAGCTCCCCGCGCGGCGCCCCCCGGGCGCTCGGCTCCGCTGGCGCTGCGCGCGGCGCGCTGATGTCCGTGGCCGGCGCCGGCGCGGCCGCTGCTCATCGTCCGGCTCCGCGCGCCATCGCCGCACGTCACGCACGGCGCGCAGGGGGCGGTGCGCTGTGGCCCCGCTCGGGATCCGTCCGCGCCGCGCGATTGGCGCAGCAGTGAATGGGGGGCGGTTCACGTGGCGAAAGTTTGCCCGAAAAAGAAAGCCCAGCTCGGGGCCCCGCCCTCGCGGTCTGCGGCGGCCCCGGGCGGAGGGGGCGTGGGTCGGGCTCGGCGCCGCCTGGGGCCGGGAGCAAGGCGCCCGGCCGCCCGTTACCCGCCCCGCCGGCCCGCGCCGGGCATCCCTGCCGCGGCGCGCGGCGCTGCCCCAAGGCCGTCCTGCCCGGCCTCCGGCTGCCGCGAGACGCTGCGCCAGCGTGGATCTTATCAGGGATTTCTAAGAAAGGGCTTCTTGGTCCTCGAACACTGCACTCGTGGAGGACGTACCGCGCGTTCCTCCTGCACACACTGTCCTCAGACACACTCGCTTCCCTACGCCCAGCCCTCCAGCCGGGCGGACCTCTCCGGCCACCTTCCCTGCGTCTTCCCGATTCACACTGTATCTTTGTTCCCGCAGCTCTGTGGGTACGAGCGAGCGTGTGTAGCATAAACAGCTCAGGAGCCGTTTGAAACGTGCATGACTGCAGAATGAACCGTGAATTCAGCTACCTTGTTCTCTGCTACTAGTTTCTAAGCTAAAAAAAGAAAGAAAAAGAAAGCTATACTCAGTGTCCAACCTTCTAACACTAGCAGCATTTAAAGGATGTTGAAGAAATGGTAGATGGTGTTTATACGCTTTTTTTTTACATTCTATGTAGAAACTCATCAGTTAGTATCTCTAACCTGAGTCTTTGTTTTTTTTGTTTGTTTGTTTGTTTTTTTTTTTTAACATAATCTATCCATAAAAGTGCCGTGGATTTCTAAAGACAACTTTTGATAATCGGCTTCTCTATGATGGATTTTGTTAAAACAGCTAAGGTAACAAAAGCTGATGAAATGACCACACAACAAATATTTGTGTAAACAGTATTATTATTTAGTCCCCAGTGTGTTGGAGTTTTTTTTTTTTAATGAAACTCCCAGACAGCACAGTAGTTCCCTCGGCCTGACAGGTTTCTGTCATTTAAACAAATGAACCCAAGATTTAGGGACAGAAAATAAGCATGCTTGGGTAAACCTTGGATCTTTGTTCATTGCTGAGATGACCAAATGATGAAATATACACAATTTAAAGTGGCATCTTACAGGAGAGAGATCATCTCTGCAGTTAAATAGTGGTCACTCTTGGTATTCTTTGGATATCAGCACTTTCTCTGGCACTTGTGAATTGTGCCAGATATAGTTCGTTACCCACCTTCCCACAGGCTCCCTGGGTAGGTGATCCACATCTAAAAATAAAATACTCATTATACAGTGAACACAGGATTCCAACAGTGGTCTTGAGAAAAAAATGCAGAACTCATAACCATGAATTACAGACTCAAAAATCAGCCAAAGGGGTTTCCAGTAAGACCATAAGCCACAAATGCCAAGTTCCCCCAAATTCAGCAACAGCCTCATAATTCACAATGATGTCCATAAAGCACAAATCTAGCTAGGTACAGATGTTCAATTTTTTGACATAATGATTTCAATAAATTTCTCTGTTTCCTCATCTAGACTAAAATCTGATTTAAAAAGCACGTAAATGGTGTGTTGTTGTTCAGCCACTCAGTCATGTTCAACTCTTTGCAACCCTGTGGACTGCAGCATGCCAGGCTTCTTTGTCCTTCACTAGCTCCTGGAGCTTGCTCAGACTCATCCATTGAGTCAATGATGCCATCCAACCATCTCATCCTCTGCCATCCCCTTCTCCTCCTACCTTCAAACTTTCCCAGCATCAGGGTCTTTTTCCAATAAGTTGGGTCTTCACATACACAAAAGTGTCACGGATTTCTTAAGACAGGTTTTGAGAACCAGCTTCTCAAGTGTCTTCTTCCCCAGCACCACAATGCAAAAGCATCAATTCTTCGGTGCTCAGCTTTCTTTATGGTCCAATTCTAACACCCATACATGACTATCGGAAAAACCATAGCTTTGACTGAACGGACCTTTGTTGGCAAAGTGATTTCTCTGCTTTTTAATACGCCGTCAAAGTTCGTCATAGCTTTTCTTCCAAGGAGCAAGCATCTTTTAATTTCATGGCTGCAGTCACTATCCGCGGTGATTTTGGAGCCCAAGAAAATAAAGTCAGTCACTGTTTCCATTTTTTCCCCATCTGTTTGCCATGAAGTGATGGGACTGGATGTCATGATCTTAGTTTTTTGAATTCTGTTTTGTCCCCCTCCATTTCCTGGCTCCTAGGTCCCCGTCAGTTCCTAGGTCAGCAGCCTTAGCTGCACACCTGTAGGCTCAATGGGAGTGGGTGTTTCTTAATGTAGAGAAAGTAACCTATTTTCCATAAAGATTGGGCCTGAAGGTTCAGAGCACCTGGGTCAAGGGAAATACTACACAGGTCAAGTCCTCGGGACAAGTGTGGGGTGATGCTAGGCTAGGAGCAAGCAGGAGACTAGGGAGGGCGGGGTCATGTAGGTGCCGGCCAGGGTCTCCAGGAGCCTGCACGTTGCGGCTGGGGCAGCTTCCCGAGTGCAGCCTGGGGAAGTGGAGAGGAAGCTCCTGCACAGCTGGACGGTCTGGCTAAGACAGTTCTGGAGAGGGACCCAGAAGTGAGGACACAAGGGTCTCCTCAGAGGTCTGCATCAGGAGGCAGAACTCTCCTATGTGGGAGGATTTCACAGCTGGAGGCAAGTGCCCAGAACCAAAGACTTCAGGAACAGCCAGAGGCTCCAGGGGCCAGACAAATAAGCCCAGCACGAGGTCCATCCAGAGACTGGCCCCACCGCAGACACAGCTGACACCAGCGGGATCTGTGGCAGGGCACGCCTCTGAGACCCCTGCCCTGCACACACGTGCCCCCTCCCCGGAACTCCCTCAAGGCTGCCCCCGTGTCTTCTTTTCCTTTATTTATTTGCAAAGGTGAGGAAGTCGGTTCAGCAGATTTCCTGGCCTTTTCACCTCAGGAAACTGAGGAAAAAACTTTCCTCCAAGGAGCTGTACTAGGAGCCCTCTTTGTTAAGTTGAAGTCATTAACGGTCTTTCTCATTTAAAAAAGGAATGGTGTTAACCATAATCAGATAGAGGTATTCAGTGAAGAAGACTCCTAAAGGCACACCCCACCCATGAGGCAGCCTGGGCTGAATCGGGGCCTCCCATCGAGTGTGGGGTCTCAGTTTCCTTCTGCGTGGAGGGTATCCCCCCAGACAAGCATCTGCAGACACCTCAGTGTCTTAGTTTCCTTGTGAGCCTTTCCACTAGTTCATGCTAGAAGTTTCTCCTCAGTGATTCTAGACAGATGATGAAAAATTTGTTCAAAAGTGCCACATCATCCAACTTCCTTTCTGTTTTCATGAGTGTGATTCATCTCTACCTACATTACTGAACACTTTCTCACAAATTGCAACACTGTTCCCACACATGTTACATTTTTCCCCTGTTCCTAATACATTGAATGCCTGTTACAGGTATAATATTTCATATAATTTGCAGCAATTTCTTGGAAACCCTTGGTAAATACCTCAATTGTTTGTTGGCAGCAAGCCTTGAACAACTGACAGAGTTCCCTGTAAGGGCTTCTTTAAAGACACAGCTACTAGACTCCTGCCTCAAACAGGGGGCAATGCAAAAAGTGGTCATAATTTTTAAAACCTTTAGAAATGCCTCTTTTAAGAAAAAGCAAATGCAGAGGAGGGAGTTATAATCTGTGCTTTCAGAAGGCTCTGTTCATTGCCTGCAAAGAAGAAAATCTATAATGACCATTTTACTAATATTACCACTTAACCTCTATTAACCCAATAAAACTTTGCTTTATTATTAATGCTGCTATTAAACTGACATTTAAGGTCCTCATTAGCTAATGAATTTTGCTCCCTGTTTCCCTTGTATTTGCAGCATTTCCAGCCAGATGCAGGAAAGGGCAACCGATATGCCTTCAGGCTTCCACACGCTAATGGTTGCGACGCTGGTGTGCTAGAATGTACTTTATGCTTCCTTGTTCTGCTTATCAGCTCTGTCCATTCTTCTGTCAGACACTGAGTCCGTGTGTGTGTGTTTCTCACACAAGTGCAAGTATTTGTGTGTGGGAGGGAGAGACGAGGAACTGAGCGCCACTCTTTGTGCTGTCCGAACGGGATGTAATCTTACTAACTAGAAAACGCTGGCGGCCGCCAGCACCAGGAAACTGCCGGAGTGTTCTCCGGGAGATAACCTCACTGCAGAGGCTGGCGACAGTTTGCTCCTAGTCTAGGACTTAATCCTTGTGTAGCAGAGCAGTTTGCCTTTCCCATTCATCGCCAAGTAATGCCATTAATCTTTAAAGCCGTGCTGGAGTTTCCACAGCTGGAGAGTTTGCACAAAGACAAAGCTTCCATTTCTCAAGAGGGAAGGAGTGCCTCCCCACCCCCAGACACTGGTCAGCTGGCCTGCCGCCTTGCCACCTGAGGGCCGCACACAGTGGTGGTCAGGCCTGGGAGTCTCGTGGAAATGTTCCAGATGTGCAACTCAAACTCTCTTTGCTTTACTCAAGGCCTAATGAAGCATAAAATTGTCTGGGGTGGTGGAGTGGAATTCAAGCTGCAGAAGAAGGTTTAAGCTTCAAACTGAGGCAGCAGAAATTCAGATCCACAAACACATAAAGGGCAATGCAAGGATAAAATTTTAACACCATAAAACTGGATAAATGACCTTACTGCATTGATCATTTATTTGTACACCTTGTTGTCATGCTATCATGCTCCACTCAGGCTAGGGTCATAAAGACTTCTATCACCCAGTGATGGGTGATAAAATTATCGATCATGGTAGTAAGGCCTCTACCGGAGTTTAAAATAAACACAGTGAGATGAGATATTCTGCTGGGGAGTCTGGAGAAAGAGGCTCTGAAACCGGCTGGGAGAGCCAAGTCCTGCAACCCGTCTGGACAGCAATTTCATCACAGTTGCAAATTACTAATGAATTTACTTTTGACTCAGCACCCTCACTTCTGAGAATTTTTCCTCCAGTCATACCAGTACAGAATGACACTTGTACTGGATTATTCTCTGTCTCCTGCGTGTGATAGTAAACGATTAGACCTGTGTCCATTTAGAGGGGAGTGAGGAAGTAAACAACTCTGTATCCATCAGAGAATGAGATATTCTGCAGATGTAAAACAGGGCGAGGAAACCCTCTCCTTTCTTCGATTGAGAGACTGCCATTCCGTCAGGACAAAAAGCAGAGAGAATAAGAATTTTGCTCAGGTCTTTACAACAAAACACTAGAAGAATACACACGAAATGAAATGAAACCTGGGGTGGGTGGTGGGGCTGGTTGAAAGGAGAGACATAAGCCAGGAGTTCCCAATGGGTACTTTTAAATACACTTCTGATTTTTTAGTGTGTGACTGTATTATCTATCCACCTCTCCAAAAAAAGTACCCATTTCCTACAAGTTGAAGCCCTAAAATGCTATTAGCAGATCATTGACCATTAAGACCATAGATTCTCACTGACAACTTATTTGCTTCCACTGCTCTTGTTTAACTGAAGTGGAAATTGGCGCTAGTTAGCATGGTGAGAGCTGCCACCAAACCAGTCAGTCTGCCTTCTGGGCTGGAATGCCGCAGACTGTAAGCAAGAATCCCCCAAATATCTTATTTCAAGCTTTGTCTCTTGCCCCTTAGGAACTGGTTAAAATGAGGTCTAATTTCTGAGGTCTAATTACTTTTACTTTCCAGTTTCCTTAGCATATCATTATAAGTGTTCTTCCAGCTGTGGAAATATTAAGAGCCTTCTCAAACCATCAAAATGGACATGCCTGTATTCATTTCAGGGAGAAGGCAATTGCAACCCACCCCAGTACTCTTGCCTGGAAAATCCCATGGACGGAGGATCCTGCCTGGTAGGCTGCAGTCCATGGGGTCGCGAAGAGTCGGACACGACTGAGTGACTTCACTTTCATTTTTCACTTTCATGCATTGGAGAAGGAAATGGCAACCCACTCCAGTGTTCTTGCCTGGAGAATCCCAGGGACGGGGGAGCCTGGGGGGCTGCCGTCTATGGGGTCGTACAGAGTCGGACACGACTAAAGTGACTTAGCAGCAGCAGCAGCAGTACTCATTTCAGAATCTCTTTCTCCATTTGTTTTGTACTGGCTCCTCCTTGGACTTAATTTTTGGATCTCTCATAATTTTAAGAGCTCTTGCCACATCTTTTCCCCCCAACTTAAAAAAAAAAAAAATCCTTCTTTCAAAACTCTTGGACTCTTGGAGCACTACACACAAGAAAGTCTGGAGCAGCACTAGAACTTTGGGACAATGGCGCCCTCTTATGGTGTGTAGTTATTTCTGTCACCAGAAGGCCTGTACTCTTGGACTCAAAAGAGAATAATGTCCAGTATTTTGTTTTATGGCTCCACTTTACCAGCATTTGCCAAAGTGATATCCTGGTCTTGGATTTGTGACTAACTAGCTGATGATACAGAGAAGGCAGTGGCACCCCACTCCAGTACTCAAGCCTGGAAAACCCCATGGATGGAGGAGTCTGGTGGGCTACAATCCATGGGGTGTTGCTAAGAGTCAGACACGATTTCACTTTCACTTTTCACTTTCATGCATTGGAAAAGGAAATGGCAACCCACTCCAGTGTTCTTGCCTGGAGAATCCCAGGGATGGGGGAGCCTGGTGGGCTGCTGTCTATGGGGTCGCACAGAGTCGGACACGACTGAAGCGACTTAGCAGCAGCAGCAGCTGATGATACTGTAAAAATGAGAGGAATTGAGCTAAACAGTCAGCTAGAAACTATCCCTTCCTTATATTTTGAAATTGAGTGAGACACTCTGGGGGAGTGTAGGTTTAGCACTCACTTCCCCTTCATGACTCTGATACCCAAATAGTTTTGAGAGCCATGGATATCTGCTTTCTTGTGGAAAATAGGCTGATTTCCTCAATATATGAAAAGTGTCAGCCAGTGTAAATTGATTGTATATGGGAGTAGATTCTTCCTGCAACTGTTCAGATTCACAGCTGCAAAGGGGTTCACATTGGAGAGGCTGTCTGCAGGCCCCAGAGCTCCAAATGTTTTCTTTGCGATTCTCAAAAAGCCACCTTTAATCCTTCTGATTAAATTGCTAGTGGTGTGGTCAACTGCACACAGCGTTTGCTTTGGTTTTGCTCGCCGCAAGGAGGGCACTAGTTTCGACCCACACCTGAATTCAGAGGGCGCCCTGCACATGCACCCTCTTGCCTAGCAAACACAAGAAAAATCTCATCACTAACATGCATTCATTATCACAAACTAAATGTGGCCCTCGACACACCTGGCCCTGATGCCGAACATTTCAGTGATGTTGAAGTGAACAGAAGGAAATTAAACTAGTATAATTGGTATCTGCTCTATATTTTCTGGGTTTTATGACATTTTCCAATCACTGTTTTATTTGGTTTAATGAGAAATGAGCATTTATGTCACTGCAAAACATTTTTTATTTCTAAATATTTCATAGTAATGAAGCCAAGTTACAAGTGAGTGAACGTCAGAAGGATGAGAAGCTGTGTTACTTCGGCTCAGACGTGGGAACTGTGCATGACACACCTGGGACATATGCCAGGCCCAAACCACCTCTGCTTTACTCCTTGGTCAGACTTCATGCTGTCAAGAGAGCAAAACTGGCAGAGACTCCCAGATCCCACAGAGAGCTCTGATCCCCCATCAGTACCACCTGTGCCATCAGAGTCTAGTCAGGTGATAGAAACCTTGCCAGTCATTTGAACAGAAAGATTTTAAGTTTTATTGAGATCTAATTGATTTACGATAAACTGCACATATTTCAAACGTACAATTTGTTAATTTTTTATACAAGTATGCATCTGTGAAAACACCACCTCTGCTATAAGCTGAATGTTTGTGCCGCCCTCCCAGTTCTTATGCTGAAATCCTAACCTCTGAGGTGAAGGCATCAGGAAGTAGGGCCCTTGGGATGGAGACCCCTCATGAATGAGGCCAGCGTCTTTATAAAGGGACCCATACAGTTCTCTAGCCCTTCCCACCATGTCAGGACCTGGAAGGGGACCCTCATCCACCTGTGCTGACCCCCTCATCTCAGGCTTCCAGATTTCACGTGAGAATACATTTCTGTCGTTTATAAGCCACCTAGTCGGTTGTATTTTGTTATATCAGCCTGAACAGACTGACACAACCATGATCAATAAAGTGAACTCATCTGTCATTCCCAAAAGTTACTCCTTCTCTGCCCCAACCTCCATCTTGGGGACACTGATCACCATAGACTAGTGTGCATTTTCTATAGTTTTGCATAAATGGAATTATAGAGTCCCTACTTTTAAAAATCTGGCCTCTTTCATGTACATTATTTTGGAGTCCATTCATGTTGTCGCAGGTATCAAGAGTTCATTCCACTTTACTGCTGAGCAGCACTGAATTCTATGAACATACCAGCACTCACCTACTGATGGACATTTGTATTGATTTTGACTTAGGCTGTTACATGCAAAGCTGCTATGAACATTCATGTGGAAGTCTTCATATGAACACATGCTTTCATTCCCCTTAGGCAAATACTTAGGAGAGGAATGACTGGATTGTAGAGTATGTGATTTAACTTTTGAAAGTGAAAATTGCTCAGTCGTGTTCGACTCTTTGTGACCCCATGGACTGTAGCCTGACAGGCTCCGCTGTCCATGGAATTCTCCAGGCAAGAATACTGGAGCGGGTAGCAGCCATTCACTTGTCCAGGTCTCATGCATTGCAGGCAGATTCTTTACCATCTGAGCCACCAGGGAAGCCCTCAACTTAGGAACTGCCAAATGTTTTCTCATTTTTTTTTCTTCTAGCAGTGAATTTCAGCTCTTTCACATCTTCATCAACACTTGGAATAGTGAGTCATTTTTAATAACCTTTTTAATAAGTATGTAGTAGAACCTCATGGTGGTTTTAACTGCTTTTTCCTAATGACTAATGATGCAGAGGACTTTCTCATGAAAAGCTATCTGTATGTCATTTTGGTGAACTGTCTGTTCAATGCTTTTGTTCACTTTAAAAAAATAGAAAATACACACACACACACACACACACACATATATATATATATATATATATATATATATATATATATAAGTTACTTTGCAGTGCAGCAGCAACTGCCACAGAATTGTAAACCAACTATACTTCAAATCCTGTCACACATGGATCATCCTGCTGCAACTCGCATGAACCTTGAGGGCATTATATGAAGTGAAATGAGTAGATCACAAAAGGACAAAAACTGTGTGATTCCACTTATATGAGGTTAAAGCAGTCAAATTCATAGAGACTGAAAGTAGACTCCTGGGTGCCAGAAGGTGGCAGAGAGTAAGAGGGAAGAGTTGTTTAATCTGTAAGGTTTCTATTTTGAAAGGTGAACCTAGAGAGCTGCTGTATAAAAATGTCAATATTCTTAACACTGCTGAACTGCACACTTAAAAACAGTTCAGTTCAGTCACTCAGTCATGTCCAACTCTTTGCAACCCCATGGACTGCAGCATGCCAGGCCTCCATGTCCATCACCAACTCATGGAGTTTACTCAAACTCACGTCCATTGAGTCGCTGATGCCATCCAACCATCTCATTCTGTCATCCCCTTCTCCTCCCACCTTCAATTTTTCCCAGCATCAGGGTGTTTCCCAATGAGAAAGTTCTTCACATCATGTGGCCAAAGCATTGGAGCTTCAGCTTCAGCATCAGTCCTTCCAATGAACACCCAGGGCTGATCTCCTTTAGGATGGACTGGTTGGATCTCCTTGCAGTCCAAGGGATTCTCAAGAGTCTTCTCTGCTGGTTCTTAAATTCTAATGAGCCTGGGTATATGACCAGGGCATAAATCAATTTCACTTTGATTGTCTATGCACGTTGATTAAAAGTGAGCCTAGGGAACTATGTTAAAAAGAACTATGATAATATGTAAGAACTTGATAATATATGTAAGGAAGACTGCCAAAAAAAAAAAAAAAAAAGAGTCTTCTCCAACACCACAGTTCAAAAGCATCAATTCTTTGGTGCTCAGCTTTCTTTATAGTCCAGCTCTCACATCCATACATGACTACTGGAAAAACCAGTAGCTTTGACTAGATGGACCTTTGTTGGCAAAGTAATGTCTCTGCTTTTTAATATGCTGTCTAGGTTGGTCATAATTTTTCTTCCAAAGGGTAAGCGTCTTTTAATTTCATGGCTGCAGTCACCATCCGCAGTGATTTTGGAGTGCAGAAAATAATAGTCTCTCACTGTTCCCACTGTTTCCCCACCTATTTGCCATGAAGTGATGGGACTGGATGCCATGATCTTTTCAGTTTTCTGAATGCTGAGTTTTAAGTCAACTTTTCACTCTTCTCTTTCACTTTCATCAAGAGGCTCTTTAGTTCTTCGCTTTCTGCCATAAGGGTGGTGGTATCTGCATATCTGAGGTTATTGATATTTCTCCCAGCAATCTTAATTCCAGCTTGTGCTTCATCCAGCCCAGTATTTTGCATGATGTACTCTGCATAGAAGTCAAATAAGTAGGGTAACCATATACAGCCTTCACATATGCCTTTCCCAATTTGGAACCAGTCTGTTGCTCCATGTCTGGTTCTAACTATGGCTTCTTGATCTGCATGCAGATTTCTCAGGAGGCAGGGCAGGTGGTCTGGTATTCCCATCTCTTTAAGAATTTTCCAGTTTGTTGTGATCCACACAGTCAAAAGTTTTGGCATAGTCAATAAAGCAGAAGTAAATGTTTTTCTGGAACTCTTTTGCCTTTTCAATGATCCAGTAGATGCTGGCAATTTGATCTGTGGTTCCTCTGCCTTTGTTAAATCCAGCTTGAACATCTGGAAGGTCATGGTTCATGTACTGTTCAAGCCTGGCTTGGAGAATTTTGAGCATTACTTTGCTAATGTGTAAAATGAGTGCAATTGTGTGGTACTTTGAGCATTCTTTGGCATTGCCTTTCTTTGGGATTGGAATGAAAACTGACCTTTTACAGTCCTGTGGCCACTGCTGAGTTTTCCAAATTTGCTGGCATATTGAGTGCAACACTTTCACAGCATCGTCTTTTAGGATTTGAAATAGCTCAACTGGAATTCTATCACCTCCACTACCTTTGTTCCTAGTGATCCTTCCTAAGGCGCATTTGATTTCGCATTCCAGATGTCTGGTTCTAGGTGAGTGATCACACCATAATGGTTATCTGGGTCATGAAGATCTTTTTTGTATAGTTCTTCTGTGTATTCTTGCCACCTCTTCTTAATATCTTCTGCTTCTGTTAGGTCCATACCATTTCTGTCCTTTATTGAGCCCATCTTTGCATGAAATGTTCCCTTGGTATCTTTAATTTTCTTGTAGAGATCTCTAGCCTTTCCCATTTTATTGTTTTCTTATATTTCTTTGCATTGATCACTGAGGAAGGCTTTGTTATCTCTCCTTGCTATTCTTTAGAGCTCTGCATTCAAATGGGTATATCTTTCCTTTTCTCCTTTGCCTTTCGCCTCTCTTCTTTTCTCAGCTACTTGTAAGACCTCCTCAGACAGCCATGTTGCCTTTTGGCATCTTTTTCTTGGGGATGGTCTCGATCACTGCCTCCTATACAATGTCTTGGTTACTGTAGCTTTGCAAGTCTTGAAATCAGGTAACATGAGGCCTCCAACTTACTTCTTTTTTGACATTGCCTATTCTGATATTCTGAATACTTTACATCCTTTGTGAATTTTAGAATTGCCTTGTCAATTTCTATGAAAATGCCTGCTGAAATTCTGATTGATACTGCATAGAGTATTTAGATCAATTTGGGGAAAAATGTTGTCTTAACAATATGAAATCTTGCAACTCATAAATAAATATATTGTTTATATATCTTTTTAAAATATAATTTATGTTTTTTAAATTTCCCTCAGAAAACATTTATAGTTTTCAATACACAGATCTTTTACATATTTTTCAGATTTAAGTATTTCTTGTTTTTGGTGATAATGAGAATATCATTTTAAGGTTTCAGTTTCCTATTGTTTATATTAGATAGCTAGTATACAGAAATGCAATTGAAATCTGCATACTGACCAATCACACAACCATGCTAAATTCAAAGGTTCAGATAACATTTTGTAAATTCTATCAGATTTTCTACATAGATGGTCAGATCATCTGCACATAATAGTTTTACTTTCCTTTCTGGTATGGATACAACTGGTCATTTTTGGTAGATGCCCTTTATCAAGTTGAGGACGTTCCTTTCTAGTCCTAGTTCACTGAGTTTTATTAGGAATTGGTGTTAAGTTTTGTTAAATGTTTTTTCTGTGCCTATTGAGATCATATGGTGTTTCTTAGTTTTTTAATACATTGAATTATACTGACTGGTTTTCAATGTTAAAACAACCCACACTTCATCATTATGTCATGATGTCTTTATTCTTTTTGTAAATTATAGGACTTTATCAATTTTGATTTAGAATTTATGCATTTATGTTCATGGGAGATGTCTTGGGAAATTTTAAATTTTCGTTCCTTTTTTTGGTAAGGTGTTTGCATGATTTTCATACTGAGGTAATGGTATCTTTATAGAATGAGTCAGAAAGTTCTCTCTTCTTTGATTTCTGCAAGAGTTTGTGTAGAATTTGTATTATATCTTTCTTACATGTTTGGTAGAATGTACCAGGGGAGCCATCTGAGCCTGGAGTTTTCCTTGTGGAAAACTTTTAAACTATAGATTCAATTTCATTAATAGATACAGGACTATTTAGATTATCTGTGTGTGCATACATGCTCAATCATGTCCAACTCTTTGCAACACCATGGACTGTAGCCCACCAGGCTCCTCTGTGCATGGGATTTCCCAGGCAAGAACACTGGAGTGGGTTGCCATTTCCTTTTCAGGGGATCTTTTCAACCCAGGGATTGAACCCATGTCTCTTGTGTCTCCTGCATTGGCAGGCAGATTCTTTACCACTGCACCACCTGGGTTTTCTATTTTTCTTAAATAATCTTCGGTAGTTTGTGTCTTCCAAGAAATTTATCCTTTTCCTCTAAATTATCAAATTTCTTGGCATAAAGTTTGTAGTATTTCCCCTTTATCCTTTTAATATCTACAGAATCCATAGTGATATTATCTTCCTCAATTCTAATATTGGTAATTCGTATCTTTTCTTCCCCCTACCAGATTAGTTTGGTTACAGATTTTTCAATTTTATTGATTTTTTAAATCAAAGAACCAGCTTTTGGTTTTATTGATTTTCTCTATTGTTTCCTTTTTCAATGATTCCTGCTCTGATCATTATTATTTCCTTTGTTCTAGTTACTTTGGGATTAATCTGCTTTTATTTTTCTTGTTTTTTGAAATCGGAGAGGTGGTAACTGATTTGAGACCTTTTTCTTTTGTGATATAGGTGTTTAATACTATAAATGTTCCCCCAAGTACTATGTTACCAGCATCCCACAAATTTTGAGTGTTGTATTTTTATATTTAGTTAAAAATGCTTATTTTCCCTTTATTTTTTGACTCATGGATTAGTTAGATGTTTCCAAATATTTGAGAAATAGATTTTCCCAGATATCTTTCTGTTACTGATTTCTAATTTAATTCCATGACAGCCAGAAAAAACAAACAAACAAACAAACATGTTGTATGACTTGAATCTTTAAACACTTTTCAACATTTATTTTATGGCTAGAATATTATCTACCTTTGGAAATGTTCTATGAACACTTGAAAAAAGAATGTATGTTCTGCTGAGTTGGGGAGGAGTGTTCTGTAAATGTCAGTTGGATCAAGTTGATCTAAAACATCCTTGCTGAGTCTACGTTTTCCATCAGTTACTGAAGGTAGTCTGTGAAGGTTCCAGTCCCCACAGCCTGGCAATTGGGCAAGAGGAAATGGAGTCCCCAGGGAAACTGATCTTGAAGGCCATAGGGATTTGATTACAGAACTTCCACAGGGCTGGGGGAAACAGAGATTCTTGGAGGGCACAAACTTTGTGTGCACCAGGAACCAGGGGAGAGGAGCAGTGGTGCCACAGAGACTGAGCCAGGCCTGCCTGTGAGTGTCGGAGGGTCTCCTGCAGAAGCGTGGGTCAGTGGTGGCCGGCCTCTGGGACAGGGGCACTGGCAGCAGCAGTCCTGGGAGGTGTGTGCTGGTGAACCCTCTGGAGGGTTCACTAGAGCCCTACCATAGAGCATGTAGACTCCAGGGCTGGGAGGCCTCAGGCCAAACAAACAGAGAGGGAGCAGAGCCCCATCAATCGGCAGACAATTGGATTAGAGATTTACTGAGCATGGCCCTACCCACCAGCTGCTAAGTCACTTCAGTCATGTCCAACTCTGTGCGACCCCATAGACGGCAGCCCACCAGGCTCCGCCATCCCTGGGATTCTACAGGCAAGAACACTGGAGTGGGTTGCCATTTCCTTCCCCAATGCATGAAAGTGAAAAGTGAAAGTGAAGACGCTCAGTCATGTCCGACTCCTAGTGACCCCATGGACTGCAGCCCACCAGGCTCCTCCATCCATGGGATTTTCCAGGCAAGAGTGCTGGAGTGGGCTGCCATTGCCTTCTCCTACCCACCAGAGTAAGACCCAATTTTCTCCACAGTCAGTCCTTCTCATTGGGAAGTCTGCACAGGCCTCTTATCCTCAGCCATCAGAGGGCAGACAGAAGAAGTAAGAACTACAATCCCACAGTCTCTAGAATGAAAACTACAATCACAGAAAGCTAGCCAAATGATCACATGGATCACAGCCTTGTCTAACTTAATGAAGCTGTAAGCCATGGCCATGCAGGGCCACCCAAGATGGACAGGTCATGGTGGACAGTTCTGACAAAACGTGGTCCACTGGAGAAGGGAATGGCAAACCACTCCAGTATTCTTACTTCTAGAACTCTGTGAAACAATATGAAAGAGCAAAAAGATATGACACCAGAAGATAAGCCCCCCAGGTTGGTAGGTGTCCAGTATGCTGCTGGGGCAGAGCAGAGAAATAGTTCCAGAAAGAATGAAGAGGGTGGGCCAAGGCAGAAATGATGCTCAATTGTGGATGTGTCTGGTGGTGAAAGTGAAGTCTGATGCAGTGAAGAACAACATTTCACAGAGATCTAATGTTAGGTCCATGAATCAAGGTAAGTTGAACTTGGTCAAGCAGGAGATGGCAAGCATGAACATTAACATTTAGGAATCAGTTAACTAAAATGGACAAAAATGGGTGAATTTAATTCAGATGACCATTATATCTACTATCGTGGGCAAGAAAGGCTTAGAAGAAATGGAGTAGCTGTCATAGTCAAGAGTCTGAAATGCAGTACTTGGGCACAGCCTCAAAAGCAAGAGAATGATCTCAGTTCATTTCCAAGGCAAACCATTCAACATCACAGTGATCCAAGTCTATGCCCCAACCATGATGCTAGAGAGGCAGAAGTTGAACGGTTCTATGAAGATCCACACCTTTTCACCATAGGGGACTGGAATGCAAAAGTAGCAAGTCAAGAGATACTTGGAGTAACAGGCAAGTTTGGTCTTGGAGAACAAAGTGAAGCAGGGCAAAGGCTAACAGAGTTTTGCCAGAACACACTGGTCCAGCAAACATGCTCTTCCAACAACACAAGAGACGACTCTACACATGGACGTCACCAGATGGTCAATACTGAAATCAGATTGATTATACTCATTGCAGACAAAGATGGAGAAGCTCTATAGAGTCAGAAAATACAAGGCCTGGAGCTGACTGTGGCTCTGATCATCAGCTCCTTATTGAAAAATTTAGGTTTAAATTAAAGAAAGTAGAAATAAGCACTAGGCCATTCAGGTATGACTTAAATAAAATCCCTTATGATTATACAGTGGAGGTGATGAATAGATTCAAGGGATTAGATCTTGCTAGATAGAGTGCCTGAAGGACTATGGACAGAGGTTCATAACATTGTACAGGAGGTGGTAACCAAAACCATCCCAAAGAAGAAGAAATGCAAAAAAGGCAAAGTGGTTGTCTGAGGAGACCTTTCACACAGCTGAGAAAAGAAGAAAAGCAAAAGGCAAAGAAGAAAGGAAAAGATATATCCAACTGAATGCAGAGTTCCTGAGAATATTAAGGAGAGATAAGAAAGACTTTTTAAGTGAACAGTGCAAAGAAATAGAGGAAAACAACAGAATGGGAAAGACTAGAGATCTCTTCAAGAAAACTGGAGAGATCAAGGAAAACATTTCATGCAAAGATGGGCACTATAAAGGAAAGAAATGGTATGGACCTAACAGAAGCAGAAGATATTAAGAAAAGGTGGCAAGAAAACACAGAAAAAGCTAGGCTCACACTTACTTACATCAGTAAGATGGCAGAGTAGAAGGACGTGTGTTCAACTTCTCCTGTGAGAACACAAAAATCGCAACTAGTTGCTGAACACCATTGACATGAGAATGTTGGAATCCACCAAAAAAAAAAAAAAAAGATATTCACATTCAAGGGCAAAGGAGAAGCCACTAGAAGACGGTAGGAGGGTGCAATCACATTTAAAATCAAACCTCAGACCCACCAGAGATGCTCAGAGGGTGCAAAAAAACCTTGTGCCCAGCAGGACCCAGGGAGAGGAGCAGTGATCCCCACAAGAGACTGAGCTAGACCTGCCTGTGTCTCCTGTGGAGGCGTGGGTCAGCAGTGGCCAGCCACAGGGACAGGGGCTCTGGTAGCACCAGTCCTGGGAGTTGCAGTACGTGGCCTAAGTCCTCTTGAAGGAGATCACCATTAGCCCCACTATACAACCACCAGGTGGGCGATCCACAAACTGGAGAACAATTATACCAAAGAAGTTCTTGCACTGCTGTGAAACTTCTAGGCCGCACAACAGATTTCCCAACCTGGGGATCTGACAAATGGACTGAAAACTCTCAGGGACTTTGAATTTGAAGGTCAGCAGAATTTGATCACAGAGTTTCCACAGGGCTGGAGAAACAGAGACTCTTGGAGGGCACAAACAAAACCTTGTGCACACCAGGACCCAAGAGAAAGGAGCAGTGACCCCACAAGAGACTGATCCAGACTTGCTCGTGATTGTTCAGGGGTCTCTGGTGGAGGCATGGGTTGACAGTGGCCTGTTGCGGGGTCAGGGGTATTGAGTGCAGCAGTTCTGGAAGGTGAAGCATGCTTGCATAAGTCCTTTGGAAGAGGTCACCATTACCTGCACTACCCCTACCATAGTTTGGTCTTAGACCAAACTACAGGGCGGGAACAGAGCCCAACCCATCAGCAGAAAATTGGATTAAAGGTTTACTGAGCCTGGTCTTGCCTATCAGAGCAAGACCCAGATTCCTCCACAGCCAGTCCCTCCCATCAGGAAGCTTCCACAAGCCTCTTATCCTTATCTATCAAAAAGCAGACAGAATAAAAACCACAATCACAGCAAACTAACCAAACTGATCACATGGGTCACATCCTTGTCTAACTCAATGAAACTATGAGCCATGCTGTGTAGGGCCACTCAAGATGGATGGGTCATGGTGGAGAGTTCTGACAAAACATGATCCACTGGAGAAGGGAATGGCAAACTATTTCAGCATTCTTGCCTTGAGAAGCCCATGAACAGCACGAAAAGGCAAAAAGATGTGACACTGAAAGATGAACTCCCCATGTAGGTAGGTGTCAAATATGCTATTAGAGAAGAGTAGAAAATAGCTCCAGAAGGAATGAAGAGGCTGAGCCAAAGCCTCAGAAACAACACCCAGTTGTGGATGTATCTGGTGGTGAAAGTAAAGTCTGATTGCATTTGGTTCAAGATGGCAGAGTAGAAGGGTGTGTACTCATCTCCTCCTGCAAGAGCACCCAAATTGCAACTAGCTTTTGAACAACCATCGGCAGGAGGATGCTGGAACCCACCAAAAAAAGCTACCCCACATCAAAAGACAAAGCAGCAGCAGCAGTGAGACAACAGGAGGCGTGCAATCACGATAGAATTAAATCCTATACCCACCAGGTGGGGGACACAGACTGGAGAATAATAATACCAAAGAAGTTCTCACACTGTTGTGAACATTCTGAACCCCATGTCAGGCTTCCCAGTCTGGGGATCTGACAAAGGGACTGGGAACCCCTAGGGAATTTGAATATGAAGGTCAGCTGGATTTGATCTCAGAACTTCCACAGGACTGGGGAAACAGAGACTCCTGGAGGACACAAACAAAACCTTGTGTGCACCAGGACCCAGGAGAAAGGAGTCCTCCAGAGGACTGGGGGAAACAGACTGCAGTCTTGGAGGGCACAAACAAAATTTTGCATGCATAAGACCCAGAGGAGAGGCGCACTGACCCTACAGAAGACTGAACCCAAACTACCTGCTAGTGTTGCAGAGCCTCCTGTGGAAGCACGGGTTGGCAGAGGCTCACCACAGGGACAGGGGCACTGGAAGGTCCCTCTTGGTGGAAACCCTCCTGGAGTTTGCCACTAACCCTACCATAAAGCCCGCAGACCCCAGGGCTGGGTCGCTTCAGGCCAAACAACTACTGGAGGGAGTGTAACCTCAGTTCAGTTCAGTTCAGTCACTCAGTCGTGTCCGACTCTTTGCAACCCCATGAATCGCAGCCTGCCAGGCCTCCCTGTCTATCACCAACTCCCGGAGTTCAATCAGACTCACATCCATCAAGTCAGTGATGCCATCCAGCCATCTCATCCTTTGTCCCCTTCTCCTCCTGCCCCCAATCCCTCCCAGCATCAGAGTCTTTTCCAATGAGTCAACTCTTCGCATGAGGTGGCCTAAGTACTGGAGTTTCAGCTTTAGCATCATTCCTTCCAAAGTAATCCCAGGGCTGATCTCCTTCAGAATGGACTGGTTGAATCTCCTTGCAGTCCAAGGGACTCGCAAGAGTCTTCTCCAACACCACAGTTCAAAGGCAAGGTCAGTAGGTGCCCAATATGCTACTGGAGATCAGTGGAGAAATAACTTCAGAAAGAATGAAGAGTTGGAGCCAAAGCAAAAACAATACCCAGCTGTGGATGTGACTGGTGATAGAAGCAAGGTCTGATGCTGTAAAGAGCAACATTGCATAGGAACCTGGAATGTCAGGTCCATGAATCAAGGCAAATTGGAAGTGGTCAAACAAAAGATGGCAAGAGTGAACATAGACATTCTAGGAATCAGCAAACTAAAATGGACTGGAATGGGTGAATTTAACTCAGATGACCATTATATCTACTACTGCGGGCAGGAATCCTTCAGAAGAAATGGAGTAGCCATCATGGTCAACAAAAGAGTTCGAAATGCAGTACTTGGATGCAATCTCAAAAACGAAAGAATGATCTCTGTTCGTTTCCAAGGCAAACCATTCAATATCACAGTAATCCAAGTCTATGCCCCAACCAGTAACGCTGAAGAAGCTGATGTTGAATGGTTTTATGAAGACCTACAAAAGCTTTTAGAACTAACGCCCAAAAAAGATGTCCTTTTCATTATAGGGGACTGGAATGCAAAAGTACGAAGTCAAGAAACACCTGGAGTAACAGGCAAATTTGGCCTTGGAATATGGAATGAAGCAGGGCAAAGACTAATAGAGTTTTGCCAAGAAAATGCACTGGTCATAGCAAACACCCTCTTCCAACAACACAAGAGAAGACTCTATACATGGACATCACCAGATGGTCAACACCAAAATCAGACTAATTATATTCTTTGCAGCCAAAGATGGAGAAGCTCTATACAGTGTAATCTCACCCATCAGCATATAACTGGATTAAAGCTTTAATCAGCAAGGCCATGCCCACCAGAGCAAGATCCATATTTCCTGTTGCCAGTCCCTCCCATCAAGAAGCTCACACAAGCCTCAGCCTCAGCCATCAGAGTGCAGACAGAATAAGCAAGAAGGTAGCACAATCCCCCAGTGGCTAAAACAAAAAACACATTACAGAAAGTTAATCACGATGAAAAAGCAGAAAGTTTGTGCCAGATGAAGGGACAAGATAAAATCCCAGAAAAACAACTAAATGAAGTAGAGACAGGCAACCTTCCAGAAGAAGAATTTACAAAAGTGATAGTGAATATGATCCAGGGTCTCAGGAAAAGAATGGAGGCAAAAATTGAGAAGATGCAAGAAATGTTTAACAAAGATCTACAAGAACTAAGGAACAAACAAACAGAGATGAATAATACACTAGAAGGAATCAGTAGGAGGATAACAGAGGCAGAAGCACAGATAAATGACCTGGAGGACAGAATGGTGGAAATCACTGCCACAGAACAGAATACAGAAAAAAGAACTAAAAACAGCCTAAGAGACCTCTGGGATATTAAACGCACCACCATGTGCATTATAGGGGTCCCAGAAGGAGAAGAGACAGAGAAAAGACCTGAGAAAATATCTAAAGACATAATAGCTGAAAACTTCCCAAACATGGGAAAGGATATAGGCAACCAAGTCCAGGAAGCATAGAGAGTCCAAGGCAGGATAAACCCACAGAGGAACACACTGAGACACATAGTAATCAAACTGACAAAAATTGAAGACAAAGATAAAATATTAAAAGCAGCAAGGGAAAAATGACAAATAACATACAAGGGAACTCCCATCAGGCTATCAGCTCATTTCTCAACAGAAAACTCTATAAGCCAGAAGGGAATGGCATGATAGAATACTCTATCAAGCAAGACTCTCGTTCAGATTTGATGGAGAAATCAAAAGCTTTCCAGACAAGCAAAAGTTAAGAGAATTCAGCACCACCAAACCAGCTTTACAACAAGTGCTAAAGGAACTTCTCTGGGCAGGAAACAGAGGAGAAGAAAAAGACCTATAGAAAATAAACACAAAACAATTAAGAATACACTAATAGGATCACACATACCAATCATTACCTTGAATGTAAATGGGTTAAATGCACCAACCAAAAGATACAGACTGGCTGGGTGGATGAAAACATGCACATATGCACTTCCACTTACCACATCACTCTGCTTGACTCTCCCAAATTGTATGTAGTTATTTTATATTGTTAAGTTAATCATGTTCCCATTATGGCTTACAATTGTAATTACCTTTTATTTTTTGTCTGGTTATTGATTGTGAAACTGATAAACATCTTTTACTATTGTGAAAAAAAAAAAGAAAAATATTGCATAGGAAACTGCAATGTTAAGTCCATGAATCAAGGTAAATTGGAAGTGGTCAAACAGGAGATGGTAAGAGTGAACACTGGCATTTTAGGCATCAGTTCTGTTCAGTTGCTCAGTCGTGTCTGACTTTGTGACCCCATGAACCGCAGCATGCCAGGCCTCCCTGTCCATCACCAACTCCTGGAGTCTACCCAAACCTATGTCCATCGAGTTGGTGATGCCATCCAACCATCTCATTGTCTGTCGTTCCCTTCTCCTCCTGCCCTCAATCTTTCCCAGCATCAGGGTCTTTTCCAATGAGTCAGCTCTTCGCATCAGGCGGCCAAAGTACTGGAGTTTCAGCTTCAATATCAGTCCTACCAACGAACACCCAGGACTGATCTTTAGGATGGACTGGTTGGATCTCCTTGAAGTCCAAGGGACTCTCAAGAGTCTTCTCCAACTTTTAGGCATCAGTGAACTAAAATACACCAGGATGGGTGAATTTAATTCAGATGACCATTTTATCTACTACTGTGGATCCCTTAGAAGAAATGGAGTAGCCCTCATAGTTAACAAGAGTCCAAAATGGAATATTTGGGTGCACTCTCAAAAACAACAGAATGATTTCAGCTCATTTCCAAGGCAAATCCACTAAACATCACAGTAATCCAAGTCTATGCCTCAACCACTAAGGCCAAAGAAGCTGAAGTTGAATGGTTCTACGAAGATCTACAAGACTTTCTAGAACTAAAACAAAACAAAACAGAAAAAACAGATGTCATAGGGGACTGGAATGTACAAGTAGGTAGTCAAGAGATACCTGGAGTAACAGGCAAGTTTGGCCTTGAAGTATAAAATGAAGCAGGAAAAAGGCTAACAGAGTTTTGCCAAGAGAATGCACTGGTCATAGCAAACACCTTCCAACAACACAAGAGAAGACTCTACACATGGATGTCATCAGATGATCAATGCTGAAATCAGACTGATAATATTCTTTGAGCCAAAGATGGAGAAGTCAACAAAAACAAGACTGGGAGCTGACTGTGGCTTAGATTATCAGCTCCTTACTGAAAAATTCAGTCTTAAATTGAAGAAAGTAGGGAAAACCACTTGTCCATTCAGTTCTGACCTAAATCAAATCCCTTATGATTATACAGTGGAAGTGAGAAATAGACTCAAGGGATTAGGTCTGATAGAGTGCCTGAAGAACTATGGACTGAGGTTCATGACATTGTACAAAAGGCAATGATCAAAATCATCTCCAAGAAAAAGAAATGCCAACAGGCAAAATGGTCATCTAAGGAGGCCTTACAAGTAGCTAAGAAGAGAAGAGAAGTCAAAGGCAAAGGAGAAAGAGATAGATATACCCATCTGAATGGCGAGTTTCAATGAATAACAAGGAGAGTCTTCCTAAATGACAATGCAAAGAAAAAGAGGAAAACAATAGAATGGCAAAGACTAGAGATCTCTTCAAGAAAATTAGAGATACCAAAGCAAGATTTTCATGCAAATACAGGCACAATAAAGGACAGAAATAGTATGGATCTAAGAGAAGCAGAAGAAAAGGTGGCAAGAATACATAGAAGAACTATACCCAAAAGATGTTAATGACCTGGATAACCACGATGGTGTGATCTTTCACCTGGAGTTAAACATCTTGGAGTGAGGTCAAGTGGGCCTTAGGAAAGCATCACTACAAACAAAGCTACTGGAGATGATGGAATTCCAGCTGAGCTATTTCAAAATCCTAAAAGATCATGCTGTTAAAGTGCTGCACTCAGTATGCCAGCAAACTTGGAAGACTCAGAAGTGGCCACAGGACTGAAAAAAGTCAGTTTTCATCTCAGTCCCAAAGAAGGGCAATGCCAAAGAATGTTCAAACTTCCACACAATTGTACTCATTTCAGATACTAGCAAAGTAATGCTCAAAATTCTCCAAGTGAGGCTTTACCAGTATGTGAACTGTGAACTTCCAGATGTTCAAGCTGGATTTAGAAAAGGCAGAGGAATGAGAGATCAAATTGCCAATATCCATTGGATCATCGAAAAAGCAAGAGGATTCCAAAAAACAATCTACTTCTGCTTCATTGACTATGCTAAATCCTTTGACTGTGTACATCACAAGAAACTGGAAAATTCTTAAAGAGATAGGAATATCAGACCACCTTATATACCTCCTGAGAAACCTGTATGCAGGTCAAGAAGCAACAGTTAGAACTGGACACAGAACAGCCGGTTCCAAATTGGGAAAGGAGGACATAAAGGCTGTATAATGTCACCCTGCTTAACTTACATGCAGAGTACCTCATGCAAAATGCCAGGCTGGATGAGGCTCAAGCTGGAATCAAGATTGCCAGGGGAAATATCAATAACCTCAGATACATAGATACCACCCTAACTGCAGAAAGGGAAGAGGAACTAAAAAGCCTCTTGATGAAGGTGACAGAGGAGTGAAAAAGCTGGCTTAAAACTCAACATTCAAAAAACAAAGATCATGGTATCTGGTCCCATCATTTTATGGCATATAGATGGGGAAACAATGGAAACAGTGACAGACTTTATTTACTTGGGCTCCAAAATCACTGTGAACAGTGACTGTAGCCATGAAATTAAGATACTTGCTCCTTGGAATAAAAGCTATGACAAACCTAGACAGCACATTAAAAACAGAAGCATTAGTTTGCTGACAAAAGCTTCATATAGTCAAAGCTATGCTTTTTCAGAAGTCATGTACAGACGTTGACAGTTGGACCATAAAGAAGGTTAAGCACTAAAGAATTGAGGCTTTCAAACTGTGGTGCTGGAAAAGACTCTATTGAGTCCCTTGGACAGCAAGGAGATCAAAGCAGTCAATTCTAAAGGAAATCAACTCTGAATATTCATTGGAAGGACTGCAGTCAATTCTAAAGGAAATCAACTCTGAATATTCATTGGAAGGACTGATGCTGAAGCTGAAGCTCCAATACTTTGGCCACCTGATGCAAAGAACTGACTCATTGGAAAAGCCCCTGATGCTGGGAAAGATATATAGCAGTAGGAAAAGGAGACAACAGAGGATGAGATAGTCGGATGGCATCATCAGTTCAATGGACATGAAGTTGAGCTAATTCCAGGAGATAGTGAAAAACAGGGAAGCCTGGTGTGCTGCAGTCCATGGGGTCACAGCGTCAGACACAGTGACAACAACAAATGTTTGTTAGAATTCACCTCTGAAGCCAGCTAGTCTTGAGCTTTTATTTACTGGGAGTTTTTAATCACAGTTTCAATTTCAGTATTTGTGGTCTGTACGTATTTTCTATTTCTTCAGTCTTGGGAGACTGTACCTTTCTAAGAATTTTCCCATATCTTCAAGGTTGTCCTTTTATTGGCATATTTGCCTGTAGTGATCTCTTATGATCCTTTGCATTTCTGTGGTGTCAACTGTAACTTCTTTTAATTTCTATTATGTTGATTTAAGCCCTCTCCCTTTATTTTCTTTATGAGTCTTCCTAAATGTTTATCAATTTTATCTTTTCAAGTAACCCGGTTTCACTTTCATTGATCTTTTCTTTTTTTGTCATTTCTATTTATTTCTGCTCTGATCTTTATGCTTTCTTTTCTTCTGCTAACTTAGATAAGGTTTTGTTTATTCATCTTTCTAGTTGCTTGAAGTGTAAGATTAGGTTGTTTGTGATTTTTCTTGTTTCCAGAGTTAAGATTATATTGCTATAAACTTTCCTCTTAGAACCGCTTTTGCCATGTCCCATAAGTTTGGATCATTATACTTTTATTTTCATTTGTCTGTAGGTATTTTTTATTTCCTCTTTCTTTGACTCATTGGTTGTTTAATCGTATTGTTTAGCCTTCACATGTTCGTGTGTGTTTTTTTTTTCTTGTAGTTTAATCTTGTGTTGTGGTTGGAAAAGTTGCTTGGTGGGATTTCAATTTTCTTAAATTTACTGACACTAGCTTTGTGCTCAGCGTGTGGTCAATTCTGGAGAATGTTCTATGTGCACGTGAGAAGTATGTGCATTCTGCTGCTTTTGGACGGAATGCTTTATAAATATCAATTAGTCTATCTAGTCTAACCTTGATAGAATTTTAGGCAGGTAGATAAGGAGTCCACAGGCCCAGTCATGTAGTCGTACATACCCTAGAATTTATGGCTGTTTCGAATTTACGGCCATTCACCCACATCAGAAACAGGAGCTAGGGAGCTGGTTAATTTGCAACATTGGAGCCATAGGAAAAAGTTCCTTGATGTTGTCAGGTGACCAGCCTTTGTCACAGAAGGGAGACAAACTGACCTAATGAATCTTATGCCAAAACTATTTTTAGTATAACAGGTCAAAAGGTATATAGAATGTCTTAAAAGCTGTATGTGGGTCTCTTCCTACCCCTTCTGGTGTCTGGGCTAGCTGTCCCTATACTTCCTGACTTTTACTAAAGCTTTACACTCCTGCAAAGACCTGAACAACTGTTCCAGAGTGAATTTTTTCCTTGGAAGACTACAGACCCATACCCAACACAGAATGTGGTAGAACAATGTGCCATTTAAGGCTTGCACTTCCTTATTGATTTTCTGTCTAGATGATCTGTCCATTGACGAAAAGTAGGATGTTTAAGTTCCCACTATTATTGTCTTACTGTTGATTTCTCCTTTTACGGCTTAGTATTTGCCTTATATTTTGGGGTGCTTTTATGTTGGGTGCATATATTAATTGATATATCATCTTCTTGGATTGATTTCTTGATCATTATATAGTGTCTTTGTTTATCTCTTTTAACATCTTCATTCCAGTATATTTTATCTGAGTATTGCTATTCCTGCTTTCTTGGGATTTCCATTTGCATGGAATGCCTTTTTCCTTCCCTCACTTTCAGTCTGTATCTGTCCCTAGATCTAAAGTGGGTCTCTTGTAGATAGCATACATGTGGGTCTTGTTTTTGCATCCACGCAGCCAGTCTATGTCTTTTGTTTGGAACCTCTAATTCACTTACATTTAAGGTAATTTTCAATGTGTGTTCCTACTGTCATTTTCTTAAATTATTTGGATTTGTTTTTATAGGTCTTTTTCCCTTCCTTTTTTACTTTGTTCTCTTGTGATTTGATGATTTAGTGTTGTGTTTGAATTCATTTTTCTCTATATAACTATCAGACTTTTGATTTGCAGTGACCATGAGGATTTGGTATAGCGGACTATATGTAAATAAGATTGTTTTAAGTTGCTGGTTGTTTAACTTCAAATGTTTTCCAATAACCTGTATTTGTGCTCTCCTCACACTGCTAGTTTTGATATCGGTATGAGATGATTGCCTGCCTTTATGTTTGCCCTCACCTGAGATCACACCATCATGGTTATCTGGTGTGATCACTGGTGAAGGCAAACATAAAGGCAGGACATCATCTCATACAGATATCAAAACTAGCAGTGTGATGGGGAGAAGGCGACAGCACCCCACTCCAGTACTCTCGCCTGGAAAATCCCAAGGACAGAGAAGCCTGGTAGGCTGCAGTCCATGGGGTCACTAAGAGTTGGACACTACTGAGCGATTCACTTTCACTTTTCACTTTCATGCTTTGGAGAAGGAAATGGCAACCCACTCCAGTGTTCTTGCCTGGAGAATCCTAGGGACGGAGGGGCCTGGTGGGCTGCCATCTATGCGGTTGCACAGAGTTGGACATGACTGACGTGACTTAGCAGCAGCAGCAATGTGAGGGGAACCACGATGGTGTGATCACTCATCTAGAGCCAGACATCCTGGAATGTGAAGTCAAGTGGACCTTAGGAAGCATCACCACGAACAAAGCTAATGGAGGTGATGAAATTCCAGCTGAACTATTTCAAATCCTAAAAGTTGATGCTGTTAAAGTGCTGCACTCAGTATGCCAGCAAATTTGGAAAACTCAGTAGTGGCCACAGGACTGGAAAAGGTCAGTTTTCATTCCAATCCCAAAGAAAGGCAATGCCAAAGAATGTTCAAATTACCACACAACTGTACTCATCTCACACACTAGCAAGGTAATGCTCAAAGTTCTCCAAGCAAGGTTTTAACAGTACATGAACCAAGAACTTCCAGATGGTCAGCTGAATTTAGAAAAGGCAGTGGAGATTCCTTAAAAAACTGGAAATAGAACTGCCTTATGATCCAGCAATCCCACTGCTGGGCATACACACTGAGGAAACCAGAATTGAAAGAGACACATGTACCACAATGTTCATCGCAGCACTGTTTCTAATAGCCAGGACATGGAAGCAACCTAGATGTCCATCAGCAGATGAATGGATAAGAAAGCTGTGGTACATATACACAATGGAGTATTACTCAGCCATTAAAAAGAATACATTTGAATCAGTTCTATTGAGGTGGATGAAACTGGAGCCTATTATACAGAGTGAAGTAAGCCAGAAAGAAAAACACCAATACACTATACTAATGCATATATATGGAATTTAGAAAGATGGTAACAATAACCCTGTATACGAGACAGCAAGAGACACTGCTATATAGAACAGTCTTTTGAACTCTGTGGGAGAGAGAGAGGGTGGGATGATTTTGGAGAATGGCATTGAAACATGTATAATATCATATATGAAACGAGTCGCCAGTCCAGGTTTGATGCACGATACTGGATGCTTGGGGCTGGTGCACTGGGATGACCCAGAGGGATGGTATGGAGAGGGAGGAGGGAAGAGGGTTCAGGATGGGGAATACATGTATACCTGTGGCGGATTCATTTTGATATATGGCAAAACCAATACAATATTGTAAAGTTAAAATATAAAATAAAATTAAAAAAAAAAAAAAGGCAGAGGAACCAGAGATCAAATTGCCAACATCTGTTTGATCATAGAAAAAGCAAAAAAGAGTTCCAGAAAAACTTCTCTTTTATTGACTACACTAAAGCCTTTGACTGTGTGGATCACACACAAATCACACACATCAAATTTTCTGTGTAAAATTCTTAAAGAGATGGGAACACCAAACCACCTTAACTGCCTCCTGAGAAACCTGTATGCAGGTCAAGAGGCAACAGTTAGAACTGAACATGGAACTGATCCAAATTGGGAAAGGAATATGTCAAGGCTATATATGGTCACCCTGCTTATTTAACTTATATGCAGAGTACATGATGTGAAATGCTGGGCTGGATGAAGCACAAGCTGGAATCAAGATTGAGGGGAGAAATATTGATAACCTCAGATATGCAGATGACACCACCCTTATGGCAGAAAGCGAAAAGGGACTAAAGAGCCTCTTGGTAAAAGTCAAAGAGGAGAGTGAAAAAACTGGCTTAATACTCAACATTCAGAAAACTAACATCATGGCATCCAGTCCCATCACCTCATGGCAAATAGATGGGGAAACAGTGACAGACTTATTTTCTTGGACTCCAAAACCACTGCAGATGGTGACTGCAGCCCTGAAACTAAAAGACACCTATTCCTTGGAAGAAAAGCCATGACCAACCTAGACAGCGTATTAAAAAGCAGAGACATTACTTTGTCAACAAAGGTCCGTCTAGTCAAGGCTATCGTTTTTCTAGTAGTCATGTATGGATGTGAAAGTTGAACCATAAAGAAAGCTGAGCGCTTAAGAATTGATGCTTTTGAACTGTGGTGTTGGAAACTGTTTTGGACTGTTGAAGACTCTTGAGAGTCCCTTGAATTGCAAGGAAATCAAAGCAGTCAATCCTAAAGGAAATCAGTCCTGAATATCCATTGGAAGGACTGATAGTGAAGCTGAATCTCCAATACTTTGGCCATGTGATGTGAAGAGCTGACTCACTGGAAAATATCCTGATGCTGGGAAAGATTGAAGGCAGGAGAAGGGGATGACAGAGGATGAAATGGTTGGATGCCATCACTGACTCAATGGACATGAGTTTGAGCAAGCTCCAAGAGTTGGTGATGGATAGGGAAGCCTGGCATGCTGCAGTCCATGGGGTCACAAGGAGTCAGACTGAACTGAACTGAACTGAGCAGTGAGCCTTTCCACCTGTAAGTTTCTTATTCCTAGCTGTCCCCGCCTCTGCTCCAAACCCTCCAAAACTAGCAGATTGGAGATC
Organism: Bubalus bubalis; assembly: GCF_019923935.1. Taxonomy (NCBI): domain Eukaryota; kingdom Metazoa; phylum Chordata; class Mammalia; order Artiodactyla; family Bovidae; genus Bubalus; species Bubalus bubalis. Next base: position 65,107,655 of record NC_059176.1, read on the forward strand.
TTGGCCCAGCCCCTTATGCAGTCACTCCTTTTCCCGTAAGTTCCGGTGCACACTAGACTCTTGGTGCCCTCTAAGAGTAGAATTTCTGTTTCCCTCAGTCCTGTGGAATCCCTGAGACACAGCATGCTGACCTTCAAAGTCAGATTCTCTGGAGGCTCCTCCTTCCATTGCCAGATCCCCAGGCTGAGAATCCTGATGTAGGATTCAGACTTTTCACTCTAGTGGGAGAACTTCTGTGGTACAACTGTTTTCCAGTTGTGGGTTACCCACCCTTTGGGTATGGGATTTATCGCAACTGCACCCCTCGTATCATTTTGTGGCTTGTCTTTGCATGTAGGTTATCTTTTTTGGTAGGTTCCAGCATTAATCATGGCTGTTCAGCAGTTAGTTGGTATTTTGGTTTTTTTGTTAAGAAGGAATGAACTCTTGTCCTTCTACCCCACCATCCTTTGCTGTCTTCAGTCATTTATTTTTGTATTAACAACTGTGTGATGTTCATCTCCCTCCAACAGATAGAATGGCCCGTGAGGGCAGGACATATTTCTGTTCTGTTTATCATATCTTCTTCAGTGCCAGACTGGTATGGCTGAGACTTTAGTTTTCCAGAGCACATCATTTCCCAAGTTCTTCTGATACACAGTATTTGAATTGGAGTACGCTATGCTGACATTTTGTTTCAAGCTACAAACACCAATTTGCCTAATCACTCCATCAGACATTTGTGGTTTCTGCAAGGACTACTCACATTGATTACCTTTTTGCCTTTTGTAACTTCAATATCAGCATTTAAAGCTCAGAAAGTTGAGGAAAAGCAGCAGCAGATTGACAAGAAAGGTAGGAAAAAACCAAACAAGTGCAGAGCCCCAGAATTTGAGAATAGTTTTTCAAGGAGTGTACAATTACCGCAAATGATGAAAGCCAAGAATGATCCATCAGATACATGTCACTGTAAAAAGAGCTTTAGTGAACCAAATATAACAGCAAATGGAGGAAGAGAAATTGGAAAGAGTATAGGAACTTATTCAATAAGACTAGAAGTGCTGGGCAGGGTTGGCACAGGAAAGATGAGCTGTCTTGGGAGTAAAGACCCAGAGTGTGGTGTTTCAGAAGGCAAGAGAAGGGAAAACTGCAAGAAGGGCCAATTGCTGGCAGGTCAAATAAGATGAAATGAAAAACTCCACTTAAGTGTGAAACGGGATGATCCAGGAAGAGCATCTGCAGCATTAACCAGAGGGTGGGCAGAAACAGATGATGAATGGAGAAAACTCAAAGCTCGTTCCATAGCAAAGAGCACCAGTGGGAATCAGGGTTTTGTGAATGTGATGTGGCTTTGTGCTTATATTATGATAAAGACTTGACATATTTGAGGAGCAGCTAACAGAAACAGCACAGGGGAGAATAGGAAGATAGATAAGAGTGGTCCTCGAGAAGGAGGGTGTAGTTCCTCTTTCCAACAGAAGCAGTTGCCTTTGGCCAAGGCCACAACTCTAGGCACCAGAAAGTTTCAACTCAAGGTTTGTGTGTCTTTTGCCCACTTACTAACGTTACTCCACGATCAGGATGGACTGGGTTACGCATCATTTAAATACACGACTACTGCCATCAGTTCCAAGTTGCAGCCCCCCCACTGCAGCATGAGGCAGTGTTCTGCCTGGTTCAGCTATCTTCTGACCCATCCCTTCTTCCCCATGGGCCTCAGATTCTGCACCACTTCTTTCAACAGGAGCACAGGACCCATCTCCTCAGGCAACTTCAGTCCACCCTTCTGAAATATTTACTGCTCTTGACTTGTAGCACACAATACTTGGTAAGTATTCACTATGCCACATGGTAGCTGTTTCATTAGATACATCAAGCTTGGTTTTCTATGACCCTTGGCTGTACAGTCTGGCTATCAGGAACACAAGGACAAAACAGACTACAGTGATCAGGGTCTTGCACCAGTTGACCCTCTAAGCTACAGTTTCCAAAAACCAAGGTTAACTAGAAGTACCTACCTCCATGGGACTGTAGTGAGGATTAACTATAAATGTATGTGCTCAGCACACAGCAAGTGCTCTTCAAACTCTATTACACAAGTTAGTTTCCTTCCCTCTTCTATTATCTCCTGATCAATTACTCACATGGCACCACCTCTCCACCACCAGTCATACTGCCAGATGCAAGGTGGGTACATACAACTCAGCGTTTCTTCCTGTGTGTTTACACCTGATAATTCCTTAATTTATAGGGGAAAAAAGGAGGTTTGAGGGAAAAGTCACAGCTAATAGTACACTGAAACATGCCTTCTATTTCTAAAATGAACAGTTGATAGCTGCTTAACTAGGTATTTTCAACTACAGAAAATATTTTAAAGAAGAACTCTTAAAAGTTCGTTTATATCCTACAGGGAATCAGCCTCTCTGGACATAAATTAACAGACCTAGATGAAATATCTTAACCCAGTCTAAAACTTTCCATTATTCTTTCTCATGATCTTGACATGAAGCAGGGATCAGCAAATTAAAGGTGGCAGGACAAATCTAGCCCGTAAGATAAGTATTTTTAAATGTATTTAATAATTCTTTAAAAATTAAAAAAATATAGACTGTGCCACCTGTCAAGCCTAAAATCTTTACTACCTGGCCCTTTATAACATACTTCACAGAGACTCTGGATAAGGACGTAAGAAATGAGTGCGAAACAGAGGACTCACAGGGCTTCCAAAAACCCCAATGACCCCTGAGGTACTTACAGGCAAGATGTTTCTTTGCCCTATTAATGCAGAAACTCAACTCCAAGTGTCTGGTTTTGTGGATAAACCCCCAGGAGCCCTCCAGCTCTGAAAACCACTGCAGCTGTCCCACTTTTCATGCTCACTGAGGTGAGCAATAATGAGAAGAGAAAGTAAATTTTATTAATGGGAGGTTATGAATGATAAAAAGCTGTATTATGTTAGACAAATTCAAGTGCATAAAGACATTTCTTTAAATTTAATAAAGATACTGAAAATTTTTTTTTTTTTTTTTTTAATATTTACAGTCTTTTTTTAAACAGTTCTGTACATATAAATTTACAGAACAACCCCATCAACTGTCTGCATCAGTAATCCTTGCTGGTGGGCTCACCATTTACAAGGAAGACATCATTCAACGCAAGCTGTCACAGAGACTGTCCTACTAGCCAGGACCTCTTAACTTGAAGGATCATTGCCAGGTCTCTTTTACCAAGATCACCAATCACCTGGAAGCCCTTAGCTACCAACTAACAAAGACCTGTAAAATCAATGAACAGTCACTGGCTTCAGTGCAGTGTGACTAACCGCAATTACTGCCTAGTGGCCATGTCCACACCCTATGCTGCCTTCAATCCTTGAAGTCATCAGTGTAGTTAAGAACAGAAAGAAAGCCGCTCCCCCTGGCTAATCACTGTGAAAAGCGTGCGTAAGACAATTGAGGGTTAAGGATTCATCTTGCTAATGTCAAAAGTGACACTAACAAGATTCTTAGCCTCATCCACCAGATGAGGGTCCTCTGCGTCCAGGTCTCCAGGAACAGGTTCCACCACCTTCACCAGACAAAGGATTGTAACCTGTGATGAGAGAAAGGAAGCAAAACAGTGTTGGAAACATTTTGCATCAAACAGAGGACCGTAAGCCTGGTATGCAAAGCACTGCAAAGATACAATCCTACTCTCATGAACATTTTCAGAAAACTTTAAGCAACCACATGACAAAAAAAACTTTATAATGTGACTGCATTATATTGCATTGTATATACTTATCTGACTTTCTATGTGACTGCAGTCTGAACTGACTTGAGTAAAACAAGCCATTCAGCTTCTGTTTTAACTATCAAAACATGAAAATCTCCACCAAATACACAAAAAATTTGCCCCCAAAGCCTCTCTAGATGGCTAAATTTAAGTATATAAAGGTTTCTAACTGTAGTCCTTAATAAAACGAATACATTCAAGTAAGAACTGCTCAAGCTACAGAAAATAAATTATAAAAATCAAAACAGAATGGAACTTGCTGTTGCTTTCACCAGTCAGAACTGGGAAATCCACATGCCCCAGCCCCCACACTCATCCTTGCCCACTCACTAACTTCCTAAAGTTAATACACATTTGGCAACCATTCTGCTCAGGCTCTAGAGTCAGCAAGACCTTAAATGAGGTGGTTTTGTTCCTTACTGTAGAATCTTTGGTCACCAACTCCCTGTGCCTCAGTTTCTTTAAGGCCTATAAAGACATGCCATTCGAAGCCCCCAGCTCTGGATTGCTAGCAATGCTAGAGGCATGCACACAGCACACCATACATTCCATTTTCTACAATCATCTCCTGAATACTACCACTCATTGCTCTGCATAATGGCCTTAGAAAATTATTTCTTGCTGGAGCAAGAAAAAGACTTAAAAAAGCATTTTCTTTTCAGACACACCACTCCCCTATACAAGCCAGCTCTGAGTTCCTAACACAAAGGAAGGGATCAGAACCCAGCCTTTAAGGGCAGCCCACCTTGTGTCCCAGCTTCACAGAGCTCACAGGCTTCACAGACTCCCCTCAGTCCTCTAAGAGGTTGGCCACACCTCTGCCTCTGTGGCACCTAGCCAGAGAAAACCCCTCTTCCCAGATAGAAAAAAGTATCTTCAGCCTAGAACTGGTTCCTTCCCAAAGCATTCTAATGCTTTTGCCCTCCCCTCTCTCCAGATGGAGGAGGAACTCCTGGCAGATCACAAAGGGTTATTTATTTTCAGTTGTGTGGGAGTCCCATCTTCCCAAAAGTATGTGAAAGTCCTCAAGGATGGGATGGTACACACTGCTATGGTACCACCTAGAGTGCTTGGGGGTACTGCACACAGAAGGTCTCTTAATGAATATCTATCTGTTCATGCCTCCTTGAAGGAGTTATTTGTAAGAAACAAGGCAGCTCTGGCTGGAAAGGCCAAAACCCGTGTCCTAGGCCCCTTGACCCACTCATATGCAAAACAGGCAAACTATTCCTTACCTCACTTAACTTACCCCTTACAGGACTGTGGGATCAAGTGAAAAACACTAAAATACAACTGCAACCATCCCAATTATTTCCTGAGAGCCTCGAGTGATCTCCTTTTTCACTGCTTATCAAATGCTAACTTTTCTGAGGCCAAGGAGGTCAGAGGCCTCCTGGAAACAGGACATGCACCCACGTCCTTGCTGGAGGCCCAGGGGCAACAAAAGGGTTCAGCAGGCGGGTCATTTCTAGCCGCTGAAGGCTGTTTTACATCTGTTTCTTTTATTTAATCTTCATAACCTATACTTAGGAATTAGTCTCAGTTTATAGACAATGAATCAAGAAAAGAGAATCCTGTTTCAGGTAAATTTAGCCAATTATTGTTCAGAATGCTTTAATGTTTCATACTTACCTCCTCCTCGCAAAGGCTTTCTGTCAGATTTTCGTTTTGGGATGACTGATGAAGTAGAAGGCCCAGGACTGTCTTCTTCCTGCTTGAACATATACAGGCTTAAGAATCTAGTTAAGACATTCTACTCCAGGAATCTTCACCTACTTCAACAAAAGTCCACTAGGTTGAAGGCTACATCACCTGAGGCTTTTTTGTATTTCCTTTATAACTTTTTCCTTCTTGCATGCTATCCCACATTTCAATCTTCTGTCTCCTTTTTTCTTCTTCAAGCTGAGGAAGAATCACACATGATACAAAATGAATTCATAAGCTGTCATCTTTCTCAAAGAAAATATACGTTTGATAATCTGTAATTTAAATGTTCTTCAAAGTTTCACCTGTACTTTCTTCAGTTAATAAAGTAGCTGTCATCTAGTGGTATGTGAGTTTAATTCAGATACAGAATCCTTTGCTTTTCCATACTATTAAGGAAAGCAAAAAGTGTCACAGAAGAAAGAATACAGATTCTTCTTTTAAACTAGACATTTCTGGTCATGTTGAAGAACCCTGACTTGAAAAGGGTCAGTGTGGCTGGCAGGTGTGCTTTGCTGCTATTTGGTTGTGTCACCTGAGGAAAGTCACTTAACCCTTCAACTTGGAAGGCTGTGAGGAACCAATGAGAGCAAATTTGAGAATTCTCTGTAAGTAAGGTACTATGGGAGCATAAGAGAAAACTAATCTCAGTAGAAAACTATGTCCAACAATGAGCACCTGAGAAACCTTGAGCAGTGAACAGGAGGGAAATACAGCGCCTGAAGTCTTCACCCTGCTTCCCACTCCTTGAACAACAACTGGGTACTGCAATTCACGTGCGCACAAAGGTCACTAACTCTCTCAGTTCCTGATGCAATCCAAACCCAAGCTTCAGTTCATTCTGGTTCCAATTAAACTGCAATGCCACAAAGATATGCAAGAGGATGCCTTAGAAAGCACATATCCAGAAATTTCTCAACAGTTCAGGGTCCATCACTGCTAAACCCAAATGCCTGTCCCTTCATGCCTTCACTGTCTGCAAGTACAGGAGGTTAAGGAAGAAACCGCTTCTTAATCTAAAAGCTGTTTTATGTTTATAGCCAACATGGAAAACACCAGAATGGTACATCAGTGACAAATTCTGAGACCACATACCAAGAGAGCTGACTGAACTATGAGACAGGAAGACTGTTACTTTTCTTAAGTATACAGAACCATGTTGACTACACTAAAGTCTGTGACTGTGCAGATCACAAACTGTGGAAAATTCTTAAAGAGACGGGAATACCAGACCACCTTACTTGCGTCCTGCAAAACCTGTATGCAGGTCAAGAAGAAAGATAGAATCAGACATAAACAATGGTCTGGTCCAAAACTGGGAAAGGAGTACATCAAGGAGATACGTCACCCCGCTTATTTAATTTCTATGCAAAGTACATCATGGGAAATGCTAGGCTGAATAAGCACAAGCTGGAATCAAGATTGCCGGGAGAAATATTAATAACCTCATATATGCAGATACCACCACCCTAATGGCAGAAAGCATCAAGAGCCTCTTGATGAAGGTGAAAGAGGACAGTGAAAAAGCTGGCTTAAAACTTAACATTGAAAAATGAAGATCATGGCATCCAGTCCCATCACTTCATGGCAAACAGACGGGAAAACAATGGAAACAGTAATAGACCGTATTTTCGTGGGCTCTGAAATCACTGTGGATGGTGACTGTAGCCATGAAATGAAAAGATGCTTGCTCCCTGGAAGAAAAGCTTTGACCAACCTAGCCAGTGTATTTCAGAGCAGAGAGATTCCTTTGCCAACAAAGGTCCATAATCAAAGCTATGGTTTTTCCAGCAGTCATGTACGGATGTGAGTAGGACAATAAAAATGGCTGAGTAGCAAAGAATAGATGCTTTCAAACTGTGGTGCTGGAGAAGACTCTTCTGAGTCCTGTGGACAGCAAGGAGAACAAACCAGTCAATCCTAAAGGTAATCAGTCCTGAATATTCATTGGAAGGACTGATGCTGAAGCTGAAGCTCCAATACTTTGGCCACCTGATGTGAAAAACTGACTCGCTGGAAAAGACTCTGATGCTGGGAAAGACTGAAGGTAGGAGGAAACAGACGACAGAGGATGAGATGGTTGGATGGCATCACCAACTCAACAGACATGAGTTTGAGCAAACTCCCAGAGATGGTGAAGGACAGGGAAGCCTGGTGTGCTGCAGTCCATGGGGCCGCAAAGAGCCAGACACATGACTGAGAGACTGAACAAACAATACAGAACCACAACTTTAAAACTCAACACAGGCTTCTATCCTTTCTCCAATTTTAGGAGGCTCACATTACAGTTTTTAAAAACAATCTTTTAAAAGCTTTTCCCCCCAGCTACATCAGCAAACTGGGTAAATGATCAGGCTGTTTTACTAACGCAAAAAAGTCAGACCCTCAAGTCATTAATTTTGACAGGTAGCAGGAACTTAACTTACTCTTGGGCTCTAGAAACAAAACAATTAAATATTTCTTAAAAACTTTAAAACACTTTCTAAAGTTTTTTTTTAGAAACAAACAAAAAATAAAACTGCTTAAAAATAGCATCTATGTGTGTTATGCTGCCATTTCTATGGAAAAATGATATAAGCATGCATTTATATATGGATAAAATATTTCTGGAAAAATACCTAAAATACTTTGCTCTGTCCTTTCACTCTGGGCTCCAGCCACAATGTGGACACCAACCATGTACTAAGTGACCATGCAGAAAACAAAAGCCACCAGCGGTGGCAGAAAGGCATTCCTTTCTGGAAATACCAGAGACACAGGTAAGACCAGCAGGAAGACCAACTTCTCTGGTTTCCTTCTAAGGGGATAAAGAGGGGCCCAGAAATATCTGTAATAAAACCAGAAAGTGGAGCCTACACTTAGTTGCTTCAGTTACACAGACTGGGGCCAACACAGTAAGTGTGACTTCACGCCTGTGAAAAGCAGCACAACCCACCTGGCTGCTCAGGTCACCTCAACAGTAGCCCCTGGTTCTTCCTCCCCATCACCTCCAAAACCGCCCATCACTCCCACAACCAAACCATGTGTCTAACAAAAGTCTTTCAGAATTCCATCTCCTGCTCTCCATCTCTACCCTAGGCGGAGTCCATTGCCACCCTCCCCTGGCTCTTCTTTAATCCACTGAAGAGTGGCCCCACCAAGTCAGGTCCTGTGAGATGCAAAGCTTGAAACCAACCATGAAGCAAGATGCTGAATGTGTGTTCTGTGTCTGGTGGTATGGCTCCTGCACATAGCACACGGTTTTCTGGGCAAAATACTGCTATAAGGGAACAACTTAAAAGTAAAAACATAAATACAAGAGTATTTAAGAGTAATTATTTAAGAGCATTTCACCCCTAAACATTAAGAAATTACACAAGTAAAACATGCTGAGCAATACTTAGCTAAGTGGAAATGATTCAGCCTAAAACTGTTCCCTGTACCCACCATAATGTGAGTGCATGCACACACACATACACACTTTTACCAACTAAACCTCAAATATCATGTATTCAAACTAAAACCAGTACATACCTGTCTTAATTTCTCTTTATGCTTTTCAACTTGTGCATTTAATTCTTCTTGCATTTTCAAACGAGCAGCTGCTAAAGCCTCCTGTCGTTTAACAACAATATCAGGTTCTGAAAAGGCAGAAAAAAATTGGAATAAAGCACTTTGTAAAATATAAAATGAAAACTCTTGAGGTCTATATTATTAGAAGTATACAGAAATCAAACAATACAAAAACCTTTTTTAACATGAGTAAGTCTATCCTTCTGCATATATTTAATTACTGCCTAAAGGGGAAGGAGACTATCACATAGCCTCAGTTCAGAGTCCTTGTTAAAATACTTAATAGCATCAGAAATCTCTGTTCACAACAGATTTCTGGGCTCTCTGAGCAATCCCAATTCAGAGAATCTGGCCTGGGCCCTATGATTCAAATATAAGTGGTGCGGCAGCCACAGCGAAATTTGATTTCACATCCAGGATACCTCCTAACTCCCAGCCTCTAGGCTGACCAGAATTCTAGAAGATAACCAAGGGAAAGAAAGTTTTCTGATCATTAGCTATCACCTAATTAGTCTAGATATATACTAGAAAAAGGGAAAGGTATTTAGGTATTTTATTCTTGTTTCTACAGAAAAGAAAAATTCTGCCAACTAGCGTTAACAGAAATGACCGCCCGATATTTATTTTTATCTGGTTTATACAACAAAGCAAATTACACAAAAACACAATCAAGTTTTCTGTTTTATGCAGACCACTGTGTTTAAGGAGCACTAAGGGGAACTAAACAGTAGTGTGACTAATTTTCTAAACAAAGAAACAAACTAGAACTATTATGTTCACACCAGCACCATCCAAAGGATATGGGATCACCATTACCTACAGACAGTAAAAAGCAATGGAAAAAAGGTCACTTAACTGAATCCACGTAAAACAGGACACAAAATAGGTATGGCTGGGTGGGTGTGGGTTTGTGTGGTGGCAGAGATGAACAGAGTTTTACTTTTAAAAATGAAACTATAGTTCTACTTTACAGAAATGTGAATTGTAACAACATTTGAAATTGCTGTTTTATTTTTAGAAAAAAAGAAATTATGTGTGGATTTTTTAAACCTAATTTTCCTAACAAAATTGTACAACACAAAGTACACCTTTCCCTGCACGTTTACTTTGTGCAACGCTTCCTTAAAACAAACTCTTCTGAGATGCCCATCCCATTATATTATAAAGCCACTCCTCAGCTGTCAGCAGGTCACAGTGACAGCAACGGCTGTACCAGGTGACTGAAGCTGTTCTCTAACCTCATCCACGTCACATTATCCCGCAGCTTATGCAAGATTTACAACTGTACTTTGTTTTTTGGGATATACAGCCAACAATCAAAAATACTGAGATAATGGAAGGACCGCAGGGTTTCATGGGAGAGGAGAGTCAAGTAATTTTTTAGGTCCTTCTGCTAATGACTACTTTTATGTTATGATGTTTGTTTCTTCCCCAGCTTCATAATTGTGGTGACTCGGATCACTGACGATTAGCATTTATTGAATTATACTACTATTATCAAAATACTGAACATTTCTTTTGAATATGTTCTCAGAAACTGTAACTTCTAACAAGTTAAAAGGCTGTTTTAGAGGGAATGAGTTTTTTAAACAGCCATGTGTAAATCTGCCATCAGGTCTGATGAGTAAGTTTTGAAAAGCAAAATGCAGTGGATGTGAGGAACTAAGGCTGAGTTTCCTGTCACTCACTAGGGTTCTAGAGATAACTGAGAGTTAGTAGGCACACCCGTAAGTATGCAGAAGCTGTGACGTTTTCATTTTAATCTCTCCTGTAAATGAAGAATGATGCAAGCACAGGGTGTTCTACACATCATTAAGCACGGTTTTCACCCCATAAAAAACTCTGAAATTAAAAAAAACACACTACTGCAATTCACCAAAATCAACTTCAGTTTACCTCCCACACGGATTAGACTGATACCTCTTACTCGTAACAATAGACTAACTTATAAATACTACAATAAGTATGGGTAAAGCCACGCCTTCAGTCCTCTTCCCTGGAAAATTCCATGGACAGAGGAGCTTGGCAGGCTGCAGTCCATGGGCCCCAAAGACTCGGACACAACTGAGCGTACACGCGCGCACATGCTCATACACACAAACACACACATACTAACCCAGAGCAGCGGCAGCTTGATCTAAGTGCCTCTGCCTCAAGGCCCTCAACCGGGTGGAAAGCTTCTGAAACACCACGTAGAGAAGGATGCAGCTGAAAACGATGTACCAGCCGTAAGTGGCCAAAAGGGAGCCCACTGAAAAGAATAAAACAGTTTTCAAAAAACTAAAAATGACACTTCCACCGGGCTTTCCTAGCGGAAGACTTCCTAAGAAGGTAGTTAAAACAGCGAGAAGTACAATCCAGGGATCCCTGAGAAGGTGTTTCTCAGCCCTCTGGGGAATCGGAGGGGCAAGCCCGGGGCAGGCGGGGCACGTCAGCCGGGTTTTGAAGGATGACGGGGTGTGTCCGAATCAGGAAGGGAAGGGCTTTAAGGATCCAGGCAACGTACGGAAAGGGGTAGCCGCGGGGGGCTGACACAGGGCAGAGTTTGGATGCGTGCGCGAGGGCGCGGTGGTGAGGGGAGCGCGGCTTGGCGGCAAACGTCAAGGACCCAGCGAGTCCAGTAACCACGACCCGGAAGGGCTTGAACCGCCTGTGTCGCGCGAGATAAAGGAGTCGGGCAAACAAGGGCTGACAGCAAAGCCCAGGGAAGCCGGGCTCCGGGCGAGCCTCCGCGCGCGCCTTCGGCCCACCGCCCAGGCCTGCTGGTACCGGCCGCGTCTGGCCTTCGGCCGGCCCAGCCCACAGCGCCGTGGAGGACTACTCACTGAACATGGCGGCGAGGCGGCGATGAGGGCGCGGCCCCGCGGCCCGCCGCGCGCGCCCACTCACCCGTGACGTGAAGGAAACGCAGCCCCTCGGTCTCGAGGGTGGGCCGCGCGGACAGCTGATCCCCGTCCCGCTCCATGGCGACGCAGCCCCGGCCAGGCCCGCGCCGCACACGCCCGCCGAGTCAGCGCCGGCCTTCGCCTTCCGGCAGGCCCCTAGTACACGTGGCGCCCGGGGCCGGGTTTCCGGCCTCCCGGCCAATCGGGTGGCTAACCGGCCCGGACGCCCGGAAACGCCTCGAGGGCGTGGCCGAGGCGGGCTGAGCCCTCTGGGGCGGCACCGGGAACCTGAGGGGCGCCTTACACCCTGCCCCGCGTCGGTTATTTACTCTCGTACTGATTGGACACCGAGGTCTCAAGACGTTGCCTTGGGCAAACAGGATTTGCGTCCACGCCCGCTTGCTGGCACCTTAAGCAACTGGGACTTCGCAGATTGGCAACTCCATGCTGTTGCGGCTTCCAGCGTACCCCTTCCGCTGCCTCTGTTACCTTTCGGAGTTGGGAAAGTCCCCGCTAAACCCCCGCTATTCTCTCCTCCAGAATCAAAACCTCTTGGGAAAGAGTTAGCGTTAACAATGGCTCCAACAGGCCTTGAATCAGTAATTACTAAGTATTATAAGACAGTACAATTATTTATAACAATGTTTTGTCTTTTCTCTGCCTGAGATGCCCTCCTCCACACCCTTCCACTCCTCTCTTGGAGCCCTACCTTAACCACCCTCTATGGAATTTGACCTTGAGCGTATTTTGGAGGAGGATTTAAAGTGCAAATACTCCGCTGTGCCTCAAAAGACGGGTTGAGGATTAGGAAGAGAAAATAATGAGCAGATAATGACTGATTCAGAGTGCTCTGCCACCTTGGCGAGCACAGACATGAGCCTGGGGTATCCTTGGGGGATTCCACCGCTGGTTTCACTAGCAGTTTCTCAAAAGACTCACAGAACTACAGTTTCAGGCGTGTGTCAGAAAACAGGAGAAGAGAAATGGGCTTCTGGAGAAAATTGGGAAATTGAGGACTCTGGATTTTATCAATTAAGACTGTGAAGACCCATTGATTTGCCTTTAGAAGTGTTAGGGGAAGCACACTGATCGAAACTGCCAACCCTGGCCAGGCACCATAACAACAATTTTCATGAGTTGTTTTATGACCGGAGATCCTGGTAAAGAACATGGAACTAAGAAGTCACCACCAACGGGAAGAGTTTGGGAAACGACAAAAGGAGACACCATGTGTAGGACTACCTCCCAGAATCGTTGTCGCTGCCATCATCTTGGCTGAGCAATGAGAGTGCAACCAGGAAGGACTCTGAATCAGAATGCTTGGCCAAAGATAACCTGGAAACGAATCCCATCTGCCTGTTCAGTTCACTTCAGTCACTCAGTCATCTCCGACTCTTTGTGACCCCATGGATTGCAGCACGCCAGACCTCCCTGTCCATCACCAGTTCCTGGAGTTTACTCAAACTCGTGTCTGTAGATTAGGTGATGCCATCCAACCATCTCATCCTCTGTTGTCCTCTTCTGCTCCCACCTTCAATCTTTCCCAGCATCAGGGTCTTTTCAAACAACTAAGTTCTTCACATCATGTGGCCAAAGTATTGGAGAGTTAGCGTCAGCATCAGTCCTTCCAATGAATATTCAGGACTGATTTGCTTTAGGATGGTCTGGTTGGATCTCCTTGCTGTCCAAGGGACTCTCAAGAGTTTTCTTCAACACCACAGTTCAAAAGCCTCAATTCTTTGGCACTCAGCTTTCTTTATAGTCCAACTCTCACATCCATACATGACTACTGGAAAAACCATAACTTTGGCTAGAAAGACCTTTGTTGGCAAAGTAATGTCTCTGCTTTTTAATATACTGTCTAGGTTGGTCATAACTTTTATTCCAAGGAGCAAGCATCTTTTAACTTCATGGCTGCAGTCACCCTCTGCAGTGATTTTGGAGCCCCCCAAAATAAAGTCACTGTTTCCACTGTTTCAGCATCTATTTGCTGTGAAGTGATGGAACCAGATGCCATGATCTTAGTTTTCTGAATGTTGAGTTTTAAGACAACATGTTCACTGTCCTCTTTTATTTTCATCAAGAGGCTCTTTAGTTCTTTGTTGCTTTCTGCCATAAGTGTGGTGTCATCTGCATATCTGAGGTTATTGATATTTCTCCTGGCGATCTTGATTCCAGCTTGTGTTTCATCCAGCCAGACATTTCGCATGATGTACCCTACATATAAGTTAAATAAGCAGGGTAACAACATACAGCCTTTACATAGTCCTTTCCCTATTTGGAACCCATCTGTTGTTCCATGTTCAGTTCTAACTGTTGCTTCTTGACCTGCATGCTGATTTCTTAGGAGCCAGGTCAGGCAGTCTGGTATTCCCATCTCTTGAAGAATTTTCCATAGTTTGTTGTGATCTACACAGTCAAAGACTTTGGCATAGTCAATAAAGCAGAAGTAGATGTTTTTCTGGAACTCTCTTGCTTTTTCAATGATCCAAAGGATGTCAGCAATTTGATCTCTGGTTCCTCTGCCTTTTCTAAATCCAGCTTGAACATCTGGAAGTTCATGGTTCATGTACTGTTGAAGCCTGCTTTGGAGAATTTTGAGCATTACTTTGCTAGCATGTGAGATGAGTGCAATTGTGCAGTAGTTTGAGCATTCTTTGGCATTACCTTTCTTTGAGATTGAAATGAAAACCGATCTCTTCCAGTCTTGTGGCCACTGCTGAGTTTTCCAAATTTGCTGGCATATTGAGTACAACAGTTTGACAACATCATCTTTAGGATTTGAAATAGCTCAACTGGAATTCCATCACCTCCACTAGCTTTGTTCATAGTGATGCTTCCTTCCAAAGGTCCACTTGACTTCGCATTTCAGGATGTCTGGCTCTAGGTAAGTGATCACACCATCATGATTATCTGGGTCTTGAAGATCTTTTTTTGTATAGTTCTTCTTATATAATTCTTGCCATATCTTAGTATCTTCTGCTTCTGTTAGATCCATAATTGTGCCCATCTTTGCAAGATATGTTCCCTTGGTATCTCTAATTTTCTTGAAGAGATCTCTAGTATTTCCCATTCTATTGTTTTTCTCTATTTCTTTGCACTGATCACTGAGGAAGGCTTTCTTCTTTCTCCTTGCTATTCTTTGGAACTCTGCATTCCAATGGGTATATCTTTCCTTTTCTTCTTTGCCTTTCACTTCTCTTATTTTCTCAGCTATTTATAAGGCCTCCTCAGACCACCATTTTGCCTTTTTTGCATTTCTTTTTCTTGGGGATGGTCTTGATCACTGCTTCCTCTACAATGTCACTAACCTCCATCCATAGTTCTTCTGACACTCTATCAGATCGAATCCCTTGAATATATTTGTCATTTCCTCTGTATTATTGTAAGGGGTATGATTTAGGTCATAGGTTCTCTTATTTGCTAGTCTTTAATGACACATTCACAGGATGGATTGAAGCATTCCCTACCAGGACATAGAGAGCTACAGAAGTCTGTAAAGCTCTGCTAAAGGAGATAGTGCCTACCTTTGGGCTGCCTTGATCACTTCAGAGGGACAATGGGCCCTCATTTACAGCCATGATATCCCAGAACCTGGCCATATGCTTAGGAATGAAATATCACATCCACACATCATGGCAGCCTCAAGCCTCAGGAAAGGTATGCTGTGCTTAGTCACTCAGTCATGTCCAACTCTTTGTGACAGGCTCCTCTGTCCATAGGGATTCTCCAGGCAAGAATACTGGAGTGGGTTGCCATGCCCTCCTCTCAGGGAAGGTGAAGAGAGCCAACCAGACTCTTAAAAGGGCTATGGCTGCATTATGTCAAGAAACACATAATAAATGGACCCATATGCTACCCATAGCCCTCATGAGGGTACAGGCAGCCCCTAAATGGCCACTACTAAGCCCTTATGAAATGATGTATAGACGACCATTCTTAACTTCTGATTTTTTTTTTTTTTTTTTAATGAGGACACCAATGAACTCCTAAGACATACAATTGACCTGGGAAGGTTTCAACAAGAACTGAGATATGGAGAAAGGTCTTCCTAGGCCACAGGAGGACTTAAAAAAAAACCCAAGTAGAGCTGGGGGACCAAGTATTAGTAAAGACCTGGCAAGAGAAAGGGAGTCCAAGCCAGATGTCTGAGAATTGGACAGGGCCATATCAAGTTGTCCTAGTAACCTCAACTGCTGTAAAAATGAAGGGTCTATCTGCCTGGGTCCACAATTCTAGAATAAAACCCTATGGCCTTACAGGAGGGAGAGATGGGGACTGAGACTCCAAAAGCAGAGGACAACTATTCCTGTGAACCTGTTGAAGACTGCTGTTCAGGTGGAACACCATCAAATCTCCCTCATGTAAGTCAATGCATCTTATGATGTTTCTCCTCTTTCTTATCATGCCTTCCTGCACAGCTATTAACTTCTCCCTTAATGATGCATATACGCTTGAAAACCACACTGCTGCTTAACTCAGTGTAACCGCCCCTTGCTGAATCTGCATTAGCAGCAGAAGTTGGGGATATGTCCAACCTATCCCAGGGTATCATTGGCCCACCATTCCAGCCCAGCTACATGCTGTCACCCAGTGTACCTCATCTGGTCATGGCATGGCCTTTTGGATAAAAGGGGAGAAAAACTTCATGCCTTGGTATCAGCAACAGCTGTCTTTATTTACTCCCATGATAACATCTGCAATCCCACTCAGGCCCTTAATTTCCCTCTTGACTAACATTCCCCAAGTGACCTTCCCTGTCTGTCTCAAAAGTGACTCCCCAACAGGGGTGTCTGTGGGAAATCTGGACAACTCACAATGTGGGGTAACCTTCAGTGTCAGAGCTGATGGAGAAAACTGGGATCTAGGAATTGCTCTAGGGTATTATGATTTAGCCCAAAGCCTGGGGATTAGAAGTTCTGGCAGAACTGACACACTATACCTATCCATGAGCATGAGGCTCTCCTCAGTTGCCATTAACCAGTCTCAAAAAACCATGTTTTGTTCTGGACAACAAAAAACCACACCTGATCATTCTAATTTCTAAATCAGACAGGTAACTCTGACCCCTGTTGTTCCCTTGTAGGGGTCCCCACCGCTGAAAACATAACCCTATGGTGGGAACCTAAACAAAATACTCTCTAGCTCGAGGACAGATCCCAGGATGCCTCACAACACTTGAACCCCTTCCTAAATGCCCTCACTGCTGTGGTTTTGCAGCAAGTGTTGTGACAGTCTCCTCCCAGCTGCTAAAGGACGGCCCTTGTTCCAGTTGTAAGGCAGATGGAAACCCTGTCCCCCTTTGGTAAGGTTGTTTTGTTGCCCAGCTTAAGCCCAGTCATGGTGTCTACTTCATATGTGGGGATAAAGCTTGTTGATCCCTGCCACCTTTTTGGACAGGAGCTTGCCCTCTAGGGTGTGTCATGCTGTACATAGATCTGGCCTGGAATAATACCTCCTTGCCTCCACCACTATTACCCACTAGAGGTTATGTCATGCAGTGGTACTTAGCCCCCTTTTTTGGCATTAGGGCTGACTTCTGGTTTGACAGGAGCTGCCACTGAGGGAACTGCTCTATATAAATTTCAGCAGCTTTCTACCAACACTGCTGTGTCCATAGAAAAAGCTACAAGGACCCTCCAACATCTACAATCCTGGTTAGAGTCCCTAGCCACAATGGTCCTACAAAATCTTTGGACTCTAGATCTACTGACTGCAGGGCAGAGTGGCACTTGTCTCTATCTAAAGGAAGAATGCTGTTTTTATTATAACCAGTCTGGGCGGGTCGAAGAAGATATCAAGGGGCTTTTGGAACAGGCCACAGAGATCTTGGATATGAGCTCAACAGGTGTATGCAGTTCTAGTTCTTTCCCTTCTTGGCTCCTGCCATTTCTGGGTCCAGCGATAACTATCTTATTAGGACTCCTATTGGGCCCCTGTATACTCCAACTCCTTACAAAGTTTATCTCCCAACAGGTTCCAACAGTTCCAAACCAAAGTGATGTTACTACAAGGGTTTCAGATACAGAGAGACTTCTGCTCTGCTGGGCAGGTCTACGCCCATGCACAGCAGGAAAAAGTTACAGAAGAAAGAGACCTCTGCCCCAATTACCAAGAAGTATCTTGAGTTTGAAGTCTCTCAGGGGGGAGTTGTTAGGGGAAGCACGGTGACTGAAACCGCCCACCCTGGCCAGGCACCATAGTAACCACTTGCATGGATTGTTTTTTGACAGGAGGTCCTGGTAAGGAACATTGAACTAATAAGCCACCACCAACTGGAGGAGTTGGGGAAAAGTCAGAAGGAGACACCACATGTCTGACCACTTCCTAGAATCTTTGTTGCTGGCATCTGTCTTGGCTGAGCAATGTATGCATCACCAGGAAGGACTCTTGAGTCAGGATGATTGGCCAAAGACAACCTGGAGATGGATCCCATCTCCATAAACCCCAAACTGCAAGCCACGTGGCAGAACAGTTCTCCTGGGTTCCCTTACCCTGCTGCTCTCCACCTGGGTGCCAATTGCAATAAAGTCTCTTCCTTCTATCAGCACATTTCTCCTCAGACAATTATTTTCTGGTGAGACAAGGGCCCACTTTTGGGGCCCTGGAGGGGGTCTCCCTTAATACAACAGAAGTAGGAATTTTATTCCCTCTGTCCTTGCTGTTTCTCCTCTTATTGAAGCAGGAGATAGATGGTCTTCAGGCTTGATATTTACAACTGGCCCCCTGTTCATACTTTCACCTTACCCAGAAGAATAACCATCATGGGAGAGTGGGGGGTCTGGATACTAAGTTCTTTTATAGAACAGAGAGGGAGAGGAGTTGAGGAAGTAAAGACCTTGTCTTGCAAATATCTCCTGAAATGGCCAACCTTAGGGAGGGAAAGTTTTAATCTCTCACAGGCAGAGAAAGCCACAATGAATGAAAACTAACCAAGTTGATAATATGGATCACAACCTTGTGTGACTCAATGAAACTGTGAGCTGGGCCATGTAGGACAGCCATGTAGACAGATGGGTCATAGTAGAGAGTTCTGACAAAACGTGGTCCACTGGAGAAGGGAATGGCAAACCACTTCAGCATTCTTGCTTTGAGAACCCCATGAACAGTATGAAATGACAAAAAGATATGACACTGAAAGATGAACTCCCCAGGTCAGTAGGTGCCCAATATGCTACTGGAGAAGAGTGGAGAAACAGCTCCAGAAGAAATGAAGAGGCTGAGCCAAAGTGGAAACAGTGCCAAAATGTGAAGATGTCTGGTGGTGAAAGTAAAGTCCAATGCTGTAAAGAAAAATATTGCATAGGATCCTGGAATGTTAGGTCCATGAATCAAGGTAAATTGGAAGTGGTCAAACAAGAGATGGCAAAAGTGAACATTGCCATTTTAGGAATCAGTGAACTAAAATGGACCAAAATAGGTGAATTTAATGGAGATAACCATTATATCTATTGCTGGGAGCAAGAATACCTTATAAGAAATGGAGTAGCCCTCATTGTCAACAAAAGAGTCTGAGATGCAGTTACTTGGGTGCAATTTCAAAAACAACAGAATGATCTCATTTCATTTCCAAGGCAAATCAGTCAATATCAAAGTAATCCAAGTCTATGCCTCAGTCATGAATGCCGAAGAAGCTGAAGTTGAATGGTTCTATGAAGACCTACACAACTTTCTAGAACTAACACCAAAAAAAAAAAAAAAAAAAAGATGTCATTTTCATCATAGAGTACTGGAATGCAAAAGTAGGAAGTTAAGAGATAACTGGCGTAACAGGCAAATTTGGCCATGGAGTACAAAATGAAGCAGGGCAAAGGCTAACAGAGTTTTGGCAAAAAAACGCACTGGTCATAGCAAACACCCTCTTCCAACAACACAAGAGATGACTCAACACAGAGACACCACCAGATGGTCATTATCTAAATCAGATTGATTTTATTCTTTACAGCCAAAGATGGAAAAGCTCTAGACAGTCAGCAAAAACATGACCGGGAACTAACTGTGGCACAGATCATGAACTCCTTAATGCAAAATTCAGACTTAGATCGAAGAAAGTAGGGAAAACCCCTAGACCATTCAGGTATGACCTAAATCAAATTCCTTATGATTATAAAGTGGAAGTGAGAAATAGATTTAAGGGATTAGATATGATAAACAGAGTGCCTAAAGAACTATGGACAGAGGTGAGTGACATTGTACAGGAGGTGGTGATCTAAACCATCCCCAAGAAAAAGAAACGCCAAAAGGCAGAATGGTTGTCTGAAGAGGCCTTACAAATAGCTGAGAAAAGAGAAGAAGCCAAAGGCAAAGGGGAAAAGGAAAGATATACCCATTGGAATGCAGGGTTCCAAAGAATAGCAAGGAGAGATAAAAAAGGCTTCCTAAGTGAACAAGGCAAGGAAACAGAGGAAAATAATAAAATGGGAAAAACCAGAAATCTCTTCAAGAAAATCAGAGATACCAAGGGAACATTTCATGCAAAGATGGGCACAGTAAAGGACAAAAATAGTATGGATCTAACAGAAGCAGAAGATACTAAGAAGACATGGCAAGAATACACAGAACCATACAAAAAAGATCTTAGTGATCCAAATAACTACGATGGTGTGATCACTCACCTAGAGCCAGACATTCTGGTATGCAAAGTCAAGTGGGCCTTAGGGACATCGCTATGAACAAAGCTAGTGGAGGTGATGGAATTGCAGTGGAGCTATTTCAAATCCTAAAAGATGATGCTGTGAAAGTGCTACACTCAATATGCCAGCAAATTTGGAAGACTCAGCAGTGGCGACAGGACTGGAAAAGGTCAGTTTTCATTCCAGTCCCAAAGAAAGGCAATGCCAAAGAATGTTCAAACTACCCCACAATTGCACCCATTTCACATGCTAGCAAGGTAATAACTCAAAATACTTCAAGCTAGGCTTTAATAGTGTGTGAACTGAGAACTTCCAGATGTTCAAGCTGGATTTAGAAAAGGCAGAGGAACCAGAGATCAAATTGCTAACATCTGTTGGATCATAGAAAAAGCTAGAGAATTACAGAAAAACTTCTGCTTCATTGACTATGATAAAACCTTTGACTGTGTAGATCATAACAAACTGTGAAAAACTGAATACCAGACCACCTTACCTGCCTCCTAAGAAACCTGTATGCAGGTCAAGAAGAAACAGAACTGGACATGGAACAATGGACTGGTTCCAAACTGGGAAAAGAGACATCAAGGCTGTATATTATCACCCTGTTTATTTAATTTATATGAAGAGCACATCATGTGAAATGCCAGGCTGGGTGAAGCACAAGCTGGAATCAAGATTTCTGGAAGAAATATCAATAACCTCAGATATGCAGATGCCACCACCCTTATGGCAGAAAGTGAAAAGGGATTAAAGAGTCTCTTGATGAAAGTGAAAGAGTTGAGTGAAAAAATAAACTTAAAACTCAACATTCAAAAAGCTAAGATCACGGCATCCAGTCCCATCACTTCATGGCCAATAGATAAGGGAACAATAGAAACAGTGACAGACTTTATTTTCTTGGGCTCCAAAATCACTGTAAATGGTAACTGCAGCTATGAAATTAAAAGACGCTTACTCCTTGGAAGAAAAGCTATGACAAACGTAGACAGTGTATTAAAAAGTAGAGACATCACTTTGCTGGAAAAAGTCCATATAGTCAAAGCTATGGTTTTTCCAGTAGTCGTGTATAGATGTGAGTCTTAAACCATAAAGAAGGCTGGGTGCTGAAGAACTGATTCTTTCTAACTGTGGGGCTGGATAGACTCTTGAGAGTCCTTTAGACTGCAAGGAGATCAAACCAGTCAATCCTAAAGGAAATCAACCCTGAATATTCATTGGAAGGGCTGATGCCAAAGGTCCAATACTTTGACCACATGATGAAAAGAGCCGACTCATTGGAAAAGACCCTGATGCTGGGAAAGATTGAAGGCAGGAGGAGAAGGGGATGACACTGGATTAGATGGTTGGATGCTCACTGATTCAATGGACATGAGTTTGAGCAAGCCTCAGGAGATTGAGAAGGACAGGGAAACTTGGCATGCTGCAGTCCATGGGTTCACAAAGAGTCATACGTGGCTGAGCAACTGAAC
Source organism: Bubalus bubalis (assembly GCF_019923935.1). Lineage (NCBI taxonomy): Eukaryota > Metazoa > Chordata > Mammalia > Artiodactyla > Bovidae > Bubalus > Bubalus bubalis. The sequence continues at coordinate 65,129,651 of NC_059176.1, forward strand.
AAAAACAGGCAGGGGGCAGGGATCCCTGAGGCAGGCCATTAGGGATGGGTTGTTGATAACTTACTGTGAATGGTGCAGGTATCCATGGTCTCTGAAGGAGAAAATTTTACTCTGAGACCAAAAGACAAGATCTCAGTCGATCAGAGCTTTGTGTAACAAAGTTTTATTTAAAGTGACAGGACAGAGAAAGCTTCTGACATAGATATCAGAAGGGGGTAAAAGAGTACCCACCTCACTGTTTTACACAGAACATTATATACTTTTCAAAGGCTGCTGATAATAGATAAGAAGAATACCTGGAGGTTGTAAGAGTTCCACTGGACCCTTTCCCAAGGCTTATATCCTGAGATAGCTTCAGTACAAGATTAAGTAGAAGGAAACCTGAAGAAGTGTTCCAGGCAACGCTTTTCTGCAAAAGATACATTGTTTTAAGAAACAGATTAACAGGCGAGATTTGTTACAATTATAATCATTAACATAGAGTCTAAGAAAAGTATTTTCATGAGTAAGCTTTGTTCTGTGTGCTCATTTGCTCCTAAAGAAAGGCCAGTTCTGAACTATTCAATATGGAGGTGGAGGTCGGTAAGCTGGAACTTATGTTCCAGAAAGCTGACTCTGATCTGGACTACATTCAGTACAGGCTGGAATATGAAATCAAGACTAATTATCCTGATTCAGCAGGCAAGAAAAATCCAGTTACACTTTTAAAGGAATTGTCAACAATAAAGTCTCGATATCAGACTTTGCACGTTTGTTTTAAACCAATTGCTGTGGAGAAGAAAGAGACTAAAAGCCGCATTTGTGCTACTTTCAATAAGACTATGACCTTGATACAAGAACTGCAGAAGGAAACAGACCTGGAGCTGTTACCGCTGACTGAAGAAGAGAAAACTGCAGCAGAGCAATTAAGGGCTCACATGTCAAACTTACGAGGAAGAAATGGACTTGCAAAAAGGAACTCTAATGGGAAAGAAATCAATCCCAGAAATTTAGGAAGATGTCTTGTTAACATTGATGACTATTGGTCGGGAGATGACAAAGGAGATTTGGCTTGGGTGGCTGGATAGTGATGCCTTCCACAGGAGAGGGGGATATGAGAGAAGGGTAGATATTGTATTAATAAAATTTAGCCAAAGGGGCAGAATGGAAATAAAGAGATTTTAAAAATATATGGACACATGCTTAGTAATTTCAGGCAAGGAAGTCCCAACACCATTTGTGTCTGGTTTTGTATAACTGGGATAACACAGATGTCCTGACTGACTTATTGCAAAAGAATATTATGTACTGTCAGTCAGTCAGATGTGAATGAACATGCTTGGGAAATTAAAAGTTAGAATAATATTTGTACTATATAGGCTTACCTGGTGGCTCAGATGGTAAAGCACCTGCCTGCAATGCGGGAGACCTGGGTTTGATCCCTGGGTGGGGAAGATCCTCTGGAGAAGGAAATGGCAACAAACTCCAGTACTATTGCCTGGAAAATTCCATGGACGGAGGAGACTGGTAGGCTGCAGTCCATGGGGTTGCTAAGAGTCGCACACGACTGAGCGACTTCACTTTCACTTTCATACATATGTAAATAATTTTATTGTTGAAAATTCTGATCGCAAATGTGGTCACATTATTGGTGAGACTGCCAATACGTGACTTAACAGTCTCCCACAATACCTAACTTAGTAGAAAGCTGGCTTTTCTGTGACAGCTTCACTTTTATTTTTGTCCTGTTCCTTCTGCCTGCCAATGTTGAGCATGAGCTCTGCTTCCTAATGCTGTTTTAGATTGTCCCTGTCATATTTCAGGGACCTGAAATATACCTTTGTTCTCCTCTAGTCTGTATTACTGTACTTGTTCAGTTCATTCTGCTGTAAATCTCTATATATGAACCTTCAAGTTGTGAACATTTGAAGACGTAAACGTGTGTTTTCCCCTCGAATCACATAAGTTAGCTCTGTTTGAGGAGGCACTGTTAGGTTTTGAGGCACAGGCCCCAAATGTAGGATGGTACATGAAGGTTGCAGCAGCCATTCAGAATGTAATCCAGTGCTACCCTGGCATTTATGATGAGAAAAAAAGAGCTACCACTCAGACATCACTGGATTGTTCTTTCAAGAAGGTAGACAGAATTGAATCCAGCAAGGAACCAGAACCTGTGCCATCAACTGCTGGTATGGAATCGCAGCTTGCCCTCTGTCTCCTGTTTCTGATGCCCCTTCAGCTCTACCATCTCCCACCCTCACCCCCTCCAGTCAGTAACTCTTCTTGTTCACTCAATACCAGCCCCTGTTGTTCTGTACTACTGTGCTTTTCAAGATACTGTACTTTCAGATTAAAAATGTTTTATTTCTTTGAAAAAAAAAAAAAAAAGAAAGGCCAATTCCTGGGCAAGATACATTGTTGCACAAGGCTTAAGGAAAGCATAAGCGAGAATGTTCGCCTCCTCCTTAAAGGGCCTTGGACTGCCTGCCTAAGTGTTAATGTCTTCAGGTAGAGGGGCAGGGTTCCCTGAGACAGGTCATTATGTATGATTATAATAACAAAAGTGGGCTTCCCTGTGGCTCAGATGGTAGAGAATCTGCCTGTAATGCAGGAGACTGGAGAAGGAAATGGCAACCCACTCCAGTATTCTTGCCTAGAGAATCATGTGGACAGAGGAGCCTGGGGGCTGCTGTCCATAGGGTCGCACAGAGTCCGACACGACTGAAGCGACTTAGCATGCATGCAGGCATGGGGTTTGATCACTGGGTCAGGAAGATCCCCTGGAGAAGGGAATGGCAACCCACTCCTGTATTTTTGCCTGAAGAATTACATGGACAGAGGAGGCTGGTGGGCTACAGTCCATGGGGTAGCAAAGAGTTGGACACAACTGAGCGACTAACACACTCACATAATAACAAAAGCAATAAAAAGCCAAGGTTATAGTCATATAGATTCATAATGGAGTCAAAATTGGCCCTTCCCTGCAACAACTACAGAGGCAGGGGATGCCAGACCATAATAAATATTGCTATCCCCCACACATAAAATCCAACTCGACTAAGGGGTGCACCCAGGGGATGGCCCTAAGATAAATTAACCAGTAGGGGTCAAAGTAAGATGACCGGCCAAGAAGAAGACAAAGACCCAAAAGACTGCCCTCTTACAAAGAATTTTAAATTCCCAAACACATGACTCTAGCAACTGCTTGCCCATGCGTCTTTCCACACGTACTCTGCTTTTCTAATACTTTCTTTGCTCTATAGCTTCTGACTCCTTGTCTGATTTTTTTCTTACAAAGAAACAAAGTCTAGAGACTTAGATTCTACACACTGACCCCTGTGTTCTAGAGGTTAGGATTCCTGGTTTCCATCCAGGCAACCAGTCAGGGAACTAAGTTTGATTCCCAGTTTTGATTCCCAGTCAGGGAACTAAGTTCTCACTTCCAGCTGCTGCTTACTACAAGCTACTGCTGTGTGAATCCAATGTTAATATCTGTAAAAGATGATGAACTCTTTGCTTTGAGGTGAATTCTCACTTGCTCTGGCATTTTGCAGCAACTCAATGTGTTAAAACTGAATGACTTCTTGGGATTACAGATGCAATACTAGGCTTAACATGTACTCGTATGTAAATACCAATGAACCACTCAGGATGACTAGAGCTAGCTGAAGTTTTTGGTTATACTCTGGATACTAGGTACACTGTACTGGGGGGTCACTGTTCATGGAAGCAGCTGGTTATGATTTCTCTTTCAGGGAATTAGTGTTCTGAAAATTGATCTGGCACAACAGCTTCAGTCAATGTTTGGGAGTGCCCACTAAAAATTTATTCATAACCTGAAAGTTGAGAATTATGTTTTATTCAGTGGGAATTTTTAGAACGTCAAGCCCATGAGGCAGCATCTCAAGCGTCCCTGAGAGAACTGCTCTGAGGAGATGAAGAGGAAGCTAGGATGCATAGGATATAGGAGTTTGTGACAAAGGGCACGATAACAAACGATTCTGGTTAATTAAACAAAACCAGATATCCCAAGTTAAGGAATTTAGTGCCTTTCTATATATGGGAAGGTGCAAGAGTCTGGGCTCACTGAAAGCCTTCCTCTGATAGGCACCTCATCTGTGTGGGGCCAATATTGTGTGTTTTCACATCCTGAGGAAACTCAGGGCTGACCTTAGGGAGTGGCTGCAGTCTCACGGCTGCTAGAAGGCAGGTATTCTTTGCTTCCTTCCTGAGTTCCCAGATGATTCACCAGCTCACTAGCACACCTTTGGTGGTGGCTGCTTGGCTGCAGCCACTGATGATTGTGACACTGTTCACTGATATGGCAGGCAATATTACATTTATCAAGAGCAGTTTATTTTTATATATTAACTTAATGGTTAAGATTACTGGTGGCTCAGGTTAGCTAAGCAGACAGTCTTGGACTTCCCTGGTTGCTCAGTGGTGAGGAATCCACCTGCCAATGCAGGAGACACGGGTTTGATCCCTCATCCAGGAGGATCCCACATGCTTCAGAGCAGCTAAGCCCATGCACCACAACTATTGAGCCTGTGCTCTGGAATCTGGGAGCTGCCACTGCAGAAGCCTGCTAGCCCGATGGCCTGTGCTCTAACTAGAGAGCAGACCCAGCTTGCCACAACTAAAGAAAAGCCCATGCAGCAGGAAAGATCCAACACGCCAAAAATTAATAAATTAAATTAAAGGAAAACAGTCTTTATCAGACAGTTCCCTGCCTTAGTAAGAGGTGTCAGATAAAAATGTGGAAGCTTCAAGAATGTTTCATTGAATATAATTTCTTAGTTCATGGTGTAGTTCAGAAATTAAGATACTTGGAGTAGGTATGGAGAAAGATCCCACATTGCAATGATTTGCTGTTGCTGGCCTTCATAGTAAGTCAATGAGTCATCAATGAATTAAGACAACTTGCATATCATAAAAGTGTCAAAATGCTGCATCTGGTTAAATAGAAGAAAAGAGACTGCTTTTATTAGCCTTGTTTACCCACCTTGCCCTGTAATGTTTGCAATCATGAAGATGGAATAAATTTGTAACATTTAGTTTCTATTATATAAACAAAAATAGTGAACAATTCTTGTCACTCAAGACTTTGTGATATAGAAATGAGCACAAGAGTCAGGAAAATAATGTACAATTAAACATTTATAAGAACAAAGTGTCTCATATACTATTGTGAACTACAGTGTATTTGTATGTATACATACATATGTATACATGTATAATGATAAAGACTATATTCAACAGAAATCTAAAAAACTGATTTCAGAGCATGGGTGATTTGTTTTCAGTTCCTAATATGTTGCTATTCTTATGGTCTCACAGATAGAAGTTACTCATTCTTCTTGGCTAGGCGTATATGTTACCTTTGTCCTGTTAATCAGTGTATCATCTCACCTAGCTTGTCCAGAACCATAAAGTTATTTCAGCAAACATTGTGCTCAATATAAGTGCTCAGGTGTTATTAACAAAAACAGACAAAAGGTAGTATCCAGGATTCCCAACGGGTCACTGACAATGGTAAAGTAAATGATTGGCCCTAATCCATCACTCCTTGCAACAATACCCTTGCCATTGTCTCAAGGTGGGAGGAATGTATTTCCCCATCCTTTGACTTTGAACTTGGTCAGACTGCTTGTTTTGGTTAATGGCAAGTAGGCAAAAGTAATAACGCGCCAGTTTTGAGTGTAGGTCTCAAGAAGCCTCTGCTGCTGCTGCCGCTGCTGCTAAGTCGCTTGAGTCATGTCGGACTCTGTGCGACCCCAGAGACGGCAGCCCACCAGGCTCCCCTGTCCCTGGGATTCTCCAGGCAAGAGTACTGGAGTGGGTTGCCATTTCCTTCTCCAATGCATGAAAGTGAAGTCAAAGTGAAGTCGCTCAGTCGTGTCCAACTCTTAGCGACCCCAGGGACTGCAGCCTACCAAGCTCCTCTGTCCATGGGATTTTCCAGGCAAGAGTACTGGAGTGGGGTGCCATCGCCTTCTCCGAAGAAGCCTCTACTCTTTCCTTTTTGTGCCTTTGCCTGGTTGTCCAGGAAAAAGGAGAAAAATATGTAAAGCTGAACCACAATAATTAATCCATAGATATGAAGTGAAAAACAGAGCCAGCTATAAGAGAAAATGGTGACTGTTGCTTAAAATAAGTTTTGGGGTGGTTTGTTATGCAGCATTTAAAAAAATTATTAAAGTATAATTGATTTATAATAATGTGTTAATTTCTACTGTACATCAAAATCACTTTATATATAGATATATAATATATATAGGCATATATATAGGCTTCCCTGGTAACTCAGCTGGTAAAGAATCTGCCTTTAATGTGGGAGATTCCAGTTTTATTCCTGGAATGGGAAGATCCCCTGGAGAAGGGATAGGCTATCCACTCCAGTATTCTTGGGCTTCCCTGGTGGCTCAGATGGTAAAGAATCCACCTGCAATGTGGGAGACTTGGGTTCAATCCCTGGGTTGGGAAGATGCCCGGGAGGAGTGCGTGGCAACCCATTCCAGTATTCTGGCCTGGAGAATCCCCATGGACAGAAAAGACCAGAGGACTACAGTCCATGGGGTTGCAAAGATTCAGACATGAATGAGCAACTAAAAACAATACAGCATGTATTATATATTATATTATATATAATAATATATTAAATATTATATATAATATATATAATATAATAATATATAATATATAACAAATAGAACATATTATATATTATATTATATAATAATAAATATAATAATTATTTACTTATATAATGTATTTATATAATAAATAATATAATATATATTATAATATATAATATATAATATAATATAATATATAATAATTATATACAATAATATATAATATTCATTGGAAGGACTACTGCTGAAGCTGATACTCCAATACTTTGGCCACCTGATGCAAAGAACTGACTCATTGGAAAAGACCCTGAGGCTGGGAAAGATTGAAGGCAGGAGGAGAAGGGGATGATAGAGGATGGGATGGTTGGATGGTATCACCAACTCAGTGGACATGAGTTTGAGTAAACTCTGCTGCTGCTGCTGCTACTAAGTCGCTTCAGTTGTATCTGACTCTGTGCGACCCCATAGACGGCAGCCCACCAGGCTCCCCCATCCCTGGGATTCTCCAGGCAAGAACACTGGAGTGGGTTGCCATTTCTTTCTCCAACGCATGCAAGTGAAAAGTGAAAGGGAAGTCGCTCAGTCGTGTCCGACTCTAGTGACCCCATGGACTGCAGCCTACCAGACTCCTCCGTCCATGGGATTTTCCAGGCAAAAGTACTGGAGTGGGGTGCCATTGCCTTCTCCTGAGTAAACTCTAGGAGTTGGTGATGGACAGGGAAGCCTGGCATGCTTTAGTCCATGGGGTCACAAAGAGCCAACACGACTGAGTGACTAAACTGAGCACTGACTGATATATATATATATATATATATATATATATATATATATATACACACACACACATACACACACACACATTGTTCTTTTCCATATGATTTATTATAAGATATAGAAAATAGTTACCTTGTTGTTTATCCATTCTCTGTATAATAGTTTGCACCTGCTAATTCCAAACTCCCAATACAACCCCTCTTCACCCCCTACCCCTTTGCTGACCACAATTTTGTTCTCTATATCTGTCAGTCTGCTTGTGTTTCATAGATAAGTTCATTTGTATCATATTTTAGATTGCACATCTAAGTGACATCATATGGTATTTGTATTTCTCTTCATGACTTACTTCAATTAATATGATTATCTCTAGATCCATCCATTTTGCTGGAAATAGCATTATTTCATTCTCCTTTATGGCTGAGTAGTATTCCATTGTATATACATACCACATATCCATTCATCTGTTGATGGACATTTAGGTTGTTTCCATGTCTTGGCTATTGTAAACAGTGCTACTATGAAGATTATTGTGGCAGTAGCTGATAAATTGTGAAATCTCAGCTTTTCACAAAAGTGTATGCAGCAAAACAGGACTAAAGGAGTTGGTAGCTAAGGAGATTGCAGAGATGGCAATCAAACAATAGTGTTTCTCAGACTTGCATAATACAAAGACCTCTCTTTAAATGACATTCTTGTAGACCTCCAAGTGTGGCCTTTAAAATATGTTAAATATGCACATAGGTAAAACTAGATATGAGTGCAATTGTCTGGTGTGGTTAGCACATTCTTTAGTCATACCCTTCTTGGGAAGTGGGGTGAGAATTGACCTTTTCCAGTCCTGTGGCCACTGCTGGGTCGTCAAGATTTGCTGACATATCAAAAACAATACCCTGATGGCATCATCCTTTAGAGTTTACTGACTTAAGTATAACCTCACAGAGGTTGAGCTCTGAGCATATAAGCCCTCAGTTAAGTTCATTAAGATATTTTTTGTTTAGTTCTTCAGTGTATTCTTTCCACCTCTTTTTGATCTCTTCAGCATCTACTAGGTCTCTATCATTTCTGTTCTGTATTGTGTCCATCTTTGGGTGATATGTTCCCTTGATATTTCCAATTTTCCTGAAGAGAAGTTATTTCCTGAAGAAGAAGAAGAAAAAGAAGCCATGACAAACCTAGACAGTGTTTGGAAAGGCAGAGACATTACTCTGCTGACAAAGGTCCATACAGTCAAGGCTATGGTCTTCCCAGTGGTCACATACGGTTGTGAGAGCTAGACTGTAAAGAAGGCAGAATGCTAAAGAATTGATGTGTTTGAACTGTGGTGCTGAAGAAGATTCCTGAAAGTTCCTTGGACAGCAAGGAGATCAAACCAGTCAATCTTAAGGGAAATTAACCCTGAACACTCATTTGAAGGACTGATGTTGAAGATGAAACTCCAGTATTTTGGTCATCTGCTGCAAACAGCCAACTCATCAGAAAAGTCCCTGATGCCGGGAAAGATTTAGGGCGGAAGGATAAGATTGAGGTTGTCAGAAGATGAGATGGTTGGATGGCATCACTGATGTAAGGGACTTGAACTTGGGCAAACTTCAAGAGATGGTGAGGGACAGGGAGGCCTGGAATGCTGCTTTCTATGGGGTCACAAAGAGTCGGACATGACCAGGTGACTGAAAAACAACAAAAATAGATACATATCTCTTAAATTCATATTCGTACACCCTCAGAACCAGGGCATTTACTGATTACTACATACAAATACATACATATTCAAATCAACATTTTAATATAGTTCCACAGAAGCAAAGTTCTTTCAAGTGTTGCATGACTGTGTCACTGGTATAAAAGTTTCTGCTATAACATGATACAAGTTATCCTGAGTGAACCTCATGTTCTGAAAAATTGCACACTGAATATATTGGACTTCTGGGAAAAAAATGAATTCAAGTAGAGCTAACTTTTCTGGTCCCAAGACACACAAATGGAGGTTGAGCTCTGAGCATATAAGCCCTCACTTTCCTCTCATCAAATTTTTGCTAAATTTTCACTTGGGATGAGAGTATAAATAATGTTACAAGTTTCTTTTTTTACCCTTTTTTCTCACTCAGATCAGAGCAGTCGCTCAGTCGTGTCTGACTCTTTGCGACCCCATGAATTGCAGCACGCCAGGCCTCCCTGTCCATCACCAACTCCCGAAGTTCACTGAGACTAGCCCTTAAATTATCAAACCTGTGTCATTAAATTGGATGCCAAAGCAATCTTATTCAGCCACATTAAATCAGGAAATGACATTGAAGTCTCATGTTATTGTTAAGTGCTGCACAACAGCCAAATCCAGAACCCAAAGGAAGGTACTCTTTTGAGGTAAGGAACGTGATCAGAAAAAAGTTAACTGCAACCAACTTGTTATTTATGAGGCTATTGATCAGAGTTCCAGAGTTCCACTCAGTGAGGTTGCTCACAAAAGATGGGAGCAGGAAGCCTCTTGAAAATGGTAGAGAGAGTGTCTCTGGGTCTTAAATGTAGGGGAAAAAAATGCCAGAATCATTTTCAATGGCCTATCAGAAGCAGAAATAACAGGTGAACTTGCATTACCAAGAAGGCTGTATGGAGGTAGAAAAGGCATCCTCACTAGCACATGCCATGCAAGATGTGGGAGCTAAATTCTAATCCAGCTCAGGAAGAATTAGATCCTAAGATGTCCCCACCCCTAGTCCTTCAGTTCTGATTTATGTTCATGTAGCAAAATCCTAATCTCAAAGGGAAACTTGGTGAGGGGATAGATAGAACCTGAATTGCAGACACCAAAGACGTTATCTTTTTCTGAAATTAACTGTAAAATTTATAATCCCATCTATTATATATTTGTTTTACTTCCTGGGTCCTAAATATCCCAAGAATTCATTTTATAAAGCATCAAGGGCTAATAAGAACTAGGCGGAAGGCAAGGGTGTTTAGATTAAGAATACACGTACTGGGGAGACTTTAAAGATGGTGGAGTAAGACATGGAGATTACCTTCCTCCCCACACATACATCAAAAACACACCTGCATGTGGAACAACTCCTAAGAACACCTTCTGAACACTGGCAGAAGAGCTCAGACTTCCAAAAAGGCAAGCTAATCTCCACAGAATTAAGCAGGGCAAAAGATATAAGAAAAAAAGGAGACAAAGGAATTGGGACAAGAAAGTGCACCTTAGGGAGGGAGCTATGAAGGAGGAAAAGTTTCCACACATTTGGAAACCTCCTCATAGGCAGGGATGGGGGAAGTTCTGGAACCTCAGAAGGGAAATACAGCAGCAGATATTAAGGCAAAACAGAATTCACCACAGAGATGTTTGCTGACCAGCACTTCCCAGCTGGAAACACTTGTTTGCATGCCTGCCACAGCAACAGGAAGAAGGCTGGGTGCCAAGTCTCAGGTTTCCCAGGGAGATGACTGGGGTTGACTGCTGTGAAGATACTCTAATATGCCTAATCCTATACATCTGAGGAGTTCAGGGGAAAATCTCAGCCTGCCAGGGAAGCAAGAGATCATCATCTTCTTGTCTGGGCAGGTATCAGATGCCAAAGGGTGGTATACAAGCAGAGGTGGGGCCAAAACCAAACCGGAGTGCCAGGGGCTGTGTGACCAAAGAAGAGGAAAGGAATTCATTCCCGCAACGGCAGGTGCAGTGGATTAAATCCCTGCAATTAACTTGACACTGGACTTTGGGGCAATTGTGGACTTTAGAAGCAAGGAAAAGCTGGAGTAAGGTCAGATCTGAGTAGGAGTAGACCCTACAGTGCCCACAGCAGGCCCAGAGATATTTCTAGAAATATTAGAGGGGTTTCTGGGTAGGCAGATTGACTTGAGCTTACTGTGTGGTGAGAACAACTGACACCATAGGATAATATTCCTCTTAAAGTAAAAAGTGTTAGTTGCTCAGTCATGTCTGACTCTTTGTGACCCTGGAGCCCATCAGGTTCCTCTGTCCATGGAATTTTCCAGGCAAGAATACTGGAATGGGTAGCCAGTCCATTCTCCAGAGATCTTCCCAACCCAGGAATGGAACCTGGGTCACCTGCATCTCTTGCATTGCAGAGGGATTCTTTACCATCTGGGCTACCAGGGAAGTTCCATATTCTTCTTAATACCACTATATATATATATATATATATATATATTATATATTATATATATTATATGTATATATAATGTAATCAACATTACAAACCTAACCAACATTACACTTAAAGCAACTAGAAAAACAAGAAAACCTAAACATTAGTAGAAGGAAAGAAATCATATAGATCAGGACAGAAATAAATGAAAAAGAAATGAGGGAAACAATAGCAAAGATCAATAAAACTAAAAATTGGTTCTTTGAGAAAATAAAATTGACATACCTGGAGAAGGCAATGGCACCCCACTCTGGTACTCTTGCTTGGAAAATCCCATGGATGGAGGAACTACTGGTAGGCTGCAGTCCATGGGGTCGCTAGGAGTTGGACATGACTGGGCAACTTCACTTTCACTTTTCACTTTCATGCACTGGAGAAGGAAATGGCAACCCACTCTAGTGTTGTTGCCTGGAGAATCCCAGGGATGGGGGAGCCTAGTGGGCTGCTGTTTATGGGGTCGCACAGAGTCGGACACGACTGAAGTGACTTAGCAGTAGCAGCAGTACCATTACCCAGACTCATCAAAAGAAAGGAGAAGGGACAAATCAACAAAATTAGAAACAAAAAAGAAGGACAATGCAGAAATGCAAATTATCATAAGAGATTACTATGAGCAATTATATGACAATAAAATAGACAACCTGGGGGAAAAATGGATAAATTCTCTGTAAAGTACAACTTTCTAAGACTGAAGAAGAAGTAGAAAATATGAACAAACTGTGAGAGTTGGACTATAAAGAAAGCTCAGGGCTGAAGAATTGATGTTTTTGAATTGTGGTGTTGGAGAAGACCCTTCAGAGTCCCTTGGACTACAAGGAGATCCAGCCAGTCCATCTTAAAGGAGATCTGTCCTGGGTGTTCATTGGAAAGACTAATGTTGAAGCTGAAACTCCAATACTTTGGCTACTTTATGCAAAGAGTTGCTCATTTGAAAAGACCCTGATTCTGGAAAAGATTGAGGGCAGGAGGAGAAGAAGATGACAGAGGATGAGATGGTTGGATGGCATCAGCGACTCAATGGACATGACTTTGGGTAAACTCTGGGAGTTGGACAGGGAGATGGACAGGGAGGCCTGGCATGCTGCAGTTCATGGGGTTGCAAAGAGTAAGACATGACTGAGCAACTGAACTAAACTGGACTGAATCACAAATGCGGAAATTGAAAATGTGATCAAAAATCTTCCAACAAACAAAAGCCCAGGACCATATGTCTTCACGGGAGATTATCAAAAGTTCAAGAAGAGTTAGCACTATCCTGCTCAAACTATTCTTAAAATTTAGAGAGGGAGGAAAACACTCAAACTCTCTCTTTGATGCCTCCATCACCCTGATACCAAAACTAGACAAAGATATCACAAAAAGAAAATTTTAAGTTAATGTCACTGATGAGTGTAGAGGCAAAATTCCTCAACAAAGTTCTAGCAAACAGAATCCAACAACACATTAAAAGAATTATATACATCATCAAGTGGGGTTTATCCCGCTGATTTAAGGATTCTTCAATATATGCAAATCAATTTGATATATCATGTTAGCAAATTGAAAGAGAAAAACATGATCATCTCAATAGATGTAGATAAAACTTTTGACAGAATTCAAACCTCATTCATGATAAAAATTTTCCAGAAGATCGGCATCAACAGAACCTACCTCAACATAATAAAGGCCATATATGACAAACTAACAGCAAACATTATTCTCAATGGTGAAAAGCTGAAAGTATTTCCTGTAAGATCAGAAACAAGACAATAGTGCCCACTCTCATAACTATTATTCAACACAGTTCTGGAAGTCCTAGCTATGGGATTCAGAGAAGAAAAGGAAATAAAAGGAATTCAGATTGGAGAATAAATAAAATATTCATTGTTTGCAGATAACATAATACTATAGCTTCAGTTCAGTTCAGTTGCTCAGTCATGTCCGACTTTTGAGACCCCATGGACTGCAGCATGCCAGGCTTCCCTGTTCATCACCAACTACTGGAGCTTGCTCAAGCTCATGTCCATCAAGTCAGTGATGCCATCCAACCATCTCATCCTCTGTCATCCCCTTCTCCTCCTGTCTTCAATCTTTCCCAGCTTCAGGGTCTTTTTCAATGAGTCAGTTCTTTGCATCAGGTGGCCAAAGTATTGGAGCTTCAGCTTCAGCATCAGTCCTTCCAATGAATATTCAGGACTGTGTGGATCACAAGAAACTGTAGAAAATTCTGAAAGAGATGGGAATACAAGACCACCTGATCTGCCTCTTGAGAAATTTGTATGCAGGTCAAGAAGCAACAGTTAGAACTGGACATGGAACAACAGACTGGTTCCAAATAGGAAAAGGAGTTCGTCAAGGCTGTATATTGTCACCCTGTTTATTTAACTTATATGCAGAGTACATCATGAGAAACGCTGGACTGGAAGAAACACAAACTGGAATCAAGATTGCCTGAAGAAATATCAAGAACCTCAGATATGCAGATGACACCACCCTTATGGCAGAAAGTGAAGAGGAACTCAAAAGCCTCTTGATGAAAGTGAAAGATGAGAGTGAAAAAGTTGGCTTAAAGCTCAACATTCAGAAAACGAAGATCATGGCATCTGGTCCCATCATTTCATGGGAAATAGATGGGGAAACAGTGGAAACAGTGTCAGACTTTATTTTTGGGGGCTCCAAAATCACTACAGATGGTGACTGCAGCCATGAAATTAAAAGACGCTTACTCCTTGGAAGGAAAGTTATGACCAACCTAGATAGCATATTCAAAAGCAGAGACATTCCTTTGCCAACAAAGGTTCGTCTAGTCAAGGCTATGGTTTTTCCTGTGGTCATGTATGCATGTGAGAGTTGGACTGTGAAGAAGGCAAGCGCCGAAGAATTGATGCTTTTGAAGTGTGGTGTTGGAGAAGACTCTTTTTTTTTTTTTTTTTTTTTTTATTTTATTTTTAAACTTTACATAACTGTATTAGATTTGCCAAATATCAAAATGAATCCGCCACAGGTATACATGTGTTCCCCATCCTGAACCCTCCTCCCTCCCCATTCCATCCCTCTGGGTCGTCCCAGTGCACCAGCCCCAAGCATCCAGTATCGTGCATCGAACCTGGACTGGCAACTCATTTCATACATGATATTTACATGTTTCAATGCCATTCTCCCAAATCTTCCCACCCTCTCCCTCTCCCACAGAGTCCATAAGACTGGAGAAGACTCTTGAGAGTCCCTTGGACTGCAAGGAGATCCAACCAGTCCATTCTGAAGGAGATCAGCCTTGGGATTTCTTTGGAAGGAATGATGCTAAAGCTGAAACTCCAGTACTTTGGCCACCTCATGGGAAAAGTTGACTCATTGGAAAAGACTCTGATGCTGGGAGGGATTGGGGGCAGGAGGAGAAGGGGATGACAGAGGATAACATGGCTGGATGGCATCACTGACTCGATGGACGTGAGTCTAAGTGAACTCCGGGAGTTGGTGATGGACAGGGAGGCCTGGCGTACTGCAATTCATGGGGTCACAGAGAGTCGGACACGACTGAGCGACTGATCTGATCTGATCTGATTACATTTAGGATTGACTGGTTTGATCTTCTTGCAGTCCAAGGGACGCTCACGAGTCTTCTGCAACACCACAGTTCAAAAGGATCAGTTCTTCAATGCTCAGTCTTATTTATGGTTCAACTCTCACATCCATAAATGGCTACTGGAAAAACCATAACCTTGACTAGACGGGCCTTTGTCAGCAAAGTAATGTCTCTGCTTTTTAATATGCTATCTAGGTTGGTCATAGCTTTTCTTCCAAGGAGTAAGCATCTTTTAATTTCATGGCTGCAGTCACCATCTGCAGTGATTTTGGAGCCCAGAAAAATAAAGCCTGACACTGTTTCCACTGTTTCCCCTTCTATTTGCAATGAAGTGATGGGACCAGATGCCATGATGTTAGTTTTCTGAATTTTGAGTATTAAGCCAGCTTTTTCACTCTCCTTTTTCACTTTCATCAAGAGGCTCTTTAGTTCCTCTTTCCTTTCTTCCATAAAGGTGGTGTCATCTGCATATATGAGGTTATCGGTATTTCTCCCAGAAATCTTGCTTCCAGCTGTGCTTCATCCAGCCTGGCATTTGGCAGGATGTACTCTGCATATAAGTTAAATAGGCAGGGTGACAATATACAGCTTTGAGTTATGCCTTTCCAATTTGGAATCAGTCCATTGTTCCAAGTCCAGTTCTAACTTTGCTTCTTTACCTGCATACATTTTCCCCAGGAGGAAGTTAGGTAAGGCAGTTTGGTATTCCCATCTCTTTAAGAATTTTCCACAGTTTGCTATGATCCACACAGGTGAAGGAATTGGCATAGTTAGTAAAGCAGAAGTAGATGTTCCTCTGGACCTCTCTTCCTTTTTCTGTGATCCATCGGATGTTGGCAATTTAATCTCTAGTTCCTCTTCCTTTTCTAAATCCAGCTTGAACATCTGGAAGTTCTTGGTTCATATACTGTTGAAGCCTCACTTGGAGAATTTTGAGCATTACTTTGCTAGTGTATGAGGTGAGTGCAATTGTGCGGTAGTTTGAGCATTCCTTGCCATTGCCTTTCTTTGGGATTGGAATGAAAACTGACCTTTTCCAGTCTTGTGGCCACTGCTGAGTTTTCAAAATTTGCTGGCATATTGAGTGCAACACTTTCACAGCATCATCTTCTAGGATTTGAAATAGCTCCACTGGAATTCCATCACCTCCACTAGCTTTGTTTGTAGGGATGCTTTCTAAGGCCCACTTGACTCCACATTCCAGGATGTCTGGCTCTAGGTGAGTGATCACACCATCATGGTTGTCTGGGTCATGAAGATCTTTTTTGTATAGATTTTTTGTGTATTCTTGCCACCTCTTCTTAATGTCTCTGCTTCCTTTAGGTCCATAGTGTTTCTGACCTTTGTTGTGCAACTTTTTGCATGAAATATTCCCTTGGTATCTCTAATTTTCTTGAAGAGATCTCTAGTCTTCCCCATTCTATTGTTTTCTCCTATTTCTTTGCATTGATCACTGAGGAAGGCTTTCTTATCTCTCTTTGCTCCTCTTTGGAACTCTGCATTCAGATGGGTATATCTTTCCTTTTCTCATTTGTCTTTAGCTTTAGAAAACCCTACACCACCACCAAAGGCTATAAGAGCTAATCAATGAAAGTAGTAAAGTTATAGGATATAAAATAAACACACACCAGTGACACACTGAATCATTCCATGAAGAAACTTGTGTAGGCAGTGTTCCTCGTGTAGTGAATAGTACCTGGTTAAGACTAAGAGTTCTCTTAGAAAGGTATTAGCAAAGAGTTGCTGGCAATGTTTCTTTCTCACTTGTCATAGAATGATATTTCTGCAGTGAATAGAAAACATGCAAACAGGGTTTTTCAAGCAGCTTTGAAACTTCACATACCTAGCTTTCACAGGAAGAAAATACTGCTTTTGCCACCAGGCCCCAGTTTTTAAGGTGACAAACAGCACATGCTCTGCAGCTTTCAATCAGCTAAACACTTGCCTTATCCACACTGATCTTAAAGGAAGAATCTTGTATGTGCTGAGTGTTCTGCATCTGGTGAATGCATATCTGTTATTACTTGTTAGGCTTAGCTGTTCTTTCAGAGAGCTTCTTAACACAGAGTTGCAAGAACTCAGTTTCTTTCTAAACTAAAAAATTACTTGTCTGAAAACATAGCTGAAGAAAATATAACACAATAAACCAGAGTGTTTTTCAGACAGCTTTGAAGCCCAAATTGCATAAGTTCAAGGGGGAAAAGCAGTTTCTGAGAAGCAAGAACACACACCTGAGAAACACTGATCCATTCCATGAATAAACTTGTGTGTGCACAGTGTTCTGCATGTGGTGAATGCAAACCAGGGTTAGTACCCAGTAGGCCAAGGTGTTCTCTTACAGAGCTAATTGCGAGGAATTGTAAGAATCTCGTTTATTTCTAAAAATTCACTTGTCCAACGAGAGATCATGCCGCTGAATAGAACACAAGCAGCCCAAGTGTTTTTCTGCAGCTTTGAGCCTGCAACTACCTAGCTTTCACCAGAGTAAAATACCGCTATGCCAGTAGGCCCCAATTTCCCAGGTGACAAACAGCATCTTTCCTGCAGTTTCTGACTAGCAAAAATATATATGTGAGACACATTGAATACTTTCATGAAGAAACTTGTATACACAGAGTGTTTTGCATGTGGTGAATGCACACCAGAGTTAGTATCTTCTGTGCCTAGGTATTCTCTTAGAGAACTACCAGCAAGGAATTGCAAACACCCTTCTAAAGACTCACTTGTTTAATGAGACACTGTTGTAGTGAATATAACACAAGCAACCAGAGTTGCTTTGATGCTGCAACTACATAGATTTCACAGAAGGAAATACTCCTTGTAGCAGCAGGCTCCAGTTTAAAAGGTAAAAAACAGAATCTTTCCTTGCAGTTTCAAACCAGTGAAACCAATCACCCAAGACACACTGAACCTTTCCTTTAAAAATCTTGAGTGTGCTGAATGATCTGTGTGTGATGAATACATAGGTTATTACCTTGGTAGGCCTAGTTGTTCTATGTGAGGGCTCCAAGCAAGGAACTACAAACACCATGGAAGTGAAGTGAAGTCACTCAGTCATGTCCAATTCTTTGCAACCCCATGGATTGTAGCCTACCAGGTTTCTCTGTCCATGGAATTTTCCAGGCAAGAATACTGAACTGGGTTGCCATTTCCTTCTCCAGGGGATCTTCCCAACCCAGGGACCGAACTCAGGTCTCTTGCATTGTAGGCAGATGCTTTACCATCTGAGCCACCAGAGAAGCCCATATTTCCTTCTAAAAACTCACTTGCTGAAACAGAGACATTGCTGCAATGAATGAACACAAGCAACCAAAGTGTTTTGCAGGCAACTTAGAGGCCACAAATTTCTAGCTTTCACAATGGAAGAATACTGCTTTTGACAGCAGGTTTCAATTATGAAGTATTTGAAAGGATACACAGTATCCTTTTGTGAATACATACCTGGAAGCATTACTTGAATGCACACCTGATGCACCTAGTAAGGTCTAGGTGTTCTCTGAGAGATCTACATGCAAAGAATCGCAAGCATCCAGTTTTTTTTTTTTTTTTTTCTAAAAATTCACTTGTTCAATGAGAGACATCACTGCAGTGAATAAGACACAAACAGCCAGAGAGTATTTCAGGCAGCACAGGGGCCACAATTCCCTATCTTTCAGAGGGCAGCATCTTTCCCTGACGTTTCCAAGTCACCTGACACACAGTGACTCCTTCCATGAAAAAACTCGTGTTCACTAAGGGTTTTGCATATGGCAAATGCGTACTGAGCTAGTGCCTAATAAGGCATAGGTGTTTCTCTAAGGGAGTTACTAGCAAGGCATTGCAAATACACTGTTTATTCTGAAAACTCACTTGTCCACAGACAGAAATTGCTGTAGTGAATGGAACAAAGGCAGCCAGTGTGTTTCTCAGGCAACTTAGAGGCCACAACTGTATACCAGATGGGAAGATACTGCTTTTACCAATTGGCCCCAATTGCCAAGGAGACAAAGAGTATCTTTCCTTGCAAATTCCAACAAGTAAAAACACAAACCTAAGACACACTGAACCCTTCCATGAAGAAAACTGTATACATGGAATATTCTGCATGAGATGTGTGCATATCTGATATAGGACTGAGTTAGACCTAAGTGTTCTTTCAGAGGGCTACTAGCAAGGAGTTTCTACTTAAAAACTCACTTGTCCATGAAAAGTTATTGATACAGTGAATTGAACACAAGCAACCAAAGTGTTTTTCAGACAGCTTAGAGATCGCAGCTAATCTAGCTTTTTTAGAGGAAAAATATTTCTCAAAGTCCAATTTCCAAAGTGACAAACGTGATCTCTCTGGTTCTTTATACCAGGAAAAACACACACCTGGGAAACACAGAACACATCCATGAAGAAAACGTGCAGAAAATGTTTCACATGCAGTGAATACATAACTGAGATAGTAGTTAGTTAGTGTTGGGCCTAAATGTTCTCTAGGAGAGCTAGTAGCAAAGAGCTGTGAGCACCCTGAGATGTTTCTAAAAATTCACTTGACCTACAATAGATACGCTGCAGTGAATAGAACAAAGCAATCAGAGTGTTTTTCAGGCATCTTAGGGGTTGCAACTAATTAGCATTCACATGGGAAAAATATTGCTTTTGGCATAAGGATCATATTTCCAAACAAGTTCTCTTGTGAAAGATTGCAGTGTGCTTCTAAGTGTGTGTTATACAACTGCCTGCAAAGGGCAGGGAAACCTGCTAGGTGTGAGCCTGGAAAGTCCAAATTGCATGAAAATCATGAATTGCAGTGTATTCTCACTTGGAACGCTGATGGAGGGCAGCCTGAAAGCTGCCTGAAAAAGCATTGAATTTCTTTTCTGCTAGTCATTGCTGCAACATCTTTGGTCAAACCATCTTATTTTCTGAGAGAAACTGGCTGGTGGAACCTACTTGCCTAGGATCTCAGCTCACAGCACAGTTCCACCTATTCAGGAAAAACCAACCATCATGGACTCGGTACCACCAAAGCACTCCCATGAAATAAGTTTTCTGGTACATTTCTGGTACATCTTCAGTGTGCACTAGGGGTGTTATTCAAATGCTTGGAAAGGACAGGGGAAACTCCTATGTGTGAACCTGGAGAGGTTTTTTTTGTTTTGTTTTTGTTTTTTTTTTTTTTTGTTTGTTTTTTTTTTGTTTTTTTTTTTTTTTTGCTACTTGAACTGTGTGTGCACTCAGAACGTGAAGGGATGGCAGCACAAAGCTGCCTGAAACACCATTAGATTTCTTTATGCTTTTTCTGCAACATATTTGGTCAAATAACTGCATTTCCTGAGAGAGACTGCCTGGTGTTACCTACTTGCCTAGGAGCTCAGCATGCAGTACATTGTCACCTAGTCAGGGTAACCTAATCACAGGGTACTCAGTACTCCCAGAGCACTCTCCCCAAACTAGTTTTCCCATAAAAACGTGCAGCGTGCTCTGTGTGTGTTCTTCAACTTCTTGGAAAAGGCAGATAAAACAGCTTGAAGTGAAGCTGGAAATTTGATCCTTTTGGCAAATTGCAGTGTTTTTGCCATATGAATGCAAAAGCATGACAGCCAGAAAGTTGCCTGGAAAAACAATTGGATTTCTTTCTTGCTAGTCATAGCCACAACCTCCTTGGTCAAACAGCTGCATTTTTTTTCTGAGAAAAGAATGGCTATATACAAGTAACCGACAGCTCACATTATTCTCAATGGTGAAAATCTGAAAGCATTTCCTCTAAGAACAGGAACAAGACAAGGGTACCCACTCTTGCTTCTGTTATTCAATACAGTCTTGGAAGTTTTAGCTACAGAAATCAGAAAAGACAAAGATATAAAAGGAATCCAGATTGGAAAGGAGGAAGTAAAGCTTTCACTATTTGCAGATGACGTAATACTGTATATGAAAAACCCTAATAATACTATCAGAAAATTATTAGACCTAAGCAGTGAATTTCATATATTTGCAGGATACAAAATAAATGCACAGAAATAACTTATATTCCTATACACTAACAAGGAAACATCAAAAGAGAAATTTAGAAATCAATCCCACTTACATTTAAACAAAAACAATAAAATACTTAGGAATAAACCTATGGACACAAAAGAGCTGTATACAGAAAACTACAAGACAGTGATGAAATAAACCAAAGATGACATAAACGTATGGAGAGATATTCCATGCTCCTGGGTTTGAAGAATCAATATTGTGAAAATGGCTATGCTACCAAATGCAATCTACAGACTCAATGTAATCCCTATCAAATTATCAAAGGCATTTTCCCACAGAACTAAAGCAATACATTTCACAATTTGTATGGAAACACAAAAGACTCTGAATAGCCAAAACAATCTAGAGAAAGAAGAATGGAGCTAGAGTAGGAATCAACTTTCTTGTGTTCAGACTATACTACAGAAGTGGCACAAAATCAGAAATATAAACCAATGGAACAAGTTAGAAAGCCCAGAGATAAACCCACATACGTACAGTCAACTTATCTTTGACAAAGGAGGCAAGAATATACAATAGGGCAAAGATAGTATCTTCAGTAATGGTGATGGGAGAACTACAACTATGTGTAAAAGAATGAAGTTAGGACACTTCCTAACACGATATACAAAGATAAACTCAAAATGGATTAAAGACTGAAATATAAGACCAGAAACTGTAAAACTCTTAGAGGAAAACATAGACAGAACACTTGATGACATAAATCAAAGCAAGATCCTCTATGACCAATCTCCTTGAATAATGGAAATAAATACAAATATAAATGAGTGGGACCTAATTAAACTTAAAAGCTTTTGCATAGCAAAAGAGACTATAACCAAGGTGAAAAGAAAGCTCTCAGAATGGGAGGAAATAATAGAAAATTAAACAACTGACCAAGGATTAATGTCCAAAACAAACAACTCAATCAAAAAATGAGCATTAGACCTAAACAGATATTTCTCCAAGGAAGACATACAGATGCCTAATGAACACATGAAAAGACGGTCAACATTGCTCATTATGAGAGAAATGCAACTCAAAACTACAATGAGATATCATCTCACATTGGTCAAAATGGCCGTCATCAAAGAACCCACAAACAACAAGTGCTGGAGAAAGTGAGGAGAAAAGGGAAATCCTTTGCACTGCCCATGGGAATATAAACTGATGCAGCCATTGTGGAAAACACAATGGAAATTCCTTTAAAAAAACTAGGAATAAAACCACCATTAGTTCAGTTCAGTTGCTCAGTCGTGTCCAACACTTTGCGACCCATGGAATGCAGCATGCCAGGCCTCCCTGTCCATCACTAACGCCTGGAGTCCACCCAAACTCATGTCCATTGAGTCAGTGATGCCATCCAACCATCTCATCCTCTGTTGTCCCCTTCTCCTCCTGCCTTCAATCTTTCCCAGCATCAGGGTCTTTTCAATGAGTCAGTTCTTCACATCTGGTGGCCAAAGTATTGGAGTTTCAGCTTCAACATCAATCCTTCCAAAGGACATCAGGACTGATCTCCTTTAGGATGGACTGGTTGGATCTCCTTGCAGCCCAAGGGACTCTCAAGAGTCTTCTTCAACACCACAGTTCAAAAGCATCAATTCTTCAGCACTCAGCTTTCTTTATAGTCCAACTCTCACATCTATACATGACTACTGAAAAAAACCATTGACTAGATAGACCTTTTTTTTGCAAAGTAATGTCTCTGCTTTTTAATATGCTGTCTAGTTTGGTCATAACTTTCCTTCCAAGAGGTTTAATTTCATGGCTGCAATCACCATCTGCAGTGATTTTGGAACACACAAAAATAAAGTCTGACACTGTTTCCACTGTTTCCCCGTCTATTTCCCATGAAGTGATGGGACCAGATGCCATGATCTTAGTTTTCTGAATGTTGAGTTTAAGCCAACTTTTTCTCTCTCCTCTTTCACTTTCATCAAGAGGCTCTTTAGTTCTTCTTCACTTTCTGCCATAAGGGTGGTGTCATCTGCACATCTGAGGTTATTGATATTTCTCCCGGCAGTCTTGATTCCAGCCTGTGCTTCTTCCAGCCCAGCGTTTCTCATGATGTTCTCTGCATAGATGTTAAATAAGCAGGGTGACAATATACAGCCTTGATGTACTCCTTTTCCTATTTGGAACCAGTCTGTTGTTCCGTGTCCAGTTCTAACTGTTGCTTCTTGACCTGCATATAGGTTGCTCAGGAGGCAGATCAGGCGGTCTGGTATTCCCATCTCTTTCAGAATTTTCCACAGTTATTGTGATCCACACAGTCAAAGGCTTTGGCACAGTCGATAAAGCAGAAATACCACCATATGATCCAACAATACTATTTCTAGTCATATATCCTTCAGTTAAGTTCAGTTCAGTCAATAAGTCGTGTCTGAGTCTTTGCAACCCCGTGAATTACAGCATGCCAGGCCTCCCTATCTATCACCAACTCCTGGAGTTCACCCAAACTCATGTCCATCGAGTCAGTGATGCCATCCAGCCATCTCATCCTCTGTAATCCCCTTCTCCTCCTGCCTCCAATTCCTCCCAGCATCAGGGTCTTTTCCCATGAGTCAACTCTTCGCATGAGGTGGCCAAAGTACTGGAGTTTCAGCGTTAGCATCATTCCTTCCAAAGAAATCCCAGGGCTGATCTCCTTCAGAATGGACTGGTTGGATCTCCTTGCAGTCCAAGGGACTTTCAAGAGTCTTCTCCAACACCACACTTCAAAAGCATCAATTCTTTGGTGCTCAGCTTTCTTCACAGTCCAACTCTCACATCCATACATGACTACTGGAAAAACCATAGCCTTGAGTAGACGGACTTTTGTTGGCAAAGTAATGTCTCTGCTTTCGAATATGCTATCTAGGTTGGCCATAACTTTCCTTCCAAGGAGTAAGCATCTTTTAATTTCATGGCTGCAGTCACCATCTGCAGTGATTTTGGAGCCCCAAAAAATAAAGTCTGACACTGTTTCCACTGTTTCCCCATCTATTTCCCATGAAATGAGGAACGAGATGCCATGATCTTAGTTTTCTGAATCTTGAGTTTTAAGCCAAGTTGTTCACTCTCCTCTTTCACTTCCATCAAGAGGCTTTTTAGTTCCTCTTCTCTTTCTGCCATAAGGGTGGTGTTATCTGCATATCTGAGGTTCTTGATATTTCTCCAGGCAATCTTGATTCCAGCCTGTGCTTCTTGCAGCCCAGCATTTCTCATGATGTACTCTGCATAGAAGTTAAATAAGCAGGGTGACAATATATAGCCTTGACGTACTCCTTTTCCTATTTGGAACCAGTCTGTTGTTCCATGTCCAGTTCTAACTGTTGTTTCCTGACCTGCATATAGGTTTCTCAAGAGGCAGATCAGGTGGTCTTGTATTCCCATCTCTTTCAGAATTTTCCACAGTTTATTGTGATCCATGCAGTCAAAGGCTTTGGCATAGTCAATAAACAGAAATAGATGTTTTTCTGGCACTCTCTTGCTTTTTCGATGATCCAGAGGATGTTGCTAATTTGATCTCTGTTTCCTCTGCTTTTTCTAAAACCTTAGGAAACCAAAATTGAAAAAAGACATGTGTACCCCATTTTTCATTGAAGCACTATTTACAATAGCCAGGACATGGAAGCAACCTAGATCCATCGACAGATGAATGGATAAAGAAGTTGTGGTACATATATAAATCTAATACTGCTGTTGCTGCTAAGTCACTTCAGTCGTGTCTGACTTTGTGTGACCCCATAGACGGCAGCCCACCCAGCTCTCCCGTCCCTGGGATTCTCCAGGCAAGAACACTGGAGTGGGTTGCCATTTCCTTCTCCAAAGCGTGAAAGTGAAAAGTGAAAGTGAAGTCTCTCAGTCGTGTCCGACTCTTAGAGATCCCGTGGACTACAGCCTACCAGGATCCTCAATCCATAGGACCTTTCCGGCAAGAATACTGGAGTGGGTTGCCATTGCCTTCTCCAAATCTAATACTACTCATTCATAAAAAGGAATGCATTTGAGTCAGTTTTAATGAGGTGGATGAACCTACAGCATATTAGCCTCCAATTAAAATAAATAAATTTAAAGTAAAAAAAGTGAACTAAGTCAGAAAGAAAAAAAATATTATATATTAATGAACACATGAATAATGTAGAAAGCTGGTACTGATGAACCTATTTGAGGGCAACAATGGAGATACAGACATAGAGAACAGAATTTTGGATATGGGCAGGGGGCAAGGAGAGGGTGAGACAAATACAGAGAGTTGTATGGAAGCATATATGTTACCATAGGTAAAATAGTTAGCCAATGGATATTTGGTGTATGATTCAGGAACTCAAATTGTGGCTTAAAACCTAGAACGCTGAGAAAAGGTGGGAGGTGATAGTGAGGTTCAAGAGAGAAGGGACAGATGTATACTATGGTTAATTCATGTTGATGTATGGCAGAAATGAAATCAATATTTTAAAGCAATTATCCTTCAATTAAAAATAAATAAAATTATTTAAAAATCATTTAGGCAGGATATATGAATATTATGACAGAAAGCACAGAGTTTACCAACTTCAGGGATGAACCAAAGTGTTTTACTGACCCTTCCTTACGTATCGAATCATTTTTCTGGGTCCTAGAAGATGAGCAAGGCAAACAAGACTGCTTATTCCCTGACTTCCATATGCCCCTCTGATTTTAAGCCCTAATGTCATTTTATGTCCAAAGGGAATTTTTAAAATTCTAGCTAGAATGGAATAAATCTAGAAATTCTGATTATTTTTCTTTCCTTTGGACACAGTCAGTCTGGTGAATAGCTCCTTTTCTCTGGGAAAGATTTCGAGGAAGAATCACAGTATAGACTGGTTGCCATAATGCAGGGTTCCTTTCAATGAGATCTGATTAACAAAGGTACTCTGAATCTAGTTTAAAAGAGTCCTTTATGCTCACATGTGCTACTACTCCCTGCTGCTGCTGCTACTGCTAAGTCACTTCAGTCGCGTCCGACTCTGTGTGACCCCATAGACGGCAGCCCACCAGGCTCCCCTGTCCCTGGGATTCTCCAGGCAAGAACATTGGAGTGGGTTGCCATTTCCTTCTCCAAAGCATGAAAGTGAAAAGTGAAAGGGAAGTTGCTCGGTCGTGTCCGACTCTTCGCGACCCCATGGACTGCAGCCTACCAGGCTCCTCCGTCCATGCAATTTTCCAGGCACGAGTACTGGAGTGGGGTGCCATCGCTAGTCCTTCCTAAATTATATATACCAAGCATAGCCTTCACAGATTTTGCATCTGTGTCATTGCTACAGACCTCAGGATCAATTGTTCATTGTCTCAGATGCTGTGTATCAAATTGCTTTGATTTACCTACCATTACTAGGGCTTAGATGTTCAAGCTGGTTTTAGAAAAGGCAGAGGAACCAGAGATCAAATTGCCAACATCCACTGGATCATAGAAAAAGCAAGAGCATTCCAGAAAAACATCTATTTCTGCTTTATGCATTATGCCAAAGCCTTTGGCTGTGTGGATCACAATAAACTGTAGAAAATTCTTCAAGAGATGGGAATACCAGACCATCTGACCTGCCTCTTGAGAAACCTGTATGCAGGTCAGGAAGCAACAGTTAGAACTGGACATGGAACAACAGACTGGTTCCAAATAGGAAAAGGAGTACATCAAGGCTGTATATTGTCACCCTGCTTATTTAACTTCTATGCATAGTACATCATGAGAAACGCTGGGCTGGAAGAAGCACAAGCTGGAATCAAGATTGCCAGGAGAACTATCAATAACCTCAGGTATGCAATTGACACCACCCTTAAGGCAGAAAGTGAAGAGGAACTAAAAAGCCTCTTGATGAAAGTGAAAGAGGAGAGTGAACAACTTGGCTTAAAGCTCAACATTCAGAAAACTAAGATCATGGCATCTGGTCCCATCACTTCATGGGAAATAGATGGGGAAACAGTGGAAACAGTGTCAGACTTTATTTTTTGGGGCTCCAAAATCACTGCAGATGGTGACTGCAGCCATGAAATTAAAAGATGCTTACTCCTCGGAAGGAAAGTTATGACCAACCTAGATGGCATATTCAAAAGCAGAGCCAATACTTTGCTAACAAAGGTTCGTCTAGTCAAAGCTATGGTTTTTCCAGTGGTCATGTATGGATGTGAGAGTTGGACTCTGAAGAAAGCTGAGCACCAAAGAATTGATGCTTTTGAAGTGTGGTGTTGGAGAAGACTCTTGAGAGTCCCTTGGACTACAAGAAGATCCAATCAGTCCATCCTAGAGGAGATCAGTGCTGGGTGTTCTTTGGAAGGACTGATGCTAAAGCTGAAACTGCAATACTTTGGCCGCCTCATGCAAAGGGTTGACTCATTGGAAGGGACCCTGATGCTGGGAAGGATTGGCAGCAAGAGGAAAAGGGGATGACAGAGGATGAGATGGCTGGATGGCCTCACCGACTCGATGGACATGGGTTTGGGTACATTCCGGGAGTTGGTGATAGACAGGGAGACCTGGCATGCTGCTATTCATGGGGTCGCCAGAAGTCAGACACGACTGAGTAACTGAATTGATACTGAACTGACTAGGACTTATCATGGTCATTGAATCCACTGTCTCTGTAGGGTAAGTCATGCCATCTAATCCTGTTACTCCAAGAGTTCATGGTGGCATCTTCCACCATTATTTACTGTGAACTTCCATGGATGCTGGAACTGTTTCCCTGGTGCCTTTATAAGTATCTAGGTCAGGGAGTTATCCCTGAGTATTCCTATTTATGGTTAGATTATGAGTGGATTAATTGCACATGATGAATCTACTCCAAAATTTCCACCTCTTAAAAACTTGGGCTTTTTCCTTTATAGTGTATGAGGGAAGTGCCAGCATTTCAATGTCTTTGGCTGAAGGCCACTGTGAATCCAGATTTCAAGTCATTTTACTGAAATAGTTTCACTGTTAGGCTTTAAAATGAATTGTTGGTACTGTTTAATCCCCTCATTTATAAAGACAGTCAGTCCAGTGTTATAACTGGTCCTTTCTGGTTCTAATATCCTTAACATAACTCACAGGCAGGCTTCACAGACTCCTGCCAACTACAAATATTTAAGATGCTGCAGTCTCTCAAGTGTGTCTGCAACCTCCCTGGGTAATAGAACTTGAGGTTCTCCTTCTGGGCTGTGCTTGAATGTCACTTTGTTTTAGGCCTGAGACAATGAGAAGAGTATCCCTTGAGACTCAACTGACCCGGGAGGAGCCATTGAACAGCTTTTAGAAAACAAAAGCTATTCTGGTGTGGGGTAGGAGATTCAAACATGCCACTTCAAATCTCAGGATCCCAAATCATGACAATGTGAAGGATTTCCTTTTGATAGCTTACAATAAATAGTGTCAGATTCGTGATCTCCAAAGGAGAAAATTTTGCTTCAGAACCAAAGATGCAGCTTTAGTCACTCAGAGCTTCGTGAGGCCTAAGTTTTATTAAAGTGAGAAGGGACAGAGAAAGCTTCTGACAGACATCAGAAGGGGGCAGAAAGAGTGCCCCTCTCACTAGTCGTATATTCTTTTTCAATTGGTTACTAACAATAGATCAAAAGAATATCTCAAGGTTGTAAAGTCTTTCCAGACTGACTCCCTCAACATATATCTTAAGATAACAAGGTTAGCAGGAAGGAATGGGTTCCTGTTAAGGAGAGTCATGTCCTCAAGCAAGATCCATTATTGTTATATAATCATTAGCACAGAGCTTAATGAGAAACATACCCTTGAACAAGATGCATTGTTTTGTTGTGTAATCATTAGCTCTGGGCTTCAAGACAGTTAGTCTTAGGCAAAATAGATTGTTGCCATGGCAACTCAGAGCTTAAGAAAAAATGTCTTATGTGACTAAGGCAAAGCCCTGTAGAAAAAAATGTTTGTCCCTTCTTCTTCCTCCTCCTCCTCCTCCTCCTCCTCCTCCTCCTCCTCCTCCTTCTCCTCAAGGGTTCTGGACTCCTTATCAACCTACCTAAGAATTGACTCTCTCACTTTCCTTATAATTCCCACTCTGCAACCAGTACAGAGTCTGGTAATAAAATCTGTTCTTACTTTCAGTTCAGTTCAGTTCAGTTCAGTCGCTCAGTCGTGTCCGACTCTTTGCGACCCCATGAACCGCAGCATGCCAGGCCTCCCTGTCTATCACCAACTCCCAGAGTTCACTCAAACTCATGTCCATCGAGTCGGTGATGCCACCCAGCCATCTCATTCTCTGTCGTCCCTCTTTCCTCCTGCCCCCAATCCCTCCCAGCATCAGAGTCTTTTCCAATGAGTCAACTCTTCGCATGAGGTGGCCAAAGTATTGGAGTTTCAGCTTTAGCATTATTCCTTCCAAAGAACACCCAGGACTGATCTCCTTTAGAGTGGACTGGTTGGATCTCCTTGCAGTCCAAGGGACTCTCAGGACTCTTCTCCAACACCAAAGTTCAAAAGCATCAATTCTTTGGTGCTCAGCTTTCTTCACAGTCCAACTCTCACATCCATAAATGACCACTGGAAAAAACCATAGCCTTGACTAGATGGACCTTTGTTGGCAAAGTGATGTCTCTGCTTTTCAATATGCTATCTAGGTTGGTCATAACTTTTCTTCCAAGGAGCAAGCGTCTTTTAATTTCATGGCTACAGTCACCATCTGCAGTGATTTTGGAGCCCCCCAAAATAAAGTCTGACACTGTTTTCACTGTTTCCCCATCTATTTCCCATGAAGTGATGGGCCGAGATGCCATGATCTTAGTTTTCTGAATGTTGAGCTTTAAGCCAACTTTTTCACTCTCCTATTTCACTTTCATCAAGAGTCTTTTTAGTTCCTCTTCACTTTCTGCCATCAGTCAAGTAATCAAGTGAGAGGACATTGTGTATATTACTTTTCAGCTGAGAACAACTGTGATTGATTTCTGTGGATCCCTACTAAACACTGCTGACCTCATTGTACCATTTTAGCACATTCTTTAGATGCCCTTTTATTTTTCTTAAATTTTATTTAAAAATTATTAGTATTTTAACATATATACTAATCTATTATCTTTCAAATTCTTTTCCCATTTAGGTTATTACAGAATATTGTGCAGAGTTCCTTGTGCTATACAGCAGGTTCTTCTTGGTTATCAATTTTAAATATAGTAGTGTGTACATGTCAAATTCAAACTCCAACTCTTTCCCTTCACTCCACCCTTCTCCCTGCTAATCATAAGTTCATTCTCTATGAGTCTTTGCTTTATAAATAAGTTCACTTATAGTTTTTTAGATTCCACATAAAGTGATAACACATGATTATTTGTCTTTGTCTGGCTTATTTCACTTAGTTGGCTTACTACTCTTTGTTGATGTTGTTTAGTCGCTAAGTTGTGTCCAACTCTTTCATGACCCCCTTGGATTGTAGCCTGCCAGGCCCCTCTGTCCATGGGATTTCTCAGGCAAGTGTACTGGAGTAGGTTGCCATTTCCATCTCCACAGGATCTTCCTAACTCGGGAACTGAATCCACTATCCTCTGCATTGTAGGTGAATTCTTTACCACTGAGCCATCAGGAAAGCCCATGATAATCTCTAGGTTCATCCATATTGCTGCAAATGGCATTAGTTTTTTCTTTTTAATGGTTGACTAATATTCTATTGCATATATGTACCACATCTTTATCCATTCACCTGTTGATGAACATTTAGGTTGCTGCCATCTCTTGGTTATTGCAAACAGTGCTGCAATGAACATTGGGGTGCATGCATCCTTTTGATCCATGTTTTTCTACAGATATTTGCCCAGGAGTGTGATTGCTGGATCATGTGAAACTATTTTATTTTCTCAAGGAACCTACATACTGTTCTCCATAGTGGTTGTACCAATTTACATTCCCTGTGCTCTTTTGAAAAAAAATATTCTTTTCCAAAGAAAAACATATTTAAATTAATTAAAAAGTAAATTTTGGCCCTAGTAAAAAAAGTTCTCAGAAATTCACTCCATAACGTTCCAGTTTTCAAGACACTAGCTGCAGAGTGTAATATTTAAGCACAGAAATTCTGAAGTACATAAAGTCATATTTCCAGCACTTGAACTCTTTTTCCGCATTTTCCCAGGTCTTTAACATTGGGAAAGCCTAAACTTTCTTATCAGTATAAAGGTGATAACAATAGTACCTCCTTCACAGAGTACTAGAAGGACTGAATGATTCATCGTGTGCAAAGTTCTTAGCGCATAGTCCTGCATAAAAGACAGCTGTGATTGTAATTTATCTATGAAGAGGCCTGTAGAACTGGTCACAGACCAGGGACAACTTGACAGTTCTGGTAAGAGGGAGGGATTAATGAAAATGAAATGTTCACCATCATTCAAACATAGATTGAAGTAATCCAGAAGTAATTTATGGAAATACCAAACTATATACTTCTGACCCATCCAGCTGACATCTGAAAACCTAATGTCAGGTTCAGAAGCCTGTGCTAAGTCTTGGAGAAGAAGTGGAAGCTGGCAGAGGCAGAAGAAAATGTCTCATAGCTGGCCCTGCTCCATTCCTCCAGTGGAGCACCCATCGAGGAGCAGGCTGGGCTGTCTCACTGAAGTCATAATAGGTGAGCTAGGAGACCTGATTCTTGTTTTCAGTAAAATGTGCTCAGTTCAAATTGACCAAAGTGGGGTGTAAAGTCTGTCTGTCCTCAGTGGCGGCCATTGGTTTGTGATCATGTTTGCTAAGCTAGGCTTTTTCTTTAGTTTGGGGCTGCAGCCCTTTCTCACAGAGCAGCTATTCAGACTTTAAGAGTAATCAGTTCTCCCTTTCACGTTCATGGATAGTGGAGGGGCAGAAACTCAGAACCCTGCCCATAGTATTTAATCACACCTGAACTGTAGGTGAGGCCCTGGAGACTGGCACTTGCCTCCTTGCTTGGCTAGAGTGGGATTTCAAGCTCTCCATGGGCAGGGGTGGGTGTGTTGTTTGGGCTTGTGGGGGAGTCTCTGTTTCTGGGCTTCATCAAGAGTGGAGAAGGGCACATGCTTTGAACATAAGTCACTTGTAACTTCCCCCCTCTTTCTTAACATTTGCAGAATCTGCCTCTGGGTAGTGTTAGCAGAAGGGTGAGCCTCCGAGAGGGGCAGTTGATGTTACACTCCCGCCGGTGGGAAGGCCCCCCACCCATGTGGACCTGAAAGCCCATGCCTTTTCCCAGCCTCCTGTTTGGCCATTCAAAACAAGAAAGATACCTACTCTTGGCTCAAATATTTCTGACAACATGTGCATTTATTTGTATTAGAAGTACAAACATAGGAATCCAAATACAAATACAGAGGGCAGCCTAGCCCACCCCGAGCAGGGCACAGTGGGACCAGACTGGCGAAGCAAGGTGTAGTGCCTCCCATGTCTCAGTGCTGCCCGCGTTGCCAAGGCACGTTGGACACAAGCGTGCCCACTTTTCTCTAGGAAATCACGAGCCGCACAGCTAACAGGGAGTCACATCCTTGACAGAGAGGAGGAGGATGGCAGGACCTCGGACCCAGAGCCAGAGCCTTCAGGCCCTCATGGGATGACAGTAGAGCAGGGGCTGTTGGATGCCACTTGACGAAGGCAGGGACCCTGGTTTAGCCCTCAACCCACTTGCCTGGAAAGGGACCAGAGCACACATTTGGCCAGGGCTGGTCACCTCTCAGGACCAGCTCTCTACACTGAATGCTCAGTGCAGATTCCAAGAAACCTTCAGATTCTGCACTCCTTCTCCTCTCTCCCACTTGGAGGAGATGAATCCACAGGCAGGAAGGATTCCATTCAGGCAAAGAGCAGATATGCAAATCTTCTCTGCCTTTCTGCCTGGAGCATCTCCTAGGGCACCTCACGGTTTTCCTTTATACACATGTTTCAAAAAGAGACGACTACACGTTATGATTAACTCTTACATGTGGCACAGTTCACACTAAACCTGGTACTTTCTCACAATATACATGAAATCTGTGTCCTAAACAAACGTTACAGAGGCTATTTGCCACCTATATCTTGAAGAACTACTTTTGGCTTATCAGTTAAAATAAACCACTATGCACAAATGACCAAGAAGTAACTTAAGTGTGCCCTAGTGAAAATGTGATGGTCTGCTTTCAGTAGAAGGCAGCCTCATTTGGACTTCAAAACAATATCTCATCAGTTATTTAACCTTGATTTTCTTTTTAAATAAAAAATGTGGCCCCACGTTTTCAGGAAATAAAAAGATAGTTCTATCTGTTTCTTTCTTTTTTTCCATAAAAAGAAAAAGCTTGAGAAGCTAATATGCTTTCATTAGGAAACTGTGCTCCTTTCTACTTGTTTCAACTATGTTTAGGGTGGTAGGTAGAGTAATACACACGCTAATAAGTTGTTCCAGTTTTACCACTGTACATAAGGATATAAACACACACATCACTGCAGGTAAGCACGAGATGGCCCCTTACTCCTCACAAAACAATCCAGGCCTAATCCCTGAAAATTGTTGCTCTTTGTCAACTTTCCACAGAGAATTCATTCATGAGGAATGAATCTCTCACTTAGTTCAGGAGCTGCTTATAAGGAAAAATATGTCATGTAGTTGCACAAACATATGCTTGTAAACATTGTTCACTAGCACAAAATTAGTCATTTTGAAGGTCAAGAATGATCGAAAGTTTCCTTTTAAATGTTTTCAAAGAATTAGTCTAAACAGCTAATATAATAATAAATACTGTAAATTTCATTAATATGTTTTACTTGTGTCTATTTCTATCCAAAAGTAAAAATCTCAAGATATATTAGAAAGAGTCAAAGGTTAGACCCAAATTATATAATAAGAAGCATATTGATTGTCTGTTGGGGCTAACAGAAATCTGAAGTGTACACAGAAGCATTCATTTTAGGGAAAAATGATAGATAGTTCTTAGCCAATTTAAATGTTAACTTCTTGAAAAGGAATAAAAAACATCAAGCACCATAAAAACAACAAAAACCAAACCAAGACAAAATAAGAAACAAAAACACAAATCCACAAGCCACCAAAAAGCAATTAGGTGGAATATTCGCCTAAGGAATAATTTCAAATTCTGATTGAGGCAAGGTAGACAAACAGGACCTCTGGGACAAAGTACAGTTCTGGAAATGTTTCTAGGAAAGCAAATATTTGAACTGTGTATTTAATATTTAAACTGAAATAAAACTTTTTTATTTTCTCTTTTTAAGTTCTAATTTTGTTTTAGTTTGGGAAAGAAATTAAACTTTCATGTTGCATAAATAGTTAAGCTCTAGGATGCATACATGTATGCTCAGCAGTGTCCAACTCTTTGTGACCCATGGACTGTAGCCCACCAGGCTCCTCTGTCCATGGACTTCTCCAGGCAAGAATACTGGAGTGGGTTGACATTTCCTATTCCACGGGGATCTTCCTGATCCAGAGATCAAACCTGTGTCTCTTGTGTCTCCTGCATTGACAGGCAGATTCTTTACAACTGTGAAACCCAGGAAGCTCCAAAGCACTAGTAAGTGTGTGTGTGTGTGTGTGTGTGTGTGTGTGTGTGTGTGTTCAGTCATGTCTGACTCTTTGTGACTCATGAACTGTAGCCCACCAGGTTCCTCTGTCCATGGAAATTTCCAGGCAAGAATACTGGAGTGGGTTGCCATTTCCTTCTCCAGAGGATCTTCCTGACCCCAAGGTCAAACTCATATCTCTTGCATCTCCTGCATTGGCTAGTGGGTTCCTTCCCACAAGCACCACCTCAGAAGCCCAGCACTAGTGTGGAACCTGGAAAAGGATACATAGATGATGATGATAATGATGATGATGGTGGTGGTGGTGGTTATGACAATAGTGATGATGATGATGATAATGATGATGATGGTGGTGGTGGTGGAGGCGGTGGTGGTGGTGATGGTTATGACAATAGTGATGATGATGATGATAATGCAATGCAGCATAATTTACTTCCAAAATCCTATCATATTCAGCTGCCAACTTAAACATTTGGTCAGCAAGTTAAATGAGCTTTCTGTCAATATATATCATTTAATTACATTGAAAGTCACTTCAGAATGAAGTTTTTCTTTTTTCTTTAAACTCTCTGTAGCTTCAGGGTCACCCTGCCCTAACCAGTGTGTGAAATCGGTGAATGGGGCAGGTGAGCTGAGTGGTGGATGCATTGACTGGAACTGCCACAGCTAGTTAGGGTGATGAGGTGTTCTAATCTCAACAAAGTGACTGAAGTGCTTCTCTGAGTATTGAGTGGCTTTCACCTGTCAATTGACAAAGCTGACACCCCAAATCCTTCCTTTTGTAAACAAATAGCCAATGAAAACAAAATCTGCTGTAATAAACAAGAACCAAATTAAAGTGCTCATCATTTGTTCCTGAAAATCAGTCTGGCATTGAGTTCTGCTTTTTAATGGAAAATAGGAGCTTTAATACTTTTTGTGGAAAAGTGGTTATTGGGAAAAAGAAAGAATCTCAAAGAGCTGGAAAAGGAGAAAATATAACAGCCACCTTCTCAGTCTGGGGGATTTCATTATTGGCAATCAATCTTCACTGTACTTTCCAACCTGCACAGTTTAAACTGTTCAGCAGTTAGAGACCATCCTTCCCTGCAGAAACCACTATCATCCTGATGTTGTAGAACAGTCCACTGGGCTGAGAAAATGTTGTGTTGGGCTTATAAATGCCAAAAAAACAAAAAACAAAAAACAAAAAACCCCAAGGTGGTAGAGGTAGGTGATGATCTGATTAATTCAAAAAAACAACTTTACATTTCCCTCTCATTACCTGAATAGCACATTCAAATATGTTGCTTTATGTGTGAGTGTACATGTGCGTTGTGCGCATGCTCCTGTGTTATATCTACCTAATTGTTTTCTAGCTCTTGTTTCTGTATAATACAATTTTTAAAACTGGCTTAGTTAACTCAAAACACTGAAGACTTGTTAGTAAATGTACTACTCTCTTAGGACTGATATGCTGCTGCTGCTAAGTCGCTTCAGTTGTGTCCGACTCTGTGAGACCCCATAGACAGCAGCCAACCAGGTTCCCTGTCCCTGGGATTCTCCAGGCAAGAACATTGGAGTGGATTGCCATTTCCTTCTCCAATGCATGAAAGTGAAGTCGTTCAGTCGTGTCCAACTCTAAGCAACCCCATGGATTGCAGCCTACCAGGCTCCTCCATCCATGGGATTTTCCAGGCAAGAGTACTGGAGTGGGGTGCCATTGCCTTCTCCATAGGACTGATATAAACCAGTCTAAACTTTGGTTTTTCTGTGAGCAGAGTAATGAGATTTAAGATGTCTCATTGACAACATTAAAAACGAAAGCATCATTTAACTAGACATTTTGAAAAGAAAGTAGGAAACATTCTCTTTTGATCTAAATAGAACTGCTGCTAAGTCGTTTCAGTCGTGTCCGACTGTGCGACCCCATAGAAGGCAGCCCACCAGGCTCCTCCATCCATGGGATTTTCCAGGAAAGAGTACTGAAGTGGGGTTCCATTGTCTTCTCTGTAAATAGAACTAGGCTAGGTTTATATCCTGGAATTACTAAGTTTTAATCAGAAGAAATTGTAAAAGAAGGAGTGGGAATGTCTAATGGCTGCTCTTCAAAGATTACCAGGTATTTTATTTTAAAAGCCAAAGTTTTATTTTCCATAGATATGACTGGCTAAGTTGTTTACCTATTATCTCAACTCTTATTTCTGTCTTTTACAGTGTTTTATCCCCATAATCATAGAAATCTGTTTTTACAGTAAAAGGTAAGTTAACAAAGAATTTGAGAAGGGGTCATTTAGCCTGAACTTTTACTTTTGGTTCTTTGGATATGATTATACACTGTGGCAGTACTGTTAAGTTGTGTGAATCTGAAGGTTTCCTACAGGCAAATTTGAGGGGAAAAATGTACAGATTACACACTACCTCAGTTTTGGGAAATTTGAAGGGGACTTCAACAGAAAATTTTGAGTTTCACGTTACAGTGTGTTTACTATCTAATTCTTTCTTTCTTATTTACAGACATCTTTCTGAATATTTTTAAATGTGACGGTGTTCTGAAGTCTAATAGTAAATATTTCGGCGTGCATTTGCATCAGATTATCCTTATCTCGTCACTCACATTTTGTCTTTTTACAGAAATTGAGGATGAAATTTCATATGTATATAAATTTCAGAACCCATCAGACAGTAGCAAGATCGTGGAGAGAATTAAAAATGTTTGTATTTTGAGAGCACTGATTTGGCATAGCAAGTATAATGGCATGGAGACTAGTTAGAGTCCTTAAAGTCTTCAAAGGAAATCACAGAAAGTTTTCAGTTATTGGCAGCCAAGATAAATGGATAAAAATGAGGTTTGTATTTGTTTTGAGTCATAGCCCTTTTAATAAAGAATGTCCTGTTGTGGCAAGTATCCACGAATGCAAAATAGGGTTATCAATTACCACTCTTG
This sequence comes from Bubalus bubalis, assembly GCF_019923935.1. NCBI lineage: Eukaryota > Metazoa > Chordata > Mammalia > Artiodactyla > Bovidae > Bubalus > Bubalus bubalis. Next base: position 65,167,149 of record NC_059176.1, read on the forward strand.
CTTCCAGAGTGTGATATTTTGCAGCGGAACAAAAAAATCTGTCTATGCCTTTTTACTACAGCAAGCTGTGACCAGGTAAAAAGACTTGGTGTGAAGGTTCTAAGTGAACACTCACATCCTATCACAAGCGCTAATGTCACTGACTTTTAGATTGGCCCCGATTTCTCATATGTAGCCTGAAAATGCTTTGTCATAAAGGAAAGGCATTGCTTCAATTAAAGAGTTCACAAAAATTTAGTTTTTAATTGATTTGATAATATAATTAAGGATAAAATGTTGGGCACATAAAGAAATCTTGTCTTCGCCATTCATAAATGATAAGTAAAATCTGGCATGAGATAAATATGATCACAGGAAATGAAAAATCTACATGATATATATAATTTAAGATTTATGTGTTACTTTAAGGCATATGCTGGGTAAATTAGGGACAGTATTGACTAGGTTCAGAGTAAGTTATAACTATATTGTCCTTCTCAGTCATGTATGTGACAGTCTCTGTTCTGGCCTGTGGTATTCAGACTTTGCAGAAACTGAAACTTTCTAAGATCTGAAGATGCATTTTGCTCTAATTCCATTGGTGTGAAATTTCTTTTTTCTCCATCCAGCCTAGATGCAGCTTAATAGAGACAGTCACAGTTGTAAGTACGAGGTATGGTGGTCAGAAATTAGAAATTTTTGTCAAAATGTGGAACAGTCATTTCCTTAATTTAGCGTTTCTAAAAGTGAGGAACACAGTAGCACTTTTGGAATGCAGGCCACTCAACTTCCCTACAGCTGCCATCTAGCCACCAAATATCACTCCCCATTCTACATGCAAAGCAATCTGGGTGGAGCTGTAAGGATGTAGTGTCTGTGAACAGTCTTGCACAATGCTCACCATACATACCCTACTAACCAAGCATACTGGTGAAAGAGAGTCCTTCAGTTAAAGAGTGATACATTCCCTTCACACAATCCCAGTGCTCATCCTCTTCCTTCTTCCATAAAGTAAACTCATACCTACTTAAAAGCATGCCCCTGAGCTCTGCACCTGTGTGAGGTACTTGCCAATTTCCTTTATTGCAGACTGGAATGGTTTATCTGGGGAGCTGGGATCAATAAGGAGAACTTAAATGGGCAAGCTGCAGAGAAGCAGGCATTGGTGTGTTCTCAGGGAATGCTTTTGTTCTTCTTAGTAAGATCCCGTAGTGGATAGATGTGCAGAAATCCAGTTTAGGCTCTGCGATCTGTTACACTCTCTTGAGGTGAATGTTCTGTTTCATGGAAAAGGAACCATAAACTAGTGTGTTTAGATCAGCAGAATGACTGATATTGGGAGGGAGAGATTGGTTGGATTCAGAAAACACAGATGATCCTATACTTATAATTTCATAAGAGTTGCCAATGATGCTCAATTATTGAACAGCCTTGAAATAAGAGGCCTCAGTAAAAAATTTTAAAGGTAAAGTTGGACTTAATATATGTGATAAAAATATTTTTAAGTTATTTTTCTGCCAAGAATTTCACTGAAAAATTCAGCTCCTTCCAGAACTTTTTAAAAAAAGAAATAATGAATTGAAATTTTCATATTGCTATAAAGTTGAGAATTGCGTTTGTAGAAGAACCTTGGGATGCTCTCCCTGGGTGTTTAGTTCCTCTGGTGGGATGTGGTCAGGGCACCTCCAGAACCCCCCACTGCTGTTGAGTGAGTGGGAGGTTAATGCCTGAGAGATAGGAGGAGACTGCTAGTAGGCACAAGTCTCCAACAGCACAGAAATTTCTGTTGGGCTAATAGATTCAACCTGTTTCTCCACAAATACTTACTGTTTTTTGTGTTTTAAATTGGACTTTCAAAATAAAAACCAATTGGTTTGTGGCCTATGTAGTAAGTATCAAACCAAAAGCATGGAAGGAGTTGACAGGAAGTAACTCAATGTCTTACATTATATAGACTTTTCCTTGAAAATTGGGTGATAAAGATCAATATATTTGCATTCACTTGATGTTCATAAAAATTGACTCATCTAATTTCAACTCTTCTGGTCTCTTCCACTTCCATGTCTTCTGTGTCTGGTCTGCATTCATTAAATTGTATGAATTAGCACTTTTATATACTTTTCCTGCATAATGTTTTACCCTTTTTTCTGAATAATAATAGTATGCACAATACATAATTAAAATAAAATTATATGGTTTCCAATAAAACAAATTCAATTTTCTATGTGATAAAGATGAGAAGCAGAGTTAGTACCAAAATTTTAATAATGGCAAAGCATCTGTTAAACTAATGTAAGACTTTTTTTTCCCCTATCTATGGTGGAAAGCTTCTGAAGAGTCTTGTGAAGTACATACTAGCATCCAGTTATAACAAAGAACTAACATCAATAAGCAAGTTTGCTTTGTGTTATAAAAATATCAAAAGAGTAATAATTTCAAGGTTTCTTTTCCTTTAGCATCTTGCTACCTATCCTTATTTGAAAATATAAAATAATTTTTTTCATCAAAATATATCATTGATGATAGCCATGACCCATTGTTTTGCATCTAAAATTGATTTGACTTGAAAGTTAATATTCACTAAGAAAAATTTGTACAAATTCTATCTACATTTCTTTCACACTCTGGAAAACAGTTTCAAAACCAAAGCTTGTGAATGCTATATACCTTTCTTTGCAAGGTAAAGATAATCATTGAACCTATAATAGAGTATACTCTGGGGTTGCCTCTTGGTCTAGTAAAACACAATTCTTAGGATAAAATGTTGAACTTATGATGTTCAGGGATAGTAAACATCTTTGACTTCAGCAAAATGAGAATTTTGAAAATCAGACTGTTTCCTCAACTGAACACTTGTGGATGAAACAGATATAACCTTTCCAAACTTAGGGTGAGGTTGTTAGATAAAAGTACACCAACCAGTGAAGGTGGTGACAGAGCAAAGAGGCCACAGAGAGAGGAACTGGGTGGTAACTCACTGCAGTTCACACTTGAACTCAGACTGCCAGTGGCTGAAGCCAGCATGAGTCTCAGTCAGCAGCGACTCTGTGCAGCTGGTGCCAGTGCTGCCGAGGGCCCAAGTTAAAATACAGAAAGGGTGGAGTCTGAGAGAGCTTCTCAGATATTTGCTTGTACATTTCACAGATTTCTTCACAAAAGAAAATTGGGAACTGCTTCCAGTATCCAAAACACATTTATAAATATCACCAAGCTACAGATTCAGCAAAGGATTAGCAAGAAGATCACTTTAACACTCAGTTAACTTGTGTGTGCACACGCATATATCTGTGGGTTTGAAATACGTAATACAAATATTTGCCACATATTCCTACACTGCTCAGAAGTGATGTATTTCAGATAAACTGAGCAGTGTCTTTCCTTGCTACTCCAGTTAGTCACTACTGGTCTGGGGATGATGAAAGTTTAGAGGGGAGTCTAATGCTCTTCACTTATCACCTGGAAGAAGAGTTAGAGATAGAGGTATCCCACCCAATAAACCAAGTTGAAGAGCAGGAATGATGTAGGGAAAAAGACCCGTGAGTATGAGTCCAGTTCCAAGATGTCTATGTGAATATGTCCTTTTCTCCAAGATCCTGATTTGCATTCTTCATAGCAGCAGAAGAAACTCTGACAGTCTTTGCCATCCAAACACTCATAGACACAGGTATCTTCTAATTCCTGCCAGTACACGGAATTGTTTAGAGTAACTGTTACAGGTGGTGGTGGCCTCATGTCAAGGAGAGAATAGTTCTGCAGACAACAAGAACAACACAAAAATCATCATGAAATGCATTAAGAACAGCTCGAGATGAATCAAGCAATAAGCATAGATCATGCCTGTCCACAAATAATGCTGACAGTGCTGTGCCCCGTGCCTGCTCCCCATCCCTGCTGTGCAGAGTTCAATCTTTGCAAATCTAATGGAAAAACAAAACACTAGAGTTCAGTTTTCAAAACTTGTGTTTCTCAGATTACTGATAAGGGAGATGCAGCATTTTTTCAAATGTGTACTAGACATTTCAAGTCCCTGTTCTGCCTACTTCTTTGCTGATTTGGAGCATATATGCACACACATTATATACAATTCTTCAAATGTTAAACAATACTTATATAAACTTGTGGAGAAATAAATTTCTTTTCTTTCTAATTAGCAGACAGTAAAAAAGCTATGGTGTGTAGGAACGATAAGAGAGAATCTTCTTGTTCCATGTAATTCAGGTTAAAAAATGAGCTTTCAGTGTGTGAACACCAGACATTGCTTGTCATCTCTTGACAGTCAAAAATTGTATACAATTGGAATGTTTTGTTTTCTACTTCACAAGCTCTCTTCCTGATTGGAAAAGTCAATATTTGGGCAGATAAGGGGAGGGGATGACTTACAGTCACTCACAAATGAGAGGAATCATTCTTAACCTTGAGTAATGGCTTCAAATAGACTTGTCAATTCTTCAGGCAGTTGAAGAACTCTCCCATACAACTAAAACTGTGTACTAAATTGAAGTTTTTAGAGAGGATCAGTTCAGTTCAGTCACTCATTCACTCAGTCACGTCCAACTCTTGCAACCCCATGGACTGCAGCATGCCAGTCTTCCCTGTCCATTTAGAGAGGACAAATTTCTAAGTTTGACTGAATAACGTATGAAAACTAAAAACCATGGTTGTCTTTCTGTTCTATTTTATTTATGCTGCAGGAACTGAGGATCTGAGGTGTCAAAGGAAACTGTATGTGTCAGTGGAGGCTGAAATCAAGGGAGAGGGAGTCACACAAGCCCTTTGCTTAATGCTGGAAGAGAGGTCTTTCAGAATTCATCATGAATACTATATATATATATATATTTATTATATATTATTACATATATTTTATTAATACATATATTATATAATATATATAAAATAATATCATATATATTATGTATATATACATATACAATATTCTACATTGTATAGACAATATATAATATTGTAATATATTGATTGCAATAATTAATTACAATTATTAATATAATATACAATAAATTATATTGTATACTATACTGTCTACATAGTATATTATATAATATACAACAATTAATTACAATTTATTAATTACAACATTGTAAAATTGTGATATTGTAATATTGCAATATTGTAATATTATTGTAATATTGTAATATATTATTGTAATATATACAATATTGTTTATGTATATAATATATATGATATAATTATGTATAATACATGATATATAATATATATCATTATATAATATACATATATATAATATAATATATTACATTAGCAAGAAGAGATAAGAAAGTCTTCTTCAGCAATCAATGCAAAGAAATAGAGGAAAAGAACAGAATGGGAAAGAATAGAGATCTCTTCAAGAAAATCAGAGATACCAAAGGAACATTTCATGCAAAGATGGGCTTGATAAAGGACAGAAATGGTATGGACCTAACAGAAGCAGAAGATATTAAGAAGAGATGGCACGAATATACAGAAGAACTGTACAAAAAAGATCTTCACGACCCAGATAATCACGATGGTGTGATCACTGACCTAGAGCCAGACATCCTGGAATGTGAAGTCAAGTGGGCCTTAGAAAGCATCACTACGAACAAAGCTAGTGGAGGTGATAGAATTCCAGTTGAGCTATTCCAAATCCTGAAAGATGATGCTGTGAAAGTGCTGCACTCAATATGCCAGCAAATTTGGAAAACTCAGCAGTGGCCACAGGACTGGAAAAGGTCAGTTTTCATTCCAATCCCAAAGAAAGGCAATGCCAAAGAATGCTCAAACTACCACACAATTGCACTCATCTCACACACTAGTAAAGTAATGCTCAAAATTCTCCAAGCCAGGCTTCAGCAATATGTGAACCGTGAACTTCCAGATGTTCAAGCTGGTTTTAGAAAAGGCAGAGGAACCAGATATCAAATTGCCAACATCTGCTGGATCATGGAAAAAGCAAGAGAGTTCCAGAAAAGCATCTATTTCTGCTTTATTGACTTTGCCAAAGCCTTTGACTGTGTGGATCACAACAAACTGGGGAAAATTCTGAAAGAGATGGGAATACCAGACCACCTGATCTGCCTCTTGAGAAATTTGTCTGCAGGTCAGGAAGCAACAGTTAGAACTGGACATGGAACAACAGACTGGTTCCAAATAGGAAAAGGAGTACATCAAGGCTGTATATGTCACCCTGTTTATTTAACTTATATGCAGAGTACATCATAAGAAACGCTGGACTGGAAGAAACACAAGATGGAATCAAGATTGCCGGGAGAAATATCAATCACCTCAGATATGCAGATGACACCACCCTAATGGCAGAAAGTGAAGAGGAACTAAAAAGCCTGTTGATGAAAGTGAAAGTGGAGAGTGAAAAAGTTGGCTTAAAGCTCAACATTCAGAAAACGAAGATCATGGCATCTGGTCTCATCACTTCATGGGAAATAGATGGGGAAACAGTGGAAACAGTGTCAGACTTTATTTTACTGGGCTCCAAAATCACTGCAGATGGTGACTGCAGCCATGAAATTAAAAGATGCTTGCTCCTTGGAAGAAAAGTTATGACCAACCTAGATAGCATATTCAAAAGTAGAGACATTCCTTTGCCAACAAATGTTCGTCTAGTCAAGGCTATGGTTTTTCCTGTGGTCATGTATGGATGTGAGAGTTGGACTGTGAAGAAGGCTGAGCGCTGAAGAATTGATGCTTTTGAAGTGTGGTGTTGGAGAAGACTCTTGAGAGTCCCTTGGACTGCAAGGAGATCCAACCAGTCCATTCTGAAGGAGATCAGCCCTGGGTGTTCTTTGGAAGGAATGATGCTAAAGCTGAAACTCCAATACTTTGGCCACCTCATGCGAAGAGTTGACTCATTGGAAAAGACTCTGATGCTGGGAGGGATTGGGGGCAGGAGGAGAAGGGGACGACAGAGGATGAGATGGCTGGATGGCTTCACTGACTCGATGGACATGAGTCTGAGTGAACTCCGGGTGTTGTTTCTGGACAGGGAGGCCTGGCTTGCTGTGATTCATGGGGTCGCAAAAGTCAGACACGACTGAGCGACTGATCTGATCTGATCTGTTCTTATAGTACTATAAATACAATATCAATAATAACAATAATATAATATAATACATAATATAATACCTGTAAATAAATAATAAACATATCATATAATAATAAATATAGTATATATAATATACACATATATAATAAATAAATATATAATATAATATAATAATAAATATATGTATAACATATCATATTATATATACTTGTATATTATATATTATATTATTATATGATATATATTATATATCATAATATATACTATATGCATATAATTATATATATTATATAATATTATATATAATAAATGTATATCATTTATATATATCATATAAATATAAATATTATATACCAAATATATATTATATTATCATTATATATTTTATATATGATATATATAATAAAATATAACATTATATGATGTATATAATATACTATATATAATCTACAATAATACATACAATATTATATATATAATATATATTATATATTAATATATTATATATATTATATAATCATATTATATATGTTATATAATATATAATAATATATATAATATATATACATATACAATATGTATATTGCATATATATATGCAATGTATATATTGCATACATATATATATGTATACATGTATAATAATATACAATATTGTATATATTATAATATAAATTATATAATCTGTTTCATATAATATATATAATATACATTATTATATATAATCTGTATAGTTACATAATATATAATATACAGTATTATTATACAATATATAACATGTTTAATAATATATATAAAATGTATATCAATTGTATTATATTATACCTTATTATATTATTTATATATAATATATATTATTTACACCTATTAATTGATATCTATTATATATTATAATGGTGAAGGCAATGGCACCCCACTCCAGTACTCTCGCCTGGAGCATCCCATGGATGGAGGAGCCTGGTGGGCTGCAGTCCATGGGGTCGCTAAGAGTCGGACACCCTCAATCGTGTCCGAGTTTTAGCGACCCCACTTTTACTTTTCACTTTCATACATTGGAGAAGGAAATGGCAACCCACTCCAGTGTTCTTGCTTGGAGAATCCCGGGGACAGTGGAGCCTGGTGGACTGCCGTCATATATATTATATATTTATATAAAACCAAAACCCATAATTACAAGGAAATATGGCACCTTTTTCCTTCTACTTCTGGATATTACATTGATTGGATATTTTTCTAGCTCTGTGGTAGAGGATTCAGTGTCGCTACTGGTAGCCTTTGGGGCATGCTTTTAATTGGGAAATGTCTGTGTGAGGACTAACCTAAATCAAGATGCTCTGGGCCAATAGCCAGTCAGGGGGCCATGGTGCAGCTACCTACTTTCTTCTACAATTCTAGGCAATCGGAAGAAATAAAAACCTTGGTGTCCCTCAGGTTCTAGTGTAGGCGCATGTTCTCCAGATTAATGGTTCTTAAACCTGAGTGGGTGTAAATTTCACCTGGAAGTTTGCTGAGAAAAGCAAATTCCTGACTCGACTCTGGTTCATTTGAAGAATTTTTTTTTTTTTTATAATTTCCAATTAGAAAAATCTGCTTGTATTAAATAACACTAACAGATGGAGAAATATACCATGTTCATGGATTGGAAGAATCAATATAGTGAAAATGAGTATACTACCCAAAGCAATTTATAGATTCAATGCAATCCCTATCAAGCTACAAACAGTATTCTTCACAGAGCTAGAACAAATAATTTAACAATTGTACATGTGTTTTGACAGTGTTCAGCCAGATTTTCATCCTTTTATTTCTTCAACCTTTTTAACTGTGCAGTGTCACACAAAGATGTCCAGCCATTACAAGCAGGCAGGACCAACATGAGCAGCTGACTCAAAATGGGCATCAGAAGTCTCTGAAGGGATGGAGACAGCTCAGTAGAGATTAAAAGGATGCCCCAAAAGGTAACATGCTAAAAAGTGTATGATTTCTGAGGACAAGAGAGAACTATATACCTCACTTCTTCATTTAGAGAACTAAAATCCATGATCACTGAAACAAATAATAAGAGATCTCTAGTTATATCTTTATAGCTCACTGTTGTAAAATGACATATTACAATATCGAAATAAAACTTATAATGTTAAGAACTGTAAATAGCCATATGTTAAATTGTTTAAGTACTTCTTGAAATTCAGTACCCACCCCCCCGATTTGTCAAGATAATTTCAACTATGCCCCAAATAGAGATTTTAATTAATGAATCTCCAGGGTCATCTTCAGCCCAGCTAGTCCCTGCCTGACTCACACCTGTTTTGCTTCTTTGTATAATGCAGTTCCTTGACTTCCTCAGAACCACTGCACTTCCTGGGCAGCAAGTACTACCGCATACTCAGAGTGGACTAGCCTTTGTATTTTATGGAGGTAACTGAGGCACAGAACAGTTTGGACCACTTACCCCCAAAGCAACATATGACCCTCAGGGGGCCAGCTCCTGTCCCTGGTTAGTGAGAGGCTGTTCATCTCTGCTTTTCCTTTTTGAGGAGAGTGGCCCCTTAACTAACCTAACACTAGATATTTCAGAATAGAACTGAAGACATTATCATCCAACAGTTGAAAAACCCCAGGTTTTTTTTTTTTTCTTTTAAAAAAAATTTTTTTTATTTTTATTTTTAAACTTTACATAACTGTATTAGTTTTGCCAAGTATCAAAATGAATCCGCCACAGGTATACATGTGTTCCCCATCCTGAACCCTCCTCCCTCCTCCCTCCCCATTCCATCCCTCTGGGTCGTCCCAGTGCACCAGACCCAAGCATCCAGTATCGTGCATCGAACCTGGACTGAACTGAAGACATTATCATCCAACAGTTGATAAACCCCAGTTTTTTTTTTGTCTTCTGAACTCCTGTTGAGGATTCTCTGATTATGTCATGCTAGCTGGCCTGGCACCCCACTCCAGTACTCTTGCCTGGAAAATCTCATGGACGGAGGAGCCTGGTAGGCTGCAGTCCATGGGGTCGCGCAGAGTCAGACATGACTGAGCGACTTCCCTTTCACTTTTCACTTTCATGCATTGGAGAAGGAAATGGCAACCCATTCCAGTGTTCTTGCCTGGAGAATCCCAGGGATGGGGGAGCCTGGTGGGCTGCCATCTATGGGGTCGCACAGAGTCGGACACGACTGAAGCAACTCAGCAGCAGCAGTAGCATCAGCTGGCCTGGAGCCCTTTCTGTGAATTGTTTTTGTATGTACTTTCTTTAGGGTCATTACATTTTCCCGCATAAAAATTTCTTCCAGTTTTGTGGCTATTTTTTTCCCTCTATGTTAAACATTCTTTATTACTTTTGACTGTATCATTTCTATACCGAAGATGTCAACATTTCCTCCTCCACTCTTAGCCCCCTGATTGTGTGTGATAATGTATTTTCTGGGCCTCAGACTATTTGTTCTGACTTGTCTCTGTTATTTAGCATCCTCTATTTCCACCCCTTCCCATTACCTTTTAGTCTGTTGCTATTTGGCAGCATTTGCTGGCAAAATCTATGTCCACCGTGGCTTCCCACAGCTAGAAAAATGGCTTCACTTCTGTCAGAACTATAATGATACATACTTGCAGAGTATAGATAATTATACAATCTCCTGATGAAATTGACTGAAATGAACTGAACATAAGATGCTGATTAGCAGCTAGAAAACCACCTATCGTGTACGGGTGGGCATAAAACATTCAGTGCAATTTGTGACTTCTTATGTACAAAAGGATAAAAATATAAAGTGAAAGTTGTCATATGGTAAAAGTGGTAGCTCACAATCAATGATTTAAAGACATGTTTCTCAATTTTTCAATAGAGTCTTACATTAAGCTATATACTAAAAATTCAGGTAGCAGTAATAATTAAATACAACAATTTTTTAAATTGTGAAGGTTCGGTCAATACTTATAGCACTTTACTTTTCCACATCTCAATGTCCTTGTCAGTAGAGTGGGTTTTTTTGTGAAGATAGAATGAGTTGATAAATGAAAGTACTTAGAATATGTTGTCAAACAGAGTTAGCACTCAAAAGAAAGTCAGGGAGAGCTATGTCATTCTGAAGATAGGAAAGGATAAAAATGTTATCAAAATTGTGCAAAAAATTTTATAAAAATTAATGGACATAAAAAGCAATTCATAGGAATATGTGAAAATCAAAAACAAGTAAAAATATATTAAGCTTTATCAATAATCAAAGCAATGCCAATAGGAATAGTTTGTAGGAGTTGTTTGTATATTCAACTATTCACCTAAATGCAGGGAGAGTGACCCACATTGAGCAATGAGTGACTCACACTGCTAAGAAAACTGGTGGAATGTGATTTGGAAAAAAACATGCAATTCTTTGGCCCAGGCTTTCTCTTTCTAGGAATTAATACTAAGAAAATAGTCACAAGTATGTACAAAACATATAAAAATATGTTTAAAAGTGAAAAGTTGTGGATTAGCCCAGTGTCCAGCCAAGATCATCTGTGCATGTATCAATCATGAACATATGATGCAATCATCAAAATGATCCTAAAAATTAATATTTTGACCAAGAACTGTATTCAGAACATAATTTTGAGTTACAGAAATATGTATGCTATACACTAATCCCTGAGTAGAAGTGATTTTTTCCCCTTTATTTTCCAAATTTTCTAAGTTGAACATTTCTTTGTAAATACATTTTTTTTAGGGAGTACATGCATTACTCTTTGGTCTTCAATAGATGCATTTGTAAACAATAATATTTTTCAATTGTAGTTTACACAGAGTTCTCAGAAATATTTACACTTGCAATGTTATACGTACAGACGGTGCTTGTAGGCTTATCCTTTCATGAATCCATCTTGAGGAATCTGCATGTAGTAACTACAAGGAAAGCAGAAAAAGCCATTGAAAACTGCCATGGAATCTGTATTACAGAACACTCTGATAATGAATAATCTTTAAGGTGTGATTACACCAGCCCATGCCACTGGTAGGTGAAGCTGAAGACTGCTTGACAGTCACATTCATATCTTCTGAATACCTATCTTGTTTTTAAAAAGCCTTATTAAATTAACTATTTATATCATGTATAAAATCCTTATGAATAAGAACCATTTACCTCAAAATGTTCTTCTACTACCTTCTGAGAAAATCTTTTTTTTTTTAATTTTTCTTTTGCATTTTTTTCTTTTTTAAAAAATTTATTTATTTTAATTAGAGGCTAATTACTTTACAATATTGTATTGGCTTCGCCATACATCAACATGAATCCTCCATGAGTGTACACGTGTTCCCAATCCTGAACCCCCCTCCCACCTGCCTCCCCATACCATACCTCTGGGTCATCCCAGTGCACCAGCCCCAAGCATCCTGTATCCCGCATCAAACCTGGACTGGCGATTCATTTCTTATATGATATTATATATGTTTCAATGCCATTCTCCCAAATCATCCCCAGCCTCCCTCTCCCACAGAGTCCAAAAGACTGTTCTATACATCTGTGTCTCTTTTGCTGTCTCGCATACAGGGTTATCGTTACCATCTTTCTAAATTCCATATATATACGGAGAAAATCCTTGCTACTGGAACTCACCGATGTTTTTTTCTTAGTGGTAGGTGGTTTTCTGCAACTTGAATAGTAGTTGAGGGTAGCATACTCCATCAGAGCAGCAAAGACAAATAAGAAGCACACAGTCACGAAAAGGTCCATGGCAGTCACATAGGACACCCGGGGCAAGGAGTTCCTGGCTATGGTGCTGAGTGTGGTCATGGTCAGCACTGTGGTGATGCCTGCACAGGGGACACATACCAAGTTGTAAAAGAAGCCGAACAGAATCCCTCCATTCCACACGGTGTTTTATTTTTAGGTGAATCCTCCTTCTTGGCATTGTGTAAATGCAATAATACTTTTAATTGTAATGTACATATAATATTATAAGCAACATTTCCATAATATGTTTTGTTATAGTCTTCACAATATTAAAATATATGAATTAAGTTAATATCATCCCATTTATTCAGTAATTTTTGTATTGTTTGACATTTTTTTAAAATATATTTTTAATGAAAGTGAGATTTGCAGTCCCCGATACTTTGTCTGTTCCTCATCTCACACTGTTCTTCTGCCCAGATAAACTAGTTCCTGTCTTCTCCTTTTCCTTACAATTTGTAAACTTACTTTTTTTTGAAGACTCAGCAGAAACACCACTTTTTCTGAGGCAAATCACTTTATAGTACTCCAGGCAGAGCTGATAATACACACATCTTCACTATTCTTATACATTCTATGTGCTTTTTTTTGCATGATCACAGAGAATTATTTATGTCTTTGTGGTCTGTCTCCCTGCATAGAATGTGCGATCTTTAAAAACAAAACTGTATCTTGCTCACCCTTTCTTTCCCATTACATAGCACCATGTCTAGCATTCTATTTCAATAAATGCTTTTTATGAGTGCATTGATTCATTGGTTAATTAGTTAATCACAGTATTAATCTGACTTTATTTCATGTATGTTGGCCAACACTAAAGATTTAATCAAAGACTGTGGAGCAAATTTAAGAGATGTATATGTGATAGAAAGATCAGATAGACATGACAGATGAATGCACATTAGTTCCCATCTTTGCAGAAGCATCACAGCTCCTGTTTAGTGCCTCCCGGGTCTGTCAGTCAGCAAGAAATTGTAGAATAAATCAAATAGAACAGCATGCACAGCATGGTCAGGTGTACAGGATATTGAACTAGAAGTCGAAGGCTTCAGCCTTGCTCTGGGCCTTCTCAACATTTGGTCAGATAAAGCCACTTACCCTCTTTGAATCAGTTTCTTTAACCAGTATAGTGAAAACAGAATGTCAGGCTGTCCTTATTGCAGGTGGGAAAGTTGTGATACATTTTGTAAAAATGCATTGTAAATTTGAAAAGTATATACTGATGGTGGATAAATTTTTATGAAAAATATAGATTTTGTAATAAATGTTCGGTTTAACATTTTCAAAAATGTGGTGACCATGTTATGTCTAAAGAATTTGTAGGTAGGGCTTCCCTGGTGGCTCAGATGGTAAAGTGTCTGTCCGCAATGTGGGAGACCCGGGTTTGATCCCTGGGTTGGCAAGATCTCCTGGAGAAGGAAATGGCAGCCCACTCCAGTATTCTTGCCTGGAATATCCCACGAACAGAGGACACTGGTAGTCTACAGTCCACGGGGTCACAACAGTCAGACAGAACTGAGCAACTTCACTTTCACTTTCATTTTCAAGAAATTTGCATATTTTTACTAAATGTCTTCAAAAATTTTAAAGTTGATTCTTTTTCTCTTTTCATTTTGGAGTACCAGTTGAAGTTGTGTTATACATCTCCATATTGTCCCACAGATCACTGAGGCTCTGTTCAGTTTAGTTCACTTCAGTTCAGTTGCTCAGATGTGTCCGACTCTTTGCGACCCCATGAACCGCAGCATGCCAGGCCTCCCTGTCCATCACCAACTTCCAGAGTTCACTCAAACCCATGTCCATCAAGTTGGTGATGCCATCCTACCAACTCTGTTGTCCCCTTCTCCTCCTGCCCTCAATCTTTCCCAGCATCAGGGTCTTTTCAAATGAGTCAGTTCTTCGCATCAGGTGGCCAAAGCATTAGAGTTTCAGCTTTAGCATCAGTCCTTCCAATGAACACCCAGGACTGGTCTCCTTTAGGATGGACTTGTTGGATCTCCTTGCAGTCCAAGGGACTCTCAAGAGTCTTCTCCAACACCACAGTTCAAAAGCATCAATTCTTCAGAGCTCAGCTTTCTTTACATCCATACATGACCACTGGAAAAACTATAGCCTTGACTAGATGGACCTTTGTTGACAAAGTAATGTCTCTGCTTTTTAATGTGCTGTCTAGGTTGGTCATAACTTTCCTTCCAAGGAGTTAGCATCTTTTAATTTCATGGCTGCAATCACCATCTGCAGTGATTTTGGAGCCCCAAAAAATAAAGTCAGCCACTGTTTCCCCATCTATTCCCCATGAAGTGATGGGACCAGATGTCATCATCTTAGTTTTCTGAATGTTGATTCTTTTAAATCATTTTTTAATTCATATCTTCTTCTAATTAGATAAGTTTTATGTGATGGTCAATTGTACATGATCTCTCCCCTCCCTGGCATCTTCAATCTGGTCTTAAACTCATTTAGTGATTATTTTCAATTTGACTATTATACATTTTATTCTAGAATTTCATTTTTAAGAAATGTATTTGTTGATATTATCCATCTTGTCTTCACTAACATTGTATTTTCTTTTAATTCTTGAACACCGTTATAATAGCTGCTTTATTGGGGGCAGGAAGAGAAGGGGACGACAGAGGATGAGATGGCTAGATAGCATCACTGACTCGGTGGACGTGAGTCTGAGTGAACTCCGGGAGTTGGTGATGGACAGGGAGGCCTGGCGTGCTGCGATTCATGGGGTCGCAAAGAGTCGGACACGACTGAGCGACTGAACTGAACTGAAAGCCCATATCTGCTGATTCAACATCAGAGTTGCATTTTAATGTTGACATTTTTTTCTTGATCATGGATCACAATTATCTGCTTTTAAGAAAGTAGTAATTTTTTTTTACTGTATATACAATATTGTAGATGATACATGATGGACTATGTAATTTTTTAAAAAGAATGTTAAATTCTTATAATAAATAGTTGATTTACTGGTGGTTTTGCTTGATTTGTCATGGCATGATTTGTTTCAATTAGGGGAAGTCTAGAGTATTGCTTTATTAAGCAGAGCTCTTCAGGTGTCTCCATTAAATATGCTAGTGTTGAGATTTCTCCACTCTTCTGGTCAGCAAATCTATTACCTGCAAGAATGATATATTTCTAGTATCTCTGTCCTCTTAACACCATGATGGCTACTCTTTGATAGGACTTGCATAGTTTCAAGTTGTGAAGAAATATTACTCTGTTTTGAAGCTGATCTTTAAAGTTATACTCACTATGACCTCTGAATTTGTCATTGTGAGGTCATAACTTGAAGAATAGTTGCTAAATTTATGTTATGCCTTTGTCAGCTGATTTATCATGTATTTTATATAAGAATGCAAAACCAATATTGGGCAGAGGGATCAGTTCAGTTCAGTTCACTCAGTAGTGTCCAACTCTTTACAGCCCCAAGGACTGCAGCACGCCAGGCTTCCCTGTCCATCACCAATTTCCAGAGCTTTCTCAAACTCATGCTCATTGAGTTGGTGATGCCATCCATCCATCTCATCCTCTGTCACCGCCTTCTCCTCCTGCCTTCAATCTTTCCCAGCATCAGGGTAGTTTCCAATGAGTCACCTCTTCGCATCAGGTGGCCAAAGTAGGAGCTTCAGCTTCAGCAATGAATATTCAGGACTGATTTCCTTTAGGATTGACTGGTTTGATCTCCTTGCAGTCCAAGGGACTCTCAGGAGTCTTCTCCAACACCACAGTTCAAAAGCATAAATTTCTTGGAGCTCAACTTTCTTTTTGGTACAACTCTCACATCCATACATGACATCTGGAAAAACCATAGCTTTGACTAGACGGACCTTTGTTGGCTAAGTAATGTCTCTGCTTTTTAATATGCTGTCTCAGTTGGTCATAGCTTTTCTTCCAAGGAGCAAATGTCTTTTAATTTCATGGCTGCAGTTACCATCTGTAGTGATTTTGAAGCCCCCCAAAAGAAAGTCTATCACTGTTTCCATTGTTTCCCCATCTATTTGCAATGAAGTGATGGGACCCAATGCCATGATCTTCTTTTTTTGAATGCTGCATTTTAAGCCAACTTTTTCACTCTCCTCTTTCACTTTCATCAAGAGGCTCTTTAGTTCTTTGCTTTCTGCCATGCTACTGCTAAGTCACTTCGGTTGTGCCCGACTCTGTGCGACCCCATAGACGGCAGCCCACTAGGCTCCCCTGTCCCTGGGATTCTCCAGGCAAGAACACTGGAGTGGGTTGCCATTTCCTTCTCCAATGCATGAAAGTGAAAAGTGAAAGTGAAGTCACTCAGTCGTGTCCAACTCTTCACGACCCCATGGACTGCAGCCTACCAGGCTCCTCCGTCCATGGGATTTTCCAGGCAAGAGTACTGGAGTGGGGTGCCATCGCCTTCTCTGACATAAAGGTGGTGTTATCTGCATATCTGAGGCTATTGATGTTTCTCCTGGCAATCTTGATTCCAGCTTGTGCTTCATCCAGCCTGGCATTTCACATGATGTACTCTGCATAGAAGTTAAATAAGCAGGGTGACAATATACAGCCTTGACACACTCTTTTCCCAATTTGCAATCAGTCCTTTGTTCCATGTCTGGTTCTAACTGTTTCTTCTTGATCTGCATACAGATTTCTCAGGAGGCAGGTAAGGTGGTCTGGTATTCTCATCTTTTCCACAGGACAGAGGATATTTCCACAGGACAGAGGATATTAAAGGCTAATTTACCTTGTTCAAAAAGTACTGTGCTATTAAACAAATAAGAATTAAAAAACCAACAGAAGTGGTGCAATGTAATATACAAGATTTTGCAGTTTTTTTTTTATATTGAGGTAGCTTGATTTCCAAAAGAAATTGTGATAGTGCTGGTGGAAAGAACTATATATCATACATTATTAACAAATAAAAATATAGAAAGTTAGGCAAAATTCCTACCATAAAGAAAAACTGATATAAAACATGCACTACAATTCTAAAACCACTTAAATTTAATGTTTTATTAAGAGAACTTTGGGTACCAGAGAAAAATTTATGAAAAGACTTTGAGCATTAATGTGTAAATTATAGCTGAAAAGAATAATCATTTTCTTGTTTGCTGGTAAATTTGCTCTAGCCAAGCAGTACTTCTTTTATTGAAAGATTGTTTTACTGATTTGGTCATCAATCCTCAAAGGTTCTATTTCCATGCACTGTTCTATTTCCATTAACTGACATAATGAGACTTTTGAGTGTGGCAGGTTTCAGAACATGACTACATTTTTAATGACATCATCCGTAGAGCACAGTACAGAATGATGCAATTGATTTATTTTGAATACTTAACTTCAACTTAAGTGGTACACTGGGAATTCTATTGTCAGGAAGAAAAATCTAACTTTTATACTTAAAATAATCAAGTAGCCCTCAAATTAGATCAGTTACATTTGAACTGTCTTTTTCATTGAAAGTATTTTTATGAATATAGTTCTATATTAAAATTACACAAAATGGTAGGAGACTTTTTTGAAACTCACCTAATGCTGTTCTTGCTGGTGTAGCATCTTTTTTGATCCAGAATGATACCCAGGATAAAACCACAGTCAGTATACAAGGAATATATGTTTGAATAGTGAAGTATCCCATTCTTCTACTCAATTCAAAATATATAGTCATGACAACATAGTCACCTGTAATGAAGTATTGCCAAAATTAACACAACTTTCTTGTGTTAAAATAATTCAAGGAAATAATTTATAACTTATTTTGTTAAATGAATGACTTGATAAAAGTATTCAAGTACAGCATTTATCAAATTGGAGGAAGAGTCAGAATTCTGGTGCTCTGAAACTTAATTTTTATTATATCCATGGCTGCGTGAAGTATTTTACTATAAAAGACACACAAAAAAATACATATTACTTGATATGTGTGATAGATGTGCACATTTATTCTATGCCATTATTCTACACCATTTATTCAGGCCATTACTCAATGAGCTATTATCACTTCTGTCTAGCTGTATGTTACATGTCTAAAACCAAGGATAAGAAAAAACTCATCCTTCAAGTAACTCCATTCTCAGTTTGCTTTTTCAATAGTAACAGACCTGCACATAAACTTTTATATCTAAACTTTGGTAACAAATTTATATTTCCATTTTTGTAGTATGACTTTAAGCTTATCAATCACTTACTATAATGTTTTGCATAATATTTTTATATTTATCTTATCCTTTCATTATTACTCTGAAAACAAACAGAAGAAATCATTTTATGGACACTACTTCCTCTTTACTAATGCAAAGCCACACATAAACAGTTGGGATTAATAGAGATGTTACTGGAAATCTCATAAGATTCCATGAGGGACTGGGAGAGTGCGCATGCCTAATACGTTGTTTATTTTATTCCAAAGTCGCCTCTACCCATGTTTTTTCTAAGTGATCTTCTGCAGAACTGTGTCTCTCTCCTTCCTCCCATTTGACCTCCATCCTTCAACCTGTTGGATTCAACCTTCTGGCACCTGAAATTCACGATGACCAGAAATGAGTTGTTATCTCTATCACACCAATACCTTCTCTTAGCTTAGGTCCTCCTTTCATTTATCCAAGGTGGGAACCTAGACAACCATTTCTGATTCATTTTCCCTTCTTCAACTTCTCTATTTCCCCCAATTCCTCTTCCTACCTGGCCCATGTACTATTTACCAAAGCCCCTGGCTTGTCTCATAACAACCTTCAGTACTCTGGATCATTCTGCGTCCTGTCACCAAAAGGATCTTTCCAGAACACAGCATCTTGTTTCTCCTGTACAACTGTCAAAACTTTATGATGGAGAGAATAAGATGGTGGAGCAGTAGGTGGACATGGAGTGCATCTCTCTCCATGGATACATCAGGAATACACCTTCAGACACAGAAGTGCTTGCAGAACACCAGTTCAGAGTGGGCAGGAGCTCCTGATCAGTGGAAAAGAATATATAGAACCACATAAAACTCGGTAGAATGAAAGAAGTAGGGAAAAAAAGAGAGGTGTTAGTAGCACTGGACCTGCCTCTGGCAGGCGGGGGAACTGAGCAGGGGTCTGACCTCCACACTGGGGCAACTGTTTGGGACAGAGGAGAGATAGTTGAGGCTGAGAGTGAAGCAGCTGATCTGTGACAGTCTAAATGGAATGAGAATCACACAGAAAATCCTTGCCACAGCCATACATACCCCAGTCAGGGACATGTGTCCCTTAGAAGGCACAGCAGCTGGGGGCTGGAGTGCAGAGATTGTGGAGGAATCCAGGGTGAGGTCTGTGGTTGATGGTGGGGAGATGGCCCTAGGGGACACGCGGGAGGAGATTGTGGTAGGAAATGCCTGTGGAGGAAAGCCAGGCAGCCTTGGAGGCAAGGTGATACTGCTGTGTGTAGGGATGGGGCCATCACTTTAGCCTCTCTCTCCCACAGGCCAGCACCAGCAGCTGAACAACAGAGAGGCTGGCCCTTTAAGCACCTGACAGTGCTGAGCAACAGAGAAGGACCCAAGTCAGGGGAGCCCTCTAAAGGCCTGAATGGGTGGGGCAATGGAGGAGGTCTAGCCGAAGATCACCAGTTACCAGAGGCTAGAAAAAGACTCTGATAGGGCCAAAGCTCCTGTAGTTGAGGCCGTCTGTGTCCCTGCACACTTGGCGCCGCTGTGCCACCTTCATGCTCAGTCCTCACTGGGGAAGAGCTGCCACAGACTAGAAAAAGCCCTAATAACACTGTGTCTCCTGTGACAATAGACACCAGTGCCCCTGCATAGCCAGCATTGCCAGGGTCCCTGTGATCCAAGCAACCATGCCACCTGCATGCATGATCCCTACCGGGAAAGAACTGCCAGAAGCTAGAAAGAGTTCTGCATCTATGCAAACGGGGCCACTTGGGTCACATCCAACTCTTTAAGACCCTGTGGACTGTGGTCTGCAGGCTTTTCTGCCCAGGAGATTCTCCTGGCAGGAATACTGGAGTGGGTTGCCATACCCTTCTAGAGCATATTTCCTGCTGCCAGCTCCCTTGAGTACCTGGTGCTGCCAGGGACCCTGTGACCTAAGCAGCTGTGCCACCTCCACAACCGGCCCTCACTGGCACAGAACAAAGCCTCAAGAGCAAACCCTTCTGGATGACCCACGTCCAGAGGTAGAGATAAAGCTACAGTTGAAACCCAGGGGCAGTGTGGCTAAGGAAGAAGACCCAAAACCTTCCCACCCACTGTACAAACTAGATTAAATCCACACAATCAACTAGGAAGACTGTGTTTATGGAATATGTAAAAGGACAACGCGAGTTCTCACAAAAGAAAATGCACTAGTTCTGACACCTGTGGACATTGAAGGCAAGAACACACAGGAATAGTACCAGATTAGAGTCTGAGCAGATCCCACAGCTGGTCCAGACACCAGCCCAGTGTTGAAGGGCATCCTAGGGAGGTGAGGTGTTCTGTGACTCCCAGCGAGGGAATGGATGCTGACAGCAGAGACTCAAGAAAAACATTTCTTATATTTTGACTTGTTCTGTAGTTGCTTCTGGATGTTTCCCCCACCTCTCTATCACTCTGTTGTTGTAGTTGATGGTTTTTACTAGTACTATTAAATGTATTTAAACTTTAGAGAATTTTTAAAAACCACACTTTTTATTTCTGTTATATACTGCCTCTCCAGTACTCTTGCCTGGAGAATCCCATGGATGGAGGAGTCTGGTAGGCTGCAGTCCATGGGGTTGCTAAGAGTTGGGCACGACTGAGCGACTTTACTTTCACTTTTCACTTTCATGCCTTGGAGAAGTAAATGGCAACCCACTCCAGTATTCTTGCTTGGAGAATCCCAAGGACAGAGGAACCTAGTTGGCTGCCGTCTATGGGGTCGCACAGAGTCAGACACAGCTGAAGCAACTTAGCAGCAGCAGCGTACTGCCTCTGCATTGGCCTTTTGCAGTTCTGTGGGGTTTTCCTTTTTTTTTTTTTTTTTTTTTTTTACTTTTTGTTCTCTCTTTTTAAAAAATTTAAAAATTTATTGTTACTTTTTTCTACATTTATTCCTTTGTTTGCTTTTCCTACTTTTCTTTTCCCATTGTAGTTAATCTTTACTGTATATAAATCTTCTTTATTTACTTCTGCTCAACTTTGCATTTATTTTCTTTGTTTCTTTTTCTCACCATATTTGTCAGTTTATTTTATTTTTGTTGTTTTATTCCCCAGTTGGCACCTTGCTTTAGTTCTGTTTTCCAGTTTTCACTTTAGTTAGTTTTATTCTTTTTTTTATTTTATTTTTACTGGAGTATAGTTGCTTTACAATGTTGTGCTAGTTTCTTTTCTTTTTTTAAAATTTTATTTTATTTTTAAACTTTACAATATTGTATTAGTTTTGCCAGACATAGAAATGAATCCGCCACAGGTATACCTGTGCTCCCCATCCTGAACTCTCCTCCCTCCTCCCTCCCCATACCATCCCTCTGGGTCGTCCCAGTGTACCAGCCCTAAGCATCCAGTATCGTGCATCGAACCTGGACTGGCGACTCGTTTCATACATGATATTTTACATGTTTCAATGCCATTCTCCCAGATCTCCCCACCCTCTCCCTCTCCCACAGAGTCCACAAGACTGATTTATACATCAGTGTCTCTTTTGCTGCCTCATACACAGGGCTATTGTTACCATCTTTCTAAATTCCATATATATGCGTTAGTATACTGTATTGGTGTTTTTCTTTCTGGCTTACTTCACTCTGTATAATAGGTTCCAGTTTCATCCACCTCATTAGAACTGATTCAAATGTATTCTTTTTAATGGCTGAGTAATACTCCATTGTGTATATGTATCACAGCTTTCTTATCCATTCATCTGCTGATGGGCATCTAGGTTGCTTCCATGTCCTGGCTATTATAAACAGTGCTGCAATGAACATTGGGGTACACGTGTCTCTTTCCCTTCTGGTTTCCTCAGTGTGTATGCCCAGCAAAACTTCATATATATATTTTTTATAATTTTTTAGACCTTTTTTTTTCTTCTTTTCTTTAACATTGTATTTTTGAAATTCCAAACTCTACTCTAGATTTATAATTTTAGCTTTTTGGTATTTGTTATCAATTTTGTACCTATAGTTTTATTCTTTAATTGGTGGATATCATTTTTGATTTCCTTTGTTTGCAAGGTAAATCTATTATACTTTATATATTTATCTTTTTTGGACTTTTGGTTTTGCATATGGGTGTACATATATGTGTGTATATTCCATTATTTTAGTTATTATCTACCTGATTTTGTAATTGCCATTTATCTGGGATGCACCTTTTGTTTCTCACTTTTGTGTGTTTGTTTTAATACCATTTAATGCCATAACAAACCACCTGTGGAATCTCTGTTCCTGGCCAGAGCCCAGGCCCTAAGACTTTGGAGTGGGTGCACTGACTCCAAATCCCTAGATTACCAGAGAACTCCTAACCCTAGGGAATATCAAATATTGAGAACACTGACAAAGGCAACAATTTGTGTGAAAGACCTGGCACCACCCAACTGCCAGTAGCACCCTGTGCAGGATGCCTCAGTCAAACAACAAACAAGACAAAAATACAAACTCAATCATCAGCAGACAGGATTACCACCTCACTCAGCCATGCCCATCAGAGGGGAAAAAACTCACCTCCTCCAACAGGAACACAAGCACAAGTCAAAGCCTACCTGAAACTTACACAAACCACTGGACCAACCTGATGGGGGCAGAAACCAAAAGGAAGAAAGAATTCAACATCAAAGCCTGGGAAAAGGAGGCCTCAAACAAAATAAATTAAAAATAAATAAATAAATAATTAAAAAGAGAAATAATGTGCAAATGAAGGAACAATCTAGAAACATATAAGTCCAAATAAATAAAGAGGAAATATGCAGACTACCTGAAAAAGAATTCTGAATAATGATAGTAAAGATGATCCAAAACCTAAAAAAATAAAATGGAGAAAATGCAAGTATCAATTAACAAAGACCTATTAAAATAAAAGAATAAACATACAGAGACAAACAGCACAATTACTGAAATTAAAAATACTCTTGAAGGAATCACTAGCAGAATACCTGAGGCAGAAGAATAGAAAAGTGAGCTGGATGATAGAATGGTAGAAATAACTGCTGAAGAGCAGAATAAAGTAAAAAAAAATGAAGACTATCCTCAGTTAGTCTCAGAGAGGATAGTCTCAGAGACCTCAAGGACAATATTAATTGCATCAACAGTCAAATTATAAGGGTCCCAGTAGAAGAAGAGAAAAAGAAAGGGTATGAGAAAATTTTTGAAGAGATTATAGTTGAAAATTTCCCCAAGTTTGGAAAGGAAATAGTCAATCAAGTCCAAGGAGCATAAAGTATTCCATACAGGATAAACCCAAGGAGAAACACACTAAGACACATACTAATCAAACTAACAAAGATTAAACACAAAGAAAGAATACTAAAAGCAGCAAGAGAAAAACAACAAGTAACATACATAGGAAACCCCATACATTCAACAGCTGATCTGTTGGCAGAAACTCTTCAGGCCAGAAGGGAGTGTCAGTACTGAATGGGAAAAAAATCTGTAACCAAGATTATTTTACCTGGTAAAAATCTCATTCAAAATTGATGGAGAAATCAAAAGCTTTACAGACAAGCAAAAGTTAAGAGAATTTAGTACCACAAAATCAGCTTTACAACAAATGTTAAAGGGACTTATATGGTCAGCAAAATACAAGGCAAGAAAAAGATCTACAAAAATAAACCCCAAACAATTAAGAAAATGACAATAGGAACATATGTATCAATAATTACTTTAAATGTAAATGGATTAAATTCTCCATCCAAAAGACACAGACTGGTTGAATGGATACAAAGACAAAACCCACATGTATACTGTCTATAAGAAACCCACTTCAAACCTAAAGACACATATATACTGCAAATGAGAGGTTGGAAAAATATATTCCACTCAAATGGAAATCAAAAGAATGCTGGAGTAGCAATCCTCATATCATAAAAAATAGATCTTAAAATAAAATGTATTACAAGAGATAAGGAAGGATACTACATAATGATCAAGGGATCAATCCAAGAGGAAGACATAGAAATAGATGTTGTAATATCTATTAATAAAACGAAAATTTGGTTCTTTGAGAAGATAAACACCCAACATAGGAGCACCTCAACACAAAAGACAAACACTAACAGACAAAAAAGGAGAAATTGACAGTAACACAATAATAGTAGGAGACTTTAACATTCCTCTTACACCAATGGTCAAATTATCAAAAAGAAAATTAAAAAGGAAACACAATCTTAAATGACATCTTAGACCAGATGGATCTCATTGATGTCTTCAGGGCATTCCATTCCAATGCAGAAGAATGCACTTTCTTTTCAAATGCACATGGAACATTCTCCAGGATAGACCACATCTTGGGTCACAAATAAAACCCCAGTAAATTTAAGAAAATTGAAATCATATCAAGCATCTTTTCTGACCACAAAACTAGATATCAATTACAAGAAAATAACTATAAAAAACACAGACACATAGAGATAAACAATACGTTTCTAAATAATAGCAGGTTACTGAAGAGATCAAAAGGGAAAATAAAAAAAATTCCTAGAAACAAATGACAATGAAAATAAAACAATTCAAAACCTATGGGATATAGCAAAAGCTGTTCTAAGAGGGAAGTTTATAGCAATACAATCTTACCTAAAGAAACAAGAAAATCATTGAATAGAAAATCTAACTTTACACTAAAACAACTGGAAAAAGAAGAAGAAGAACAACAACAAAAACCCTGAAGTTAGTAGAAGGAAAGATATCATAAGGATCAGAACAGAAATAAATGAAAATGAAATGAAGGAAACAATAGTAAAGATTAATAAAACTAAAAGCTGGTTCTTTGAGAAGATAAACAAAATTGACAAACCTTTAGCCAGACTCATTAAAAAAAAAAAGAGAGAAGAACCAAATCAACAAAATTAGGAATGAAAAAGGAGAGGTTACAACAGACAATGCAGAAATATAAAAAACTATTATAAGCAACTATATGGAAATAAAATGGACAACCTGAAAGAAATGGGCAGATTCCTAGAAAAGTTCAATTTTCTAAGAATGAACCAGGAAGAAATAGGAATTATGAACAACCCAATTACAAGCACTGAAATCGAAACTGTGATCAAAATTCTCCCCCAAAACAAAAGCCCAGGGCCAGATGGCTTCACAGGTGAATTCTCTCAAACATTTAGAGAAAACCTAATGTCTATCCTTCTAAAACTCTTTCAAAAAATTGCAGAGGAAGGAACACTTCCAGACTCATTCTAAGAGGCCACGATCACCCTGATACCAAAACCAGGCAAAGAGAACAGAATAAATGAAAATTACAGGCCAATATCACTGATGAACATAGATGCAAAAATCCTCAACAAAATTCAAGCAAACAGAATTCAACAAACATTGAAAAGCTCATACACCATGATCAAATTTTGTTTATTCCATGGATGCAAAGATTCTTCAATATATGCAAATCAATCAGTGTGATACATCATATTAACAAATTGAAAGATGAAAACCATATTGCAATCTCAATAGATGCAGAAAAAGCCTTTGACAAAATTCAGCACATACTTATGATTAAAATTTAAGAGAAAAAAAAGGGGCCTAGAAGGAACCTACCTCAAAATAGTAAAGGCCATATATGATAAATCCACAGTTTATCCTGCTGGGGAAGAAGACATGGGTGTCCACTCCCACCACTATTATTCAACATAGTTTTGGAAGTCCTAGCTACAGCAATCAGAGAAGAAAAAGAAATAAAAGGAATCCAGACCAGAAAAGAAGGAAAGTAGTCACTGTTTGCAGATGACATGATACTCTACATAGAAAACCCTAAAGATACTATCAGAAAATTACTAGAACTAATCAGTGAATTTAGCAGTCACAGAATACAAAATCAATACACAGAAATCATATAGTAACAATTCCCATATACTAACAATGAAAAATCAGAAAGAGAAATTAAGGAATCAATCCCATTCACCATTGCAACCAAAAGAATAAAATACCTAGGGACAAACCTACATAAGGAGACAAAAGAACGGTATGTAGAAAATTATAAGATACTGATGAAAGAAATAAAAGATGACATAAACAGATGGAGAGATATTTCATGTTCCTATGCAGGAAGGATCAATCTGTGAAAATGACTATAAAATGTGAAAATGACTATACTACCAAATGCAATCTGCAGATTCAATGCAATCCCTATCAAATTACCAATGGTATTTTTCACAGAACTAGAACAAAAAATTTCTCAATTCATATAGAAACACAAAAGACCCTGAATAACCAAAGCAGTCTTGGGAAAGAAGAATGGAGCTGGAGGAATCAAGCTTCCTGACTTCAGATTATACTACAAAGCTACAGTCATCAAGACAGAATGGTACTGGCACAAAAACAGAAATATAGACTAATGGAACAAGATAAAAATCCCCAAAATAAACCCATGCACCTATGGGTACCTTATTTTTCACAAAGGAATCAAGAATATACAATGGGGCAAAGATAGCCTCTTCAATATGTGGTGCTGGTAAAACTGGACAGCTACATGCAAAAGAATGAAACTAGAACAGTTCCTAACACCATATATGAAGATAAACTCAGAATAGATTACAGACCTAAATATAAGACCAAAAACTATAAAACTCTAGAGGAAAACATAGGTGGAACATTCTCTGAGGTAAATCACAGCCAGGTCCTCTATAACCCACCTCCCAGAGAAATGGAAATAAAAATGAAAATAAACAAATGGATCCTAATTAAACTTAAAAGCTTTTGGACAATGAAGGAAACTATAAGCAAGGTGAAGAGGCAGCCTTCAGAATGGGAGGAAATAATAGCAAATGAAACAACTAACAAAGAATTAATCTCCAAAATATAGAAGCAGCTCGTGTAGCTCAATATCGGTAAAATAAACAGCTCAATCAGTAAGTGGGCCAAAGAACTAAACAGACACTTCTCCAAATAAGACATACAAATGGCTAACAAACACATGAAAAGATGCTCAACATAGTTCATTATCAGAAAAATACAAATCAAAATTACAGTGAGATATCACCCCACACCAAACAGAATGACCAATATCAAAAAGTCTACAAACAATAAATGCTGGAGAGGGTGTGGGAAAAGTGAACCCTCTTGGAGTGTTGGTTAGAATGTAAACTGATACAGACACTATTGAAGACAGTATGGAGATTCCTTAAAAAACTAGGAATAAAACCACCATATGACCCAGCAATCCTACTACTAGGCATATACCTGAGGAAATATAAATTGAAAAAGATACATGTCCCCCAATGTTCATTGCAGCACAATTTACAATAGCTAGAACATGGAAGCCGCCTAGATGTCCATTGGCAGATGAATGGATAAAGAAGCTGTGGTACATATATACAATGAAATATTACTCAGCCATAAAAAGGGATGCATTTGAGTCTACATTCTAATGAGGTGGGTGAATGGATAGCCTATTATACAGAGTGAAGTAAGTCAGAAAGAGAAAGATAAATATCATGTATTAACACACATATTTGGAAACTAGAAAGATTGTACCAATGCATTTATATGCAGGGCAGCAATGGAGAATCAGACGTAGAGAACAGACTTATGGACATGCGGGCAGGGGGAAGAAGGAGAGGGTAAATGAATGGAGAGAGTAACATAGAAACTTACATTACCATAAGTAAAATAGATAGCCAACGGAAATTTGCTGTATGACTCAGAGAACTCAAAAAGGGGCTCTGTAACAACCTAGAGTGGTGGGATGGGAGGGAGTTGGGGGGGATGTTTAAGAAGGAGGGGACATGTGTATACCTATAAATGATTTATGTTGATATTTGGTATAAAACAACAAAATTATGTTAAGCAATTATCCTTTGATTCAAAAAAATAAATAAAGAATATTTTAAAAAAGGGAAAAATACTTCATTATGGTCTTTCTGGGGCCCAGGGTAAGCTACCCCAAAATATGCCTCAATGGCATAGTGATTATTTTGAATTAAAGTTACTTAAGAAATGACCAATGCAAGAGATATATACTCTGACCCTCCTATTTGTCTCCAGAAGTAGGAAAACAATCTCTTACGTGAAAGGTGTACTCCCCGCGTCTAGAGGTAGGTCATCCTTATTGCTAGGAAGCCTATATAAACAAACCTTTTTCCCTTCTTTAATTTACTACCCCAAACAAAAGCTCTGTTTAGATTTCTCACTAATTAAGCACTCAAAACCCAAGTTCTTTATCCTATTAATTCCTCACAGATGTATTGTTTTTTTGGTCTAAAAAGCTACATTTCTGGGCACTTCTTAGGTCCCATTTCTATGAGACCTCCTTGTGTATGAATCAAATTTTCTTTTTCTCTTGTTAATCTGTATCATGTCACTTTTATCATTAATATTAGTCAAGCCATAAGAACTCAAGAGGGGTGGAGGGTGGGGGGAATTTCCCCCTCTCCAACAGACTGCATCATTCTGAATGAAATGCCCCCTTGCCCCTGTATTCTTTGCACTTCCCCAGGTCCTCATATGTGCCAAGATCATTCCCCAATGGTTGCTGCATACTTTCTTTTCTGTGTAGGATGTCTTCCTTTCACCTGCATCCAAATAGTTCACACTCAACTTTGAAGCTCAGCTTAGAAATCATTTAGTCCACCAGGAAGCACTAATTGTTTCTAAAACTGTGATTAATTTATTTCTATAATTCTAATAAAATATTAGACTCAAAACCAATAAACGAGTTGAGTTTTAGAATATATGCCTTGTTTATCAATGTTACTTGGTAAGCAATCAGCTGGTACTTGTTTAAAAAATTTTTTTTTCATTGTTGTAAAGAGTCGGACACGACTGAGCGATTGAACACCACATGTGCAGTTTCTCAGATAAGGCCAGGACCATTCCTAGTTATATTTGTCATTAGTTCTAGGACTGGTGACTGAAAAAGAAATGTTTCTTCTATGAAAAAAGTCCCAAAGTCCCATTTTTACTTAAAATATTCACAAGCAGACTATATGAAGCCCATGTAAAATTATGCCTTTCAACAAATTAGAATATTTTTTGCAAAATATTGTGTTCTGTTGTAGCAATACTTAGGATGGCCAATAGAAACATCAATTTGGAAATTATTTCCCAAGAAACATTAAAAATTTTTAGCAAATTAGTATTTCAGTACAAAGGAAGGAGAATGATTAATGTGAAACAATAAAAAACACAAACATATTTTTCTAAGTAATATGAAGGTCAAGTTATATCATTTCCTGGGGAAATATTATTATTTATGTGTGACATTTAAAGATCTATTAATATTTACATAAAATTTCAATAAAAACTGA
Organism: Bubalus bubalis; assembly: GCF_019923935.1. Lineage (NCBI taxonomy): Eukaryota > Metazoa > Chordata > Mammalia > Artiodactyla > Bovidae > Bubalus > Bubalus bubalis. Next base: position 65,197,270 of record NC_059176.1, read on the forward strand.
GCAGAAAATAGATAAGCAAAACATAATAAAACACCCTACCAGTTATGAACACAATCACAGTGGAATATTCCACAAGTTGAATAATTTCTTCAACCACCATTGTAAGTTCCTCAGTGAGAAAAACAGAGGGACAACTCCAGAGCAGATTCATTTTAACAAATTCATCTGCTTTGCACCAACCTGAGGTGAACAGGTTCCGCATATCCTGTGTTCAGAATACCCCTTTGCCTAACTCATGGGTCTGCCTGAACGTCCCACTGTCAGATGTGAAAGTGAGAAGGGGTTGTCAGGGCCACATTCTGGGGCTTGGTTCTATAACTTAGTTAGCTTTTGGTGAGGTTCTGGGACACAACCTAAAAAGTGGTTCCAGAGAACCCCTGTTTCTCTGTTTCTAGCTCTCATGGGGAACAAATATCTGGAGAAGCAGTAGCAGGAGGAATTGTGGGTTCCAGCTACACTGTCTTGGACAGGAAGACCAATACAAAGCCAATGTGCCAGTCATCCCAAATGGAAGGAAAAGGGCATAAGGTTCTCATTTTCAGAAATACCACGTTTCTGTGCATAATTTACTCGTCTAGGCTTAAGTTAAAACATATCTTCATAGAAGGCAAAACCATTTCCTTATTTCTGAAAACATGTGCCAATAAAGTTTCTCAGGGATTCCCAGGTAGCTCAGTGGTAATGAATTCACCTGCCAATGCAAGAGACACAGGAGACATGAGTTCAATCCCTAGGTTGGGAAGATCCCCTGGAGAAGAAAATGGCAACCCACTCCAGTATTCTCGCCTGGAGAATCCCATGGGCAGAGGAGCATAGTGGGCTAAGTCCATAGGGTTTCAAAGAGTCGGACACGACTGAGTGATTGAACACCACACATGCAGTTTCTCAGAAAAGGCCAGGTGCATTCCTAGTTATATTTTTCATTAGTTCTAGGACTGGTGACTGAAAAAGAAATGTTTCTTCTATGTGCTTCCCCCGTGCAAGTGTACACATACCTCCACACATGCACGTTATGAACACACAGACACATACTCAGGGACCTGGCAAGCTCCAACTTGAGTATGAAGTCTCCTCTCCAAGTACATGCTTTTTTAGAGGCCTTAATTCCTTCTCTGAGGTGTTTACTCTGATAATTGTGCAGCCTTCCTAATGCAATTCATGAACTAAATTGCAGAGATTTTTGTTTTATTGTGATTAGTTCTTTCTAAATCAGATACTTGAGTTTCCAATTAACTTTTATGACAGATAACAGGGTTCAGTGATTCTAGAATCCTTAGAGGTCATCAGAGTCTGCCATGAAATGTGCCTGATGCCCATTTCCCAGGGGAAGATGGAATGGAAAAAGTTGGAGAGGGAGTGAGAAGTTTCTCTGATTTATCAAGATAGACAAGTCATCTTGGGTCAGTGGAATTGTAAGAAGAATTTACCTTTTGCTAATTGCTCATTTTTGTGACTTTTTTTCTGAGCCAAGGTAAGGAAAAGTTATACTGAAGACTTTTTCGGAGGGCAGGTGAATTATTACTTTTTAGGACAACAGCATAGAACAGCTTGTTGATACTACTTATACAATAAAAATTTGTTAAGCTAGTACTGTGTTCCATGAGATATAAAGATTAGCAACATACAAAATGTTCCCTGAAGATTAAACACTAGCTATATTTTCCATAATTTTCACTGTTCCCAGAGAATACTATTATAAATCATTATTTACTCAATGTCATGGATATCTTCATTTCTTTATGTCTCCTCAGACACCAAAGACATACCTGGCAGACATACCCTAAAATGACTTCCAATTAGTCACACATTTGTATGACTCTCTCCTCTTGAGAACCTGGGCAGAACATGTGATTTGGTTTTAGCATGGACTTTGTAGATCTGTTAATTTCAAGTTTGATCCAAAGAAAGATTATTGTGGGTGGGCCTGACTTAATCAGAAGAAAATCCTTAAAAGAATTGAATCTTTCATGATGAAAAATTCTTCTGGTCTTGAAGAAGTGAGCTGCCATCAGCTCTACAGTTATAAACAATGAATTCTTCCAACAGCCTAATGAGTTTAGAAGTAAATTTTTCCCCAGTCAAGATTGCAGATGAAAATTAAGCTCAGGCTCAATCACAGCCTTATGAGAGCCTAGACAAAGCACTCAGATAAGCCACACCCATACTCCTTACAGAAACTGTTGAATTATGTTGATTTTGTCTTAAGCAACAAAATTGCTGGTAATATGTTACAAAGAAATGGAAAAATAAAGGAGAATGACATCAGCACAGTGGCCAAACCAAAGGTCCCTTAAACATATTGCTCCCTTCAGTTCAGTTCAGTTCAGTCGCTCAGTCATGTCTGACTCGTTGCAACCCTATGGACTGCAGCACGCCAGGCCTCCCTATCTATCACCAGCTTCCAGAGTTTACCCAAACTCATGTCCACTGAGTCAGTGATGTCATCCAACCATCTCATCCTCTGTTGTCCCTTCTCCTCCTGCCCTCAATCTTTCCCAGCATCAGTGTCTTTTCAAATGAGTCAGCTCTTTGCATGAGGTGGCCAAAGTATTGGAGCTTCAGCCTCAACATCAGTCCTTCCAGTGAACAACCAGGACTGATCTCCTCTAGAATGGACTGGTTGGATCTTGCAGTCCAAGGGACTCTCAAGAGTCTTCTCCAACACCATAATTCAAAAGCATCGATTCTTCGGCGCTCAGCTTTCTTCACAGTCCAACTCTCACATCCATACATGACCACTGGAAAAACCATAGCCTTGACTAGATGGACCTTTTTTGGCAAAGTAATGTTTCTGCTCTTTAATACACTGTCTAGGTTGGTCATAACTTTCCTTTCAAGGAGTAAGCGTCTTTTAATTTCATGGCTGCAGTCACCATCTGCAGGGATTTTGGAACCCCCCCAAAATAAAGTCAGCCACTGTTTCCACTGTTTCCCCATCTATTTGCCATGAAGCGATGGGACCGGATGCCATGATCTTCGTTTTCTGAATGTTGAGCTTTAAGCCAACTTTTTCACTCTTCTCTTTCACTTTCATCAAGAGGCTCTTTAGTTCTTCTTCACTTTCTGCCATAAGGGTGGTGTCATCTGCATATCTGAGGTTATTGATCTTTCTCCTGGCAATCTTGATTCCAGCTTGTGCTTCATTCAGCCCAGCGTTTCTCATGATGTACCCTGCATATAAGTTAAATAAGCAGGGTGACAATATAGAGCCTTGATGTACTCCTTTTCCTATTTGGAACCAGTCTGTTGTTCCTTGTCCAGTTCTAACTGTTGCTTCCTGACATGCATATATGTTTCTCAAGAGGCAGGTCAGGTGGTCTGGTGTTCCAATCTCTTTCATTTATCTATGGATAAAAGTGCCTTTGTGGGAGATGTGGGATTCAGCTAGGAGACTGTGAAAAAATGATGCTGTTGAAGAATAAAAGACCCACTGAGAAAACAGATTTATACCCAGATGACTGACTCATTGACTGCAGTCACAGCTACAGACCTAGAAACAACTCTGATTGTATTAGAATTCAGCTACAGTCCTGTTTGACTTTGGTTCTGTCAGCAACACCATATGCCTAGGGACCCATGAGGAGTCACACTCACTGTATGTTGGCTAGTAGGTATACAGAACTTGGTCCCAGCTGTGGGCCATGAAGTGGCCCATGAATCAGCTCCTGCCCCTCTTAGCTGTGGTCAGGGAGCTCCTGAAAACACTGATTTAAACAATCACCTACAGATGAGAGAGACTTTGTGGGAATCCAGGAGTCTAGTGAAAAAGTTGCACTACTAGAGTAAATAAATCAAGATTAGATTTTACCCACATCACCTCTTCCCCCAAGGCAGTACAGCTCTGAGCCAAGAGATTTTCTTCAGCTGTGATTTCTCCCATAGAAGAAACTGAAAGCACATAAGTGAGTGCCTGCTTTCCCTGGTGTGAGAGATGCTGCTAATGACACCCACTTTTCTCTTCCCTCACCCAGAGCACTGAATCCTGAGTGGCAACCTGAGGGGTGGTTAGCACTTAGAGCTTGTAATGGACCTTAACAAAGGACAAAGATTCTTCAGGGATTCAATCAGAAGGTGTGTCCACAAGTTACTGAGGGTGCCTCACCTGTGGATTTCCCCAAATGGCCTATAGGCACTTCTAGGACTCTACATGTGATATCCCCCTGCAACCTGCAGCTAGCTCCCTGTGTATGCCCCCAACAGTGGCAAGAGCAAGCTTTAGTAGATGGATAGTGGGCACATTGCAGAAAGCTGTCTCAAATACAGGGCCTGAGAGAAACCACAAACATTATTTTTTTCAAACTCATTTTTCAAACAATTTTAATCAGTATTTTCTGGCCTTCTCCCGTTTTTTATTTTTTAATTGAAGTATGTTTTATGCACAGTATTATATGTTATAGGTAACAATTTAATGGTTCACAATTTTTAAAGATTTTTTTAAAGGTTATAAATATTCCATTTATAGATATTTAAAGATATTGGCTAAATACTCTGTACTGTACAATATATCCCTATACCTAATAGTTTGTAACTCTTACCTCCTACTTTTAATTGCTCCTCCCAGCTTCCCTCTCCCTATTGGTAACCAGTAGTTTGTTCTCTGTATCTAGGAGTCTGCTTCTTTTCTGTTATATTCACTAGTTCATGTAGTTTTTAGATTCCACATATAAGTGATACAATATTTTTCCACATATAAGTGATATAGTATTTTTATTTCTCTGTCTGATTCATTTCAATTAGCATTATTCCCTCCAAGTCCATCCATGTTGCAGCTAGTGGCAAATTTTCATCTTTTTTAATTCCTGAGTAGTATACCATTCTGTGCATGTGTCCTTGTGTGTGTGTATGTGTGTGTGTGTGTGTATATAAAAGAGGTGAGGTATGTATACTTCTATATCAATGCATCTTTTGATGGACACCTAGGTTGCATACATATCTTGGCAACTGTAAATAATGCTGCTATGAACACTGGGATGCATGTATATTTCAAATTAGTGTGTTCAGGGTTTTTGGGGTGGAATTAACTGGGTTATATGGTAGTTCCAGTTTTAAATTTTTTGAGAAAACTCCATACCATTTCCCACACTGGTTGCACCAATTTACATTCTCCAAAACAGCATACAGTGTTCCCTTTTCTTTACATCCTTGCCAACATTTGTTCTTTGTGTTCTTTTTGATAATGGCCTTTCTGACAGGTGTGAGGTGATATCTCTCACTGTGGTTTTGATTTACATTTCCCTGATGACTAGGGATATTGAGCATGTTTTTTAGTTCAGTTCAGTTCAGTTGATCAGGCGTGTCTGACTCTTTGTGACCCCGTGGACTGCAGCATGCCAGGCCTCCCTGTCTATCACCAACTCCCAGAGTTTACCCAAACTCATGTCCATTGAGTTGCTGATGCCATCCAGTCACCTCATTCTCTGTCATCCCCTTCTCCTCCTGACTTCAATCTTTCCCAGCATCAGGGTCTTTTCAAGTGAGTCAGTTTTTGCATCAGGTAGCCAAAGTATTGGAGTTTCAGCTTAAAAATCAGTCCTTCCAATGAATATTCAGGACTGATTTGCTTTAGGATGGACTGGTTGAATCTCCTTGCAGTCTAAGGGACTCTCAAGAGTCTTTTCCAACACCATAGTTCATCAGTGGAATATTACTCAGCCATTAAAAGTAAGGCATTTGAGTCAGTTCTGATGAGATGGATGAACTTAAAACCTATTATACAGAGTGAAGTGAGTCAGAAAGAGAAAAATAAATACCGTATTCTGACACATATATACAGAATCTGGAAGAATGGTACTGAAGAACTTATTTACAGGGCAGCAATGGAGAAAACAGACATAGAGAATAGACTTATGGACATAGGGAGAGGGGAAGAGAGGGTGAGATGTATGGAAAGAGTAACATGGAAACTTACATTACCATGTGTAAAACAGATAGCCAATGGAAATTTGCTGTATGGCTCAGAAAACTCAAACAGGGTCTCTGTATCAACCTAGAGGGGTGGGATGGGGAGGGAGATGGGAGGGAGGTTCAAAAGGGCGGGGATATTTGTATACCTATGGGTGATTCATGTGAGGTTTGGCAGAAAACAACAAAATTCTGTAAAGCAATTATCCTTCAATAAAAAAATAAGTAATTTTAAAAAAAAGAAAAGAAGAAGAAAAAACTGTGTGGAAACACAAAAGACCCTGAATAGCCAAAACAATCTTGAGAAAGAACAGACCTAATGGAATACATTTTCCTGACTTCGGGCTGTTATAAACATCTAGAGTAATGAAAATTGCATGGTACTGTCACAAAAATAGACATATAGATCAAATGTTAAATTTTAAAATGAAAATTAAGAGATTTCTTTCTATGTTTATATGGATGTGTGTATATCCAGGTATGTATGCGATAAACATCATATATTTCTATCTCTAAATGGCATGAACAAAATTAATTTATAAATATGTTCTATTTAATTGGCCTAAAGAAATTAAGAACTTTTATAAATTCTCTGAAATATAAAAAACTAACCCAAATAAATTTCAGGTTCATGAGATCTAGAAAAAATGCACTATTAAATTATTATTTGGGAAATTGGTTTTAGATGGAGGGGTAGAAGTATCTGTGTTCATCTCCTACTGTGAGAACAGAAAAATAGCAACTACCTGTTGAAGAATCATTAACAGGAAGACACTAGAACCACCAAAACAGATACCCCATATCCAAAGGAGAAGCCACAACCAGATGGTAGGAGGGGTGCAATAATTATAAAATCAAATCCCATACTCTCCGAGTGGGTGACCACAAAAGTGGAGAACACGAATACCAAATAAGTCCTCTCCTTGTTGTGAAGGTTCTGAGCCTCACGTCAGGTTTCCCAGCTTGGAAATCCAGCACAGGGACTGGGAATCCCCAGGGAATCTGACTTTGCAGGCCAGTGGGCTTTGATGGCAGGACTTCAAAAGGACTGGGAGAAACAGAGACTCTATTCTTGGATGACACACAAAAAATCTTTCTTGTACCAAGAACCAGAGGAAGGAGCAGCGACCCCACAGGAGACTGAACCAGACCTAACTGCTACTGTTGGATGGTCTCCTGGGGAGGCATGGGTCATCAGTGGCCTGTCTCAGGGAAGGAGGCTTTGGCAGCAGCAGTCTTGAGAAGTACTTCTTGGCATGAGATCTCTTGAAGGTCACCACTAGCCCTACCATAGATCCTGTAGACTCCAGGGCTGGGTCACCTCAGGCCAAACAGCTAATAGAGAGGGAGCTCAGCCCCACCCATTAGCAGTCAATTGGATCAAAATTTTACTGAGCATGAATATACCTACCAGAGTAAGACCCAGGATTTCCCACCACCAGTTACTCCCATCTTAAAAGGCAGATAGAAAAAGCAAGAACTACATTGCCATAGCTTCTAGAATGGAGGCCACATCACAGAAGTTTAATCAATAGGAAACAGCAAAGGGTTATGTCCAAGACAAAGGGACAATATAAACCTCTGAAAGATAACTAAATGAAGAGGAGATGGTCAACCTTCCAGAAAAAGAATATAGAATAATTATAGTGAAGATGATCCAGGATATCAGGAAAAGAATGGAGAAGATGCAAGACAGGTTTACCAAAGACCTAGAAGAACTAAAAAACAAACAGAAAGAGATGAGCAATACACTAGAAAGAATGAATAGTAGAAAAACTGAGGCAGAAGACTGAATAAGGAACTTGGAAGACAACATGGTAGAAATCACTGCTGCAAGAGAGAATATAGAAAAAAAGAATGGAAAAAATGAAGTAAGAGACCTCTGAGACAACATTAAATGCACCAACATTTTCATTATAGGAATCTCAGAAGGAGAAGAGAGAGTGAACTACCTGAGAAAACATTTGAAAGGATAGTAGGCTGAAAACTTCCCTAAAATGGGAAATAGTCAACCGTATTCAGGAAGTGCAGAGAGTCCCAGGCAGGATAAACCCAAGGAAGAACATAGTGAGACATATAGTAATCGAACTGACAAAAATTGAAGAAAGAGATAAAATATTAAAAGCGACAAGGGAAAAAAAAGCAATAAAATGCAAGGGAACTCCCGTAAGGTTATCAGCTGATTTCTCAAAAAAACTCAACAAGCCAGAAGAGAATGGCACGATATATTTAAAGTGATGAAAGGGAAGAACCTACAACCCAGTAGGACTCTTGTTGAGATTTATGATGAAATCAAAAGCTTTACAGACAAGTAAAAGTTAAGAGAATTCAGCATCACCAAACCAGTTCTATAACATATGCTAAAGGAACTACTCTAGACAGGAAAGACAAGAAAAGGAAAAGACCTATACAAAATAACCTAAAACAGTTAAGAAAACAGTAATAGGATTATACATTTAAGGTATTGATAATTACCTTAAATGTAACTGGATTAAGTGCACCAACCAAAAGATGTAGACTGGCTGGGCAGATGAAAACATGTGTGTGTGTGCATATCCACTTACCCCATCACTCTACTTAACCCCTCAAACTGTATGTAATTATTTTATATTGTTAGGTTAATCATATTTCCATTATGGCTTGCGCTTGTAATTATCTTTTGATTTTAGTCTGGCTATTGATTGTGAAAACTGATAAATGACTTTTACTATTGTGATTATGCAACTATTAATCACTTACAAATGTGAGAGTTTGACCATAAATAAAGAATGCTGAGCACTGAAGAGTTGATGCTTTCCAACTGTGGTGCTGGAGAAAACTCTTGCGATTCCCTTGGACAGCAAGGAGATCAAACCAGTCAGTTCTGAAGGAAATCAACCCAGAATATTCATCAGAAGGACTGATGCTGAAGCTGAAGCTCCAATACTTGAAAGTGAAAGTGACAGTTGGTCAGTCGTGTCTGACTCTGTGATCCCATGGATTATACAGTCCGTGGAATTCTCCAGGCCAGAACACTGGAGTGGGTAGCCTTTCCCTTCTCCAGTTGGTCTTCCCAACCCAGGGATGGAACTGGAGTCTTCTGCATTGCGGGTGGATTCTTTACCAACTGAGCTATCAGGAAAGCCCTCCAATATTTTGTGGACCTGATAAGCCAACTCATTGGAAAAGACCCTGATTCTGGGAAAGATTGGAGGCAAGAGTAGAGGGGGACAACAGAGGATGAGATAATTGGATGTCACCACTAATTCAATAAACATGAGTTTGAGCAAACTATGGGACATAGTGAAGGATAGTGAAGCCTGGCATGCTGCTGTTCATGGGGTCTCAAAAAGACAGACACGACCTAGTGACTGAAGTAAACCGATCATGATTGGTCATCAGAAAATAATGAAATTTTATATCACTAAACCTACCATTTAATAGAAAAAAACTCGTAAGCACTTTTTAAAATCCAGAAGCACATTAGAATTATCTTGGAAAATTTTGAAATACCCAAATGCCCAGGTATTGTTTTTTCCTCCAAAGGATCTTTGACATTTTAATTTCTCACTTTGATATTGATTTCTCATTCAAATTCTTTCTTATCTGCAATCACCCTCTGTGTTTTTTCAGTCTTTTAACTTTATTGAAGATTTCAATAGCTTAGTCAGAGATCTCCCTTAGAAATTGTCACTTTGCACTTGAAAATATGTGGGTTATTTTTAAATATCATTTCATATTGATTTCTAACATAATTCCACAGTGATAAGAGATTAGACTCTGTATGATTTCAATACCTGTAGACCATGAAATTTTGAGCATTGTTTTATGTCTCTGGATATGTTCCAATATCTCCAGATTTATAGTCTATGAAAACCATTGAGGTTTTTTGTAGAATTGTAGAATTTGTAGAATTTGTATCCCACTGTTGTGTGAAAATTATCTGAATCTGAATCTTAACTAGGTCAAATTTGTTTGACCTTAACAAACAAACAAACAAAATTATGTGAATCTTAACTAGGTCAAAGTGTTTTTCAAGTCTACTGTATCCTTCTAGTTTTCTGTTTATTCATTCTATTAAATTTTAAGAGAATGATATTGAAACTCCAAATAAAAAATTTCTATTTATGTACTTAAAAATAATTATATTATATAGTGGAGCTATATGTAACTTTGTCCTGTATTTTCCAAGTCTACTGTAAGTGTGTTATCATACTTTCATAATTTAAAAAATAAAAAAAAATTTGATGTTAAAGTGAGTTGATGTTTGTTGGTTTAACTAGTACATATATAACTTTAGAGTCGTTTGCACTACATATAACACTTTTATTGTTCCTATTCAAATAAGATCTTATTATCTTTGTTATAAAAATTTTCAGCAAGAAGTATTTGCTATGATGATATTTTGATAAGTAAATTAAATGCAAATGAGGTAAAGTTTTTAGGTGAATTATTTAAGAATATCATGATCTATGATATGTCAACTTAAAATTATCTGCTCCAAATTCTTTTGTAACTTGAAACTTTAGAGTTTTGCTAAAGTTAAACAGAAAAATGTATTGAATTTCTAGCTCATTTCCAAAAAGATAAAATATTGAACCATTAATTACTGACCACAGGCTTCCTTGTGGAGAGAAACTAAAGATATTTGGAACTATTAATAAAATGTTTGATGTCACACTGAGAAATTTTCTGTAAAAATGTACATATGTTTAGAAATTATAAATAGTATCTATATGTTTGCCTGATGCTGAAGTTCCAGTAATTTGGCCACCTTATGTGAACAGCTGACTCACTGGAAAAGACCCTGATGCTGGGAAAGATTGAGGACAAGAGGAGGAGGCAACAGAAGATGAGATAGTTAGACGGCATCACTGACTCAATGGAGTTGAATTTGAGCAAACTCCAGGAGATGGTGAAGAATAGGGAAGCTGGCGTGCTTCAGTTCATGGGGTCACAAAGAGTTGGATATGACTTAGCAACTAAACAACAACAATAATATGTTTGCCAATCTAAAAAATGCTAGTGTAAAAACAGTTCATAATTGCTTACTTTGTAGCTTTCACAAGAAAGTAAGATTTTCAAAGATTAAGAAACCTAAATTATGTAATTAAAACTACTAAAAGTAATAAAAATAAATAAAAATAAAATAATAAGGAACACATCTTAGTATGAGGGAAAAAAGAGAGAGAGAGAGAGAGATCTAAGAAATGATAATGCATTTTGCTAAAAGAAAGCAATTTTGTCCTAAAGAGATACTAAGAAAAAGCTGGGGGGAGGGGGGGAATGGGGGAAACATAAGGCAAAATCTGAAGTTAAAATAAAAAAGGCATAAAAGATTTATGAAAAAGCAACCTGAAAAAAAGAATTTTATGCATGGTCAGAATTGGCTAAATTTAGAGTATATTTAATTAAGTAAATAAATTTTAGTAATAAAAGTTAGCTGATGCAAAACTAGAGTTTGGTCTTCTCTCACCCTTAAGAGAACAAAGTTTTCTTAGGATATTGATCTGTTTCTGATAGTAGATTGTAAAGTTATTTACCTTTTAGGTAACCTGTTGTAAATTTGTGTATTTGCCTTTGAAATCTTTTACTATCACTTTGGTTAAGTGAAAAGTATTTTTTCACAATGACCTTGATCTTATTTGACCAGTGTCTAAAATTCTCAAACTGCCCCAAGTCAGACTCTAAACGAAGTTCTTTTGACTTCTAACTAACTTCAAGGTGCTTCAGAGGACTCCTGAAACATCTCAAAGGGACATATTAAACTGAGTAGGCTTATTTGGCGTGTTAAATTACATGGGAAGCATTATCAAATGAGTGATGATAAGCATTCTCAGGCTATGTTTCAAGGTAAATGTTATTATTATAAATGCTCTAAAAATAATTTGAAGTCCCTAAAATCTAGATATATCCTGTTATAATGTTATGATTCCAATTCTTGTATGTTGCAGAAATAATCAAATTTCTTTGTTAATTTCATTGTTATCAGATCTTTAACCATTCAATTTTAGGTTTTTATCATTTATAGAGTGATTATTTTATTCTGCAGCTTTTACAAAAATGAATATCTTCAAGAAGTTTCACAAAATGATTTTTTGACAAATATAGGTTCCTGATAACTTTTAGATTACACCTCTGAGCTTGATAAGAAATTACAGAACTCTAGTGGAAAACTTGTTGGTTTTATAAACTGGTAATAAAAGATAAATTTCAACAAGAATTAGTTACATAGGATTTAGTGAATTGATGAATATGGCTCAACATATTCATACTTTTTTTGTTCAAAATATTACTGGCTCTTTAGTCTTGTTTTCCACATGTGAGAAAACCTTTCCCTTTAAGCCAGCTATCACACGCAGCAATTTGACAAAGCACAACTTTGTAAACAAAGAGAAAACATTTATCTTTTCTGCTCTACCTCCAGAATTTGGAAACTCTTAGTGAATATTCTTGTTTTTATGGAAATATTATTATATAACATTAATACAAATTTGTTCTCCCCATAAAAAGGACAAAATTGGGAACATTGGTTATATTATCAAGGTTTTGACTGTAAACACATATATGAAAGAAACATCCATAGACTCACATATGACTAGGTGAATTTAAAAAACCAAGGTGGACAATATGCTGCCAAAAATACCTTTGGAAAAATGCCCTGATTCCTGCTTACAGGGTTTCCAACGGCCTTACTACGTGAGTAAGGAAAGCCATTTCCTGGCAGATGCAAGAACCTCAATATTTTGAGGACCTCAAGAAAAGAAGGAGTCACCCAAATCTGAGGGTATTGAAGGGAAAATCTGATCATAAGTCCTTGGCACTGAGAGGCCTTGAGTGGTCTCTTAAATATTCTATCTGAGATTCTTTATGAAAAGTTCCAGGTTTGCCAACTTAAAAGAAATTATCAATTGCTCTTCTTGTTGCTGCTGCTACTGCTAAGTCACTTCAGTCGTGTTCGACTCTGTGCGACCCCATAGACGGCAGCCCACCAGGCTCCCCCATTCCTGGGATTCTCCAGGCAAGAACACTGGAGTGGGTTGCCATTTCCTTCTCCAATGCATGAAAGTGAAAAGTGAAAGTGAAGTCGTTAAGTCATGTCCGACTCATAGCGACCCCATGGACTGCAGCCTACCAGGCTCCTCCGTCCATGGAATTTTCCAGGCGAGAGTACTGGCCTGGGGTGCCATTGTCTTCTCTGGCTCTTCTTGTTACAGTTGTGTAAATAATCAAGCTAAGTTCATTGAAATCAGAGTTGAACGAGCACCAATTCTACACAATCATTATTAGAAAATAGAACAAAAGTCAACTTTCTCAAATCATTATATGAGATCAGATTTACCAATAACAAAAATCAGGAAACTAGGGAGAGAAGAGAAGTTCATTTATCTATTAACTCAGCTGCATAATTTTCTTTAGTTAAATATAGGCTAGACTTATATTTAGGATTTCCCTGGTGGCTCAGACGGTAAAGCGTCTGCCTACAGTGCAGGAGACCTAGGTTCGATCCCTGGGTTGGGAAGATCTCCTGGAGAAGGAAATGGCAGCCCTCTCAAGACCCCTGCTTGGAAAATCCCAATGGACAGAGTAGCCTGGTAGGCTACAGTCCATGGGGTCCCAAAGAGTCGGACATGACTGAGCGACTTCACTTTCAGTTCAGTTCAGTTCAGTCACTCAGTCGTATCCAACTCTTTGTGACCCCATGAATTGCAGCATGCCAGGCCTCCCTGTCCATCACCAACTCCCAGAGTTCACTCAAACTCACGTCCATCGAGTCGGTGATGCCATCCAGCCATCTTATCCTCTGTCGTCCCTTTCTCCTCCTGCCCCCAATCCTTCCCAGCATCAGAGTCTTTTCCAATGAGTCAACTCTTCACATGAGGTGGCCAAAGTACTGGAGTTTCAGCTTTAGCATCATTCCTTCCAAAGAACACCCAGGACTGATCTCCTCTAGAATGGACTGGTTGGATCTCCTTGCAGTCCAAGGGACTCTCAAGAGTCTTCTCCAATACTACAGTTCAAAAGCATCAATTCTTTTGTGCTCAGCTTTCTTCACAGTCCAACTCTCACATCCATACATGACCACTGGAAAAACCATAGCCTTGACTAGATGGACCTTTGTTGGCAAAGTAATGTCTCTGCTTTTTTTTTTTTCTGCTTTTGAATATGGTATCTAGGTTGGTCATAACTTTCCTTTCAAGGAGTAAGCGTCTTTTAATTTCATGGCTGCAGTCACCATCTGCAGTGATTTTGGAGCCCAGAAAAATAAAGCCTGACACTGTTTCCACTGTTTCCCCATCTATTTCCCATGAAGTGATGGGCTTTAGACTTATATTTAACAAGAATTACTGACTCAATGGAGAAGGTGATGGCACCCCACTGCAGTACTCTTGCCTGGAAAATCCCATGGATGGAGGAGCCTGGTAGGCTGCAGTCCATGGGGTCGCTGAGAGTCGGACAGGACTGAGCGACTTCACTTTCACTTTTCACTTTCATGCATTGGAGAAGGAAATGGCAACCCACTCCAGTGTTCTTGCCTGGAGACTCCCAGGGACCAGGGAGCCTGTTGGGAGGCTGTCTATGGGGTCACACAGAGTCGGACACGACTGAAGTGACTTAGCAGCAGCAGTGATTCGAGTTTGTGATTCATCATGCATTTTGCATGATGTCCTCTGCATTTAAGTTCAATTTATAGCCTTGTTGTATTCCTTTCCCAATTCTGAACCAGTCAGTTATTTCATTCCTGTTCTAACTGTTGCATCTTGACCTGCATCCAGATATCTCAGGAGACAGGTAAGGTGGTCTGGTACCCCTCATTTCTTTAAGAATTTTCCACAATTTGTTGTGATTCCCACAGTCAAAGGCTTTAGCATACTCAATGAAGCCAAAGTAGGTGTTTTTCTGGAACTCCTTTGCTTTCTCCATGATACAGTGAATGTTGACAATTTGATCTTTGATTTCTCTGCCTTTTATAAACCCAGCTTGTACATCTGGAAGTTCTTTGTTCATGTACTGCTGAAGACTAGTTTGAAGGATTTTAAGCAAAACCTTGCTAGCAGTAGTCTGTGATAATTTCAAGATATATACTATAAAACATAAAGGGAACTGCTAAAACAAATCAAAACATTTTATCTAAAAACTTAGCAGTGAAGATAAAATGGAATCACAAAATATATTCAAGGAGCAGATAAAATAAGAAAAAAAACAGTGAACAAAAACATATTTGGCAAACACAACAGAAGAGTAGGATGATAAATTTAAAACTAAACATGTCAACAATCACACTAAAGGTAAGTGGTTTAAATACACCAATTTGTCAGCTTGGATAAATAAGCAAGACTGAACTACAGGCTGCCTACAAGAAACACTAAATATAAATAAAAATAGGTTAAAAGTAAAAGAAAAATGTATACTATGCTGGTACTGATCAAAGAAAGATCAAGTTACTATATAGCATCAGACAAAGTAGATTTTAAAACAAAAACATATTACTAGAAATAAATAGGCTTATTTAATAAAAAATAACATGTCAGTTCCAAAAAGAAGCAGTCATATTAAATGTGTATGGGCCTAATAAAAGAGCTTTGAAATATAGAAAGTATAAACAAATAGATTTTTTCTAGGAGAAATGGCCAATTCTATAATTATGACCAGGGATTTCAATACTACTCTCTCAATAAATGCTTGAACATGCAGACAGAAAATAAGTAGGTATAAAAGATCTGAACAGTACTACCAACCAGCGTGACCTAATTCACATTTATGTAACACTCCTCTATATGTCAATAGAATATACATACTTTCCAAATATACATAAGCCATTTGCTAAAATGGATTATATTATGAACACTGAGGTGAGTTTGGGGGCTTCCCTGGTAGCTCAGCTGGTAAAGAATCTGCCTGCAATGTAGGAGACTCCAGTTCTGCTCCTGGGTTGGGAAGATCTACTGGTGAAGGGATAGGCTATCCACTCCAGTATTCTTGGGCTTCCCTGGTGGCTTAGATGGTAGAGACTTCATTTGAAATGTGGGAGATATTGGTTTGATCCCTGGGCTAGGAAGATCCCCTGGAGAAGGGAATAGCTGCCCACTCCATAAGGCCTGGAGAATTCCACGGACTGTATAGTCCATGGGTTGCAAAGGGTTGGACACAACAACTTTCACACACATACATAAGGTGAGTTTTAATAAATTTAAATGAGTTCAAGTCATAAAAAGTAAGTTCTATTCTCAAATGAAATTAAATTAAAAGTCAGTAACAGAGAGATTTTGGCCAAGATGGCGGAGTAGAAAGACACTGAATTCATCTTTCACAGACACATCGAATTTATAACTATTTACAGAGCATATATTAGTGAGAAAGACCAGAACCTACCAGGAAAATCTAACAACTAAAAATCTAAAGAAGGAACCACAATGAGACAGATAGGAAGGGTGGATATAGGTGTATACTTAAGATCTACATGCCATGTGAGTGATCCTTGAACAGGAGATAATTATAATTGCAGAGGTTCTCCCCAAGAAATCAGGAGTTTGGACACATTAGGTTCCCAAGTCCAAGGTTTCCTCACTGAGGAAAAAAGAGGCCTTGGAATGATTGAAGTTGATAGCCAACAGGTCTTATTTTGGGGAGACAAAGATAGTAGCGAGAAATAGAGTCTCCCCTCTTAAAGGGCACACAGAAAACCTCCCAAAGACCCAGGACAGAAGTAGTTATTTGAAAGGCGTCTGGGTCAGGCTCACTTGCTCATCTTGGAAAACCTCCTGGTAATGTGAGAGAAGGCAACTGGAGCTCACTCTGGGGACATAGACACTGATGACAGCCATTCTGGAGCTTATTCTACCATAGAGACACTAATGCTGGATCTTCCCTCTAGGTCATTAGCCTCAGTACCCAGCCTCACTCCTGCCCACCGGCCTGTCAGCAGTACTACTGGAATGCCTCAGGCCAATGAATAGCTTGACAGGGACACAGGCCCACTCACCAGTAGGCTGGTGGCCTTAAGACCCCCTGAGCCCATATAGCCTAGGAACTTTCCCAACAAAACTGTGTTGGCACTAGAAACAGAAATTCCAGGGCCCTGCAGATAGACATTCTGCACCTACCATCATTTCCACCTACCATCAGCTTTTTCCAGCCATGGGACCCACTGGGTCCTGGCTCTACCAATAAGCAGTACCAGATCTGAGACTCCTTGGGCTCCTAGGCCAGCCACTCTGGGATATGGCCCCATGCACCAGCAGGCCAGAATGAGCTTTGGGATACCACAGAACCCATAGCCAGCCACATGGCCACATCCAGGACTGGCCACATCCACAGGCAGGCGGACACTAGATCTGGGAATCCCAAACCACACACTCTATAATCTGCCTTTGACTATGATTGAGCCAGCACTAACTCCAAGACTTCCCAGTTTTTGAAGCCAGCAGCCTCATGACGTGGCCCTGACAGCTCTTGGACAGCTGTCTCTGAACAAGATAGGGCCTGGTAATCAAACCAAGCAGGGGTCAGCTAGGCCTACCAATCTTCCCACAGTAGTCAGCACAATAAAACAAAAGGATGCACACAGACAACATATATAATAACGCCTAGATCACATACTTCAGGTGACCAGAGGGGACCTCTCCCATAAAAGGCCACTACTCAAAGGTCAGAAAATATGACTAACTTACCACATATAAGGAAATAAAAACAGCAAATTAGGAAAAAGTAAGTGACAAATAAATATGTTCCAAATGAAGGAATAAGATAAAAAACTAGAAGAATTAAGTGAAGTGGAGATAGGTAATCTACCCAGTAAAGAGAAAGAGTTCAAGGTAGTAATCACAAACATTCTCAAATAAATCAAGAGAATATTGAATGAACAGAGTAAGACGTTAGATATTTTTAGAAAAAGTTAGAAAATATAAAGAATAACCAGAGATGAATATAATAATAAATGAAAACACCCTAGAAAGAATTAATAATAGATTAGATGATGCTGAGAAACAAGTCAGGGAGCTGGAAGATAGAGTAGTATAAATAATGTAAGCTTAACAGAAAAAAAAGAAAAAAAATGAAAAGAAATTAGGATAGTTTAAGAGACCTCTGAGATGACATTGAGCACTAACATTCACATCATAGGGGTCCCAGAAGGAGAAGAGAGAGAGATCATATTTGAAGACATAAGAGCTGAAAATTTCCACAACCTGGGACAGGAAACAGATATCTAGGACCAGTAGCATAGTGAGTTCCAAATGGGATCAACTCAAAGAGGACCATGCCAAGACACATTGTAATTAAAATGGCAAAAGTGAATGATGGAGAAAATTAAAAGGAATAGAGGAAAAGCAACAAGTTATGTAAAAGGGAACTCCCATAAGGCTATTAGCTGACTTTTAAGCAAAATTGTTCACCAAAAAGAAGAAGCATGTTATATTTTAAGTGATGAAAGGAGAAAACTACAAAGCTACAAAAGAATTATGCTCCATCGAGTAAGGCTTTCATTCAAATTTGATGGAGAGATTGTAAGTATTACAGAGAATAAAAAGCTAAGAATCCAGCACCACCAAAACAGCTTTATAAGAAATGTTACAGGGCATTCTATAAGCAAAAAACAAACAGTGAGAAATATGAAGGCAAATATAAAGTAGTTAAATCACCCATATATAAAGCTATTAGAAAGGTTAAGAGACAAGCATAGTAAAATCCTTTATACTCACAATTAATATGTAAAATATTATGATAAAAAAGTAATTGGGGGGTAGAATAAAAATTCAACGTTGTTACAATTCATTCAAACTTAAGATATGAACGTCTTAAAATAATCATGCTTATATACAGATTGCTGTATATAAGCCTCATAGTAATCATGAATCAGAAATTAATAACAGATTCACAGAGAAAAGAGAGAAAAAATTCAAACATAAAGCTAAAGACACTAAAGGGACCAGAGCAAAAGAAGAATAAAAGAGTGAAAAAATTACCCCCAAATCCCCAAACAATGGAAAAAATGGCAATAAATATACACCTACCAATAATTAAAGTGTAAACATTAAATACTCCAATCAAAAGACATAGAATAACTGAACAAATACAAATGCAAAACCTTTATATGTGCTGCCTACAAGAAAATCACTGCAGATCTATTAATAAAGAAACAAGGTAAAGGGATGGAAAAAACACTCCATGTAAATGCAAATTAAAGAAAGTTGGAGTAGCAACACTTTTATCACACAAAGTATACACTAAAACAAAGACTGTCACAAGAGACAAAGAAGAGCATTGAGGTCAACACAAGGGATCAATCCAAGAAGAAGATGTAACAGTTTTAAGTATATATTCACCTAACGTGCTTAATCACTCAGTCATTTCCAACTTTTTGCGACTGATTGGACTGTAGCCTGTCAGGCTCCTGTGTCCATGGGATGCTTCAGGTAAGAATACTGGAGTGGGTTGCCATTTCCTCCTCATAGGCCAACCTAAATATATGATGCAAATATTAACAGACATAAAGGAAGACGTTAACAGTAACACAAAAGAGTAGCAGAATAAACGAAAAAGAATGCAAAAAATTGAGGATAGTCTCAGAGACCTCTGTGACAATATTAAATGCACCAACTTTTGGATTTTATGGGTCCCAGAAGGAGAAGAATAAAAGAAAAAGTCTGAGAAAATTTTTGAAGAGATTATAGCCAAAAATTTCCTTAATATGGGAAAGGAAATAGTTAATCAAGTGGAAGAAGCACAGAGAGTCCCATACATGTTAAATCAAGGAAAACACACAAAAACATACAATCAGACTAACAAAGATTAAACATAAAGAGAGAATATTAAAAGCAACAAGTAACATACAGGAAACCCCATACAATTAACAGCTGATCTTTCAGCAGAAACTGCAGGCTAGAAGGGAATGGCAGGATATATTTAAAGTACTGAAAGAAAGAAAATCTACAACCAAATAATCTACTTGGCAAGGATCTCATTCAAATTAGATGCAGAAATAAAAAGCTTAACAAACGAAAGTTAAGAGGATTTAGCACCACCAAACCAGCTTTAAAACAAATATCAAAGGGACTTCTATAGGCAGGAAATACAAGAGGAGGAAAAGAACCACAAAAACAAACCTATAGCAATGAGTTCAGTTCAGTTCAATTCAGTTCAGTCGCTCAGTCGTGTCTGACTCTTTGCAACCCCATGAATCGTAGCACGCCAGGCCTCCCTGTCCATCACCAACTCCCGGAGTTCACTCAGACTCACATCCATCGAGTCAGTGATGCCATCCAGCCATCTCATCCTCTGTTGTCCCCTTCTCCTCCTGCCCCCAATCCCTCCCAGCATCAGAGTCTTTTCCAATGAGTCAACTCTTCCAATGAGATGGCCAAAGTATTGGAGTTTCAGCTTCAGCATCATTCCTTCCAAAGAAATCCCAGGGCTGATCTCCTTCAGAATGGACTGGTTGGATCTCCTTGCAGTCCAAGGGACTCTCAAGAGTCTTCTTCAACTCCACACTTCAAAAGCATCAATTCTTCAGCGCTCAGCCTTCTTCACAGTCCAACTCTCACATCCATACATGACCACAGGAAAAACCATAGCCTTGACTAGACGGACCTTTGTTGGTGATGTCTCTGCTTTTGAATCTGCTATCTAGGTTGGTCATAACTTTCCTTCCAAAGAGTAAGCGTCTTTTAATTTCATGGCTGCAGTCACCATCTGCAGTGATTTTGGAGCCCCCCAAAATAAAGCCTGACACTGTTTCCACTGTTTCCCCATCTATTTCCCATGAAGTGATGGGACAAGATGCCATGATCTTCGTTTTCTGAATGTTGAGCTTTAAGTCAACTTTTTCACTCTCATCTTTCACTTTCATCAAGAGGCTTTTTAGTTCCTCTTCACTTTCTGCCGTAAGGGTGGTGTCATCTGCATATCTGAGGTTATTGATATTTCTCCCAGAAATTTTGATTCCAGCTTGTGTTTCTTCCAGTCCAGCGTTTCTCATGATGTACCTCATGATGTACTTATTCTGCATAGAAGTTAAATAAGCAGCGTGACAATATGCAGCCTTGACATACTCCTTTTCCTATTTGGAACAAGTCTGTTGTTCCATGTCCAGTTCTAACTGTTGCTTCCTGACTTGCATACAGATTTCTCAAGAGACAGGTCAGGTGGTCTGGTATTCCCATCTCTTTCAGAATTTTCCACAGTTTATTGGGATCCACACAGTCAAAGGCTTTGGCATAGTCAATAAAGCAGAAATAGATGTTTTTCTGGAACTCTCTTGCTTTTTCCATGATCCAGCGGATGTTGGCAATTTGATCTCTGGTTCCTCTGCCTTTTCTAAAACCAGCTTGAACATCAGAAAGTTCACGGTTCACGTATTGCTGAAGACTGGCTTAGAGAATTTTGAGTGTTACTTTACTAGCATGTGAGATGAGTGCAATTGTGCCGTAGTTTGAGAATTCTTTGGCATTGCCTTTCTTTGGGATTGGAATGAAAACTGACCTTTTCCAGTCCTGTGGACACTGCTGAGTTCTCCAAATTTGCTGGCATATTGAGTGCAGCACTTTCACAGCATCATATCTCAGGATTTGGAATAGCTCAACTGGAATTCCATCAATAGCTCAACTGGAACTCCACTAGCTTTGTTCGTAGTGATGCTTTCTAAGGCCCACTTGACTTCACATTCCAGAATGTCTGGCTCTAGGTCAGTGATCACACCATCATGATTATCTGGGTCGTGAAGGTCTTATTTGTACAGTTCTTCTGTGTATTCTTGCCACCTCTTCTTAATATCTTCTCCTTCTGTTAGGTCCATACCATTTCTGTCCTTTATCAAGCCCATCTTTGCATGAAATGTTCCCTTGGTATCTCTAATTTTCTTGAAGAGATCCCTAGTCTTTCCCATTCTATTGTTTTCCTCTATTTCTTTGCAATGATCGCCGAGGAAGGCTTTTATCTCTTCTTGCTATTCTTTGGAACTCTGCATTCAGATGCTTATATCTTTCCTTTTCTCCTTTGCTTTTCACTTCTCTTCTTTTCACAGCTATTTGTAAGGCCTCCCCAGACAGCCATTTTGCTGTTTTGCATTTCTTTTCCATGAAGATCGTCTTGATCCCTGTCTCATGTACAATGTCATGAACCTCAGTCCATAGTTCATCAGGCACTCTATCTATCAGACCTAAGCCCTTAAATCTACTTCTCACTTCCACTGTATATTCATAAGGGATTTGATTTAGGTCATACCTGAATGGTCTAGTGGTTTTCCCTACTTTCTTCAATTTAAGTCTGAATTTCGTAATAAGGAGTTCATGGTCTGAGCCACAGTCAGCTCCAGGTCTTGTTTTTGTTGACTGTATAGAGCTTCTCCATCTTTGGCTGCAAAGAATATAATCAATCTGATTTTGGTGTTGACCATCTGGTGATGTCCATGTGCAGAGTCTTCTCTTGTGTTGTTGGAAGAGGGTGTTTGCTATGACCAGTGCATTTTCTTGGCAAAGCTCTATTAGTCTTTGCCTTTCTTCATTCCGTGTTCCAAGGCCAAATTTGCCTGTTACTCCAGGTGTTTCTTGACTTCCTACATTTGCATTCCAGTCCCCTATAATGAAAAGGACATCTTTTTTGGGTGTTAGTTCTAAAAAGTCTTGTAGGTCTTCATAGAACCGTTCAACTTCAGCTTCTTAAGCATTACTGGTTTGGGCATAGACTTGAATTACTGTGATATTGAATGGTTTGCCTTGGAAATGAACAGAGATCATTCTGTCATTTTTGAGATTGCATCCAAGTACTGCATTTCAGACTCTTTTGTTGACCATGATGGCTACTCCATTTCTTCTGAAGGATTCCTACCCGCAGTAGTAGATATAATGGTCATCTGAGTTAAATTCCCCCATTCCAGTCCATTGTAATTTGCTGATTCCTAGAATGTAGACGGTGACTCTTGCCATCTCTTGTTTGACCACTTCCAATTTGCCTTGATTCATGGACCTGACATTCCAGGTTCCTATGCAATATTGCTCTTTACAGCATCGGACCCTGCTTCTATCACCAGGCACACCCACAGCTGGGTATTCTTTTTGCTTTGGCTCCATCCCATGATTCTTTCTGGAGTTATTTCTCCACTGATGTCCAGTAGCATATTGGGCACCTACTGACCTGGGGAGTTCCTTTTTCAGTATCCTATCATTTTGCCTTTTCAGAAAATGCAAATAGGAGGCGGTCCTAAGATGGTGGAGGAATAGGAGTGGGAGAAAACTTTCTACCTCACAAATTCATCAAAAGAACATTTGAACCCTGAGTAAATTCCACAAAACAACTTCTGAATGCCGACAGAGGACATCAGGCACCCAGAAAAAAAGCCCATTGTCTTCGAAAGGAGGTAAGAAAAAATATAAAAGACAAAAAGAGAGACAAAAGAGGTAGGGACAGAGCTCCATCCCGGGAAGGGAGTCTTAAAAAAGAGGTTTCCAAACACCAGGAGACACTCTCACTGCCGAGTCTGTGGCAAGCCTTGGAACCACAGAGGGCAACATAATGGGGAGGAAAAATAAGTGAATAATTAAAACCCACAGATTACGTGCCCAACGGTAACTCCCCCAGTGGAGAAGCAGCGCAGACGCCTGCATTCACCACTAGCAAGTGGGGGCTGGGCAGGAAGGCGCGGGCTGCATTGCTTAGAGTAAGGATGGGGCCTGAATGCCCCGAGGGCAATCTGAGGGAACTAACTTGTGCTAGCAAACCAGATTGTGGGATAGCTACCACGTGAAAAGCCTTACCGTAAGACACTGCAAGGCCCACTCACAGAACAAAGGACTGACTAGAGCTACGTGAAAAGCCCTAACCTAAGATACCATCAGGCCCGCTCATAGAACAAAGGACTGAGCGGAGCTAGCTAGCTGCAGACCATCCCCCTCTGGTGACAGGCAGCCAGAGCTGGAAGGGGGCAATCGTGGCCCCCGAGAGGCATTATCTACCAAACTGCAACCAGGCTTCATTGCTAACTAAGTCTTCTTGGGATTCTGGATGGTCAACATCCACCTGAGAAGGTGCACCAGTTGTACACCCAGAAAACTAAGTAGCAGGGACAAGGGAAGTGATAAGTCTTCAGTACTCATTTTTACTTTAGAGCGAGATTACTGGCTTGGCTGCTCTCTCCCCCTTTAGACTCTCCTTTTTCTCCACCAGATCTCCTCTATCTCCTCCCTCCCCCTTCTCCTCTCTACCCAACTCTGTGAATCTCTTTGTGTGTTCCAGACGGTGGAGAACACTTAGGGAATGGATTACTGGCTGGATCTCTCTCCTTTTGATTCCCCCCTTTATCCTCCTGGCCACCTCTGTCTCCTTCCTTCCTCTTCTCTTCTCTGTGTAACTCCGTGAACATCTCAGAGCAGTCCAGACTGTGGAGCGTACATAAGGAAGTGATTACTGGCTAGCTTGCTCCCTCCTCTTTTGATTCTACCTCATCTCATCTGGGTCACCTCTATCTCCCTCCTCCCTCTTCTCTTCTCCATGTAACTCTGTGAACCTCTATGGGTGTCCATCACTGTGGAGAAGCTTTTCATCTTTAACCTAGATGTTTTATCAACAGTGCTGTATAGATGGAGAATTCTTGAGGCTACTGTAAAAATAAGACTGAAAACCAGAAACAGGAGGCTTAAGTCCAAATCCTGAGAACACCAGAGAACTCCTGACTCCAGGGAACATTAATCGACAGGAGCTCATCAAACGCCTCCATACCTACACTGAAACCAAGCACCACACAAGGGCCAACAAGTTCCAAAGCGAGACATACCATGCAAATTCTCCAGCTACACAGGAACACAGCCCTGAGCTTCATTATACAGGCTGCCCAAGGTCACTCCAAACACAGTGACATCTCATAACCCATTACTGGACACTTCAGTGCACTCCAGAGAGAAGAAATCCAGCTCCATCCACCAGAACACTGACACAAGCTTCCCTAACCAGGAAACCTTGACAAGCCACCCATACAACCCCACCCACAGCGAGGAAACTCCACAATAAAGAGAACTCCACAAACTGCCAGAATACAGAAAGGCCACCACAAACACACCAATATAAATAAGATGAAGAGACAGAGGAATACCCAGCAGGTAAAGGAACAGGATAAATGCCCACCAAACAAAACAAAAGAGGAAGAGATAGGGAATCTACCTGATAAAGAATTCTGAATAATGATAGTGAAAATGATCCAAAATCTTGAAATCAAAATGGAATGACAGATAAATAGCCTGGAGACAAGGATTGAAAAGATGCAAGAAAGGTTTAACAAGGACCTAGAAAAAAGAAAAAAGAGTCAATATATAATGAATAATGCAATAAATGAAATAAAAAACACTCTTGAGGCAACAAATAGTAGAATAAGAGAGGCAGAAGATAGGATTAGTGAAATAGAAGATAGAATGGTAGAAATAAATGAATCAGAGAAGAAAAAAGAAAAATGAATCAAAAGAAACGAGGGCAATCTCACAGACCTCTGGGACAATGTTAAATGCCCCAACATTCGAATCATAGGAGTCCCAGTAGAAGAAGACAAAAAGAAAGACCACGAGAAAATACTTGAGGAGATAATAATTGAAAATTTCCTTAAAATAAGGAAGGAAATAATCACTCAAGTCCAAGAAATCCAGAGAGTCCCAGACAGGATAAGCCCAAGGTGAAACACCCCAAGACACATATTAATCAAATTAACAAAGATCAAACAAAAAGAACAAATATTAAAAGCAGCAAGGGGAAAACAACAAATAACACACAAGGGGATTCCCATAAGGATAACAACTGATCTTTCAATAGAAAGTCTTCAGGCCAGGAGTGAATGGCAGGACATACTTAAAGTGATGAAAGAAAATAACCTACAGCCCAGATTACTGTACTCAGCAAGGATCTCATTCAAATATGAAGGAGAAATCAAAAGCTTTACAGACAAGCAAAAGCTGAGAGAATCACCACCACCAAACCAGCTCTCCAACAAATGCTAAAGGATCTTCTCTAGACAGGAAACAAAAAGGGTGTATAAACTTGAACCCAAAACAATAAAGTAAATGGTAACGGGATCATACTTATCAATAATTACCTTAAATGTAAATGGGTTGAATGCCCTAACCAAAAGACAAAGAATGGCTGAATGGATACAAAAACAAGACCCCTATATATGTTGGATACAAAAACAAGACCCCTATATATGTTGTCTACAAGAGACCCACCTCAAAACAAGGGACACAGACAGACTGAAAGTGAAGGGATGGAAAAAGATATTCCACGCAAATAGAGACCAAAAGAAAGCAGGAGTAGCAATACTCATAACAGATAAAATAGACTTTAAAACAAAGGCTGTGAAAAGAGACAAAGAAGGACACTACATAATGGTCAAAGGATCAATCCAAGAAGAAGATATAACAATTATAAATATATATGCACCCAACATAGGGGCACCTCAATATGTAAGACAAATGCTAAGAAGTATGAAAGGGGAAATTAACAATAACACAATAATAGTGGGAGACTTTAATACCCCACTTACACCTATGGATAGATCAGCTAAACATTAAATTAACAAGAAAACACAAACTTTAAATGATACAATAGACCAGTTAGACCTAATTGATATCTATAGGACATTTTACCCCAAAACAATGAATTTCACCTTTTTCTCAAGTGCACACAGAACCTTCTCCAGGATAGATCACATCCTGGGCCATAAATTTAGCTTAGGTAAATTCAAAAAAATCGAAAACATTCCAAGCATCTTTTCTGACTGCAATGGAGTAAGATTAGATCTCAATTACAGGATAAAAACTATTAAAAATGGCAACATATGGAGGCTGAACAACATGCTGCTGAATAACCAAAAAATCACAGAAGAAATAAATAAAGAAATCAAAATATGCATAGGAACGAATGAAAATGAAAACACGATGATCCAAAACCTGTGGGACACTGTAAACGCAGTGGTAAGGGGAAGGTTCATAGCAATATAGGCATACCTCAAGAAACAAGAAAAAAAGTCAAATAAATAACCTAACTCTACACCTAAAGCAACTAGAAAAGGAAGAAATGAAGAACCCCAGGGTTAGTAGAAGGAAAGAAATCTTAAAAATTAGGGCAGAAATAAATGCAAAAGAAACAAAGGAGACCATAGCAAAAATCAACAAAGCCAAAAGCTGGTTCTTTGAAAGGATGAATAAAATTGACAAACCATTAGCCAGACTCATCAAGAAACAAAGGGAGAAAAATCTAATCAATAAAATTAGAAATGAAAATGGAGAGATCACAACAGACAACACAGAAATACAAAGGATCATAAGAGACTACTATCAGCAATTATATGCCAATAAAATGGACAATGTGGAAGAAATGGACATTTTCTTAGAAAGGTATAACTTTCCAAAACTGAACCAGGAAGAAATAGAAAATCTTAACAGACCCATCACAAGCATGGAAATTGAAACAGTAATCAGTAATCTTCCAGCAAACAAAAGCCCAGGTCCAGACAGCTTCACAGGTGAATTCTACCAAAAATTTAGAGAAGAGTTAACACCTATCTTACTCAAACTCTTCCAGAAAATTGCAGAGGAAAGTAAACTTCCAAACTCATTCTATGAGGCCACCATCACCCTAATACCAAAACCTGACAAAGATGCTACAAAAAAAGAAAACTACAGGCCAATATCACTGATGAACATAGATGCAAAAATCCTTAAGAAAATTCTATGAGTCATAATCCAACAACACATTAAAAAGATCATACACCATGACCAAGTGGGCTTTATCCCAGGGATGCAAGGATTCTTCAATATCCACAAATCAATCAATGTAATACACCACATTAACAAATTGAAAAATAAAAGCCATATGAGTATCTCAATAGATGCAGAGAAAGCCTTTGACAAAATTCAACATCCATTTATGATAAACACTCTCCAGAAAGCAGGAATAGAAGGAACATACCTCAACATAATAAAAGCTATATATGACAAACCCAAAGCAAGCATTATCCTCAATGGTGAAAAACTGAAAGCATTTCCCCTAAAGTAAGGAACAAGACAAGGGTGCCCACTCTCACCACTACTATTCAACATAGTTTTGGAATTTTGGCCACAGCAATCAGAGAAGAAAAGGAAATTAAAGGAATCCAAATTGGAAAAGAAGAATTAAAACTCTCACTGTTTGCAGATGACATGATCCTCTACATAGAAAACTCTAAAGACTCCACCAGAAAATTACTAGAACTAATCAATTAATATAGTAAAGTTGCAGGATATAAAATCAACACATAGAAATCCCTTGCATTCCTATACACTAATACTGAGAAAATAGAGAAATTAAGGAAACAATTCCATTCACCATTGCAACGAAAAGAATAAAATACTTAGGAATATATCAACCTAAAGAAACTAAAGACCTATATATAGAAAACTATAAAACACTGGTGAAAGAAATCAAAGAGGACACTAATAAATGGAGAAATATACCATATTCATGGATTGGAAGAATCAATATATTGAAAATGAGTATACTACCCACAGCAATCTATAGATTCAATGCGATCCCTATGAAGCTACCAATGGTATTTTTCACAGAGCTAGAACAAATAATTTCACAATTTGTATGGAAATACAAAAAACCTCGAATAGCCAAATCAATCTTGAGAAAGAAGAATGGAACTGGAGGAATCAACCTGCCTGACTTCAGGCTCTACTACAAAGCCACAGTCATCAAGACAGTATGGTACTGGCACAAAGACAGAAATATAGATCAATGGAACAAAATAGAAAGCCCAGAGATAAATCCATGCACCTCAGTTCAGTTAGTTCAGTCGCTCAGTCGTGTCCAACTCTTTGCAACCCCATGAATTGCAGCACGCCAGGCCTCCCCATCCATCACCAGTTCCCAGAGTTCACTCAAACTCATGTCTATCGAGTCGGGATGCCATCCAGCCATCTCATCCTCTGTCGTCCCCTTCTCCTCCTGCCCTTAATCTTTCCCAGCATCAGAGTCTTTTCCAATGAGTCAACTTTCTGCATGAAGTGGCCAAAGTACAGGAGTTTCAGCTTTAGCATCATTCCTTCCAAAGAAATCCCAGGGATGATCTTCAGAATGGACTGGCTGGATCTCCTTGCAGTCCAAGGGACTCTCAAGAGTCTTCTACAATACCACAGTTCAAAACAATTAATTCGGTGCTCAGCTTTCTTCACAGTCCAACTTTCACATCCATACATGACCACTGTAAAAATCATAACCTTGACTAGTGGACCTTTGTTGGCAAAGTAATGTCTCTGCTTTTGAATATGCTATCTAGGTTGGTCATAACTTTCCTTCCAAGGAGTAAGCGTCTTTTAATTTCATGGCTGCAATCACCATCTGCACTGATTTTTAACCCCCCAAAATAAAGTCTGACACTATTTCCACTGTTTCCCAATCTATTTCCCATGAAGTGATGGGACCAGATGCCATGATCTTGGTTTTTTGAATGTTGAGCTTTAAGCCAACATTTTCACTCTCCACTTTCACTTTATCAAGAGGCTTTTTAGTTCCTTTTCACTTTCTGCCATAAGGGTGGTGTCATCTGCATATCTGAGGTGATTGATATTTCTCCCAGCAATCTTGATTCCAGCTTCTGCTTCTTCCCACCCAGCGTTTCTCATGATGTACTCTGAGTAGAAGTTAAATAAGCAGGGTGACAATATACAGCCTTGACGTACTCCTTTTCCTATTTGGAACCAGTCTGTTGTTCCATGTCCAGTTCTAACTGTTGCTTCCTGACCTGCATATAGGTTTCTCAAAGTATTCCCATCTGTTTCAGAATTTCCCACAGTTTATTGTGATCTACACAGTCAAAGGTTTTGGCGTTGTCAATAAAGCAGAAATAGATGTTTTTCTGGAACTCTCTTGCTTTTTGATGATCCAGCAGATGTTGGCAATTTGATCTCTGGTTCCTCTGCCTTTTGTAAAACCACCTTGAACGTCTGGAAGTTCACTCATCTATGGACACCTTATCTTTGACAAAGGAGGCAAGAATATACAGTGGAGAAAAGACAATCTCTTTAACAAGTGGTGCTGGGAAAACTGGTCAACCACTTGTAAAGAATGAAACTAGAACACTTTCTAACACCATACACAAAAATAAACTCAAAATGGATTAAAAATCTAAATGTAAGACCAGAAGCTATAAAACTCCTAGAGGAGAACATAGGCAAAACACTCTCCGACATACATCACAGCAGGATCCTCTATGACCCACCTACCAGAATATTGGATATAAAAGCAAAAATAAACAAATGGGACCTAATTAAAATTAAAAGCTTCTGCACAACAAAGGAAACTCTAAGCAAGGTGAAAAGACAGCCTTCAGAATGGGATAAAATAGTAGCAAGTGAAGCAACTGACAAAGAATTAATCTCAAAAATATACAAGCAACTCCTCCAGCTCAATTCCATAAAAATAAACGACCCAATCAAAAAATGGGCCAAAGAACTAAACAGACATTTCTTCAAAGAAGACATACAGAAGGCTAACAAACACATGAAAAGATGCTCAACATCACTCATTATCAGAAAAATGCAAATCAAGACCACAATGAGGTACCATTTCATGCCAGTCAGAATGGCTGCTATCCAAAAGTCTACAAGAAATAAATGCTGGAGAGGGTGTGGAGAAAAGGGAACCCTCTTACACTGTTGGTGGGAATGCAAATTAGTACAGCCACTATAGAGAACAGTGTGGAGATTCCTTCAAAAACTGGAAATAGAACTGCCATGTGACCCAGCAATCCCACTGCTGTGCATACACACTGAGGAAACCAGAATTGAAAGAGACAACTGTACCCTAATGTTCATTGCAGCACTGTTTATAATAGCCAAGATATGGAAGTCACCTAGATGTCCATCAGCAGATGAATGGATAAGAAAGGTGTGGTACATATACCCAATGGAGTATTACTCAGCCATTAAAAAGAATATATTTGAATCAGTTCTAATGAGGTGGATGAAACTGGAGCCTATTATACAGAGTGAAGTAAGCCAGAAAGAAAAACACCAATACAGTATACTAACACATATACATGGAATTTAGAAAGATGGTAACGATAACCCTGTATGCGAGATAGCAAAAGAGACACATGTATAGAACAGTCTTTTGGACTCTGTGGGAAAGGGCGAGTGTGGGATGATTTGGGAGAATGGCATTGAAACATATATGATATCATATGTGAAACGAGTCGTCAGACCAGGCTTGATGCATGATACAGTATGCTCAGGGCTGGTGCACCGGGATGACCCAGAGGGATGGTATGGGAGGGGGGAGGTGAGAGGGGGGTTCAGGATGGGGAACACATGTACGCCTGTGGCGGATTCATGTTGATGTATGGCAAAACCCATACAATATTGTAAAGTAATTAACCTCAAATTAAAATAAATATTTTATATTAAGAGAATTTAAAAAATGAAAAAAAAAAAGCAAATTTGAACATACATATCGATAATTACTTTAAATGTAAATGGTGTAAACACTCCAAACAAAAGACACAGACTGGTTAAATGGACACACACAAAAAAGACCAATATGTTTTTCTGTCACAAGACAGCCACTTCAGACCCAGAGACACAAACAGACTGAAAGTGAGAGGATGGGAAAAGGTATTTCACACAAATGAAAATCAAAAGAAAACAGGAGTGGCATTTCTCATATCAGACAAAATAGACCTTAAAATAAAGAATATTACAAGAGATAAAGATGGATGCTACATACTGATCAAGGGAAAGTAATCTGAGAAGAAGATATAACAGTTGAAAAAATATATATGGCCAACAGAGGAGCACCTCAATACATAAGGCAAACACTAACAGACATAAAAGGGAAAATCAGCAGTAACACAATAATATTAGGGAACTTTAACAAAGAGGTGGTCTGTCCTGATGAATGTTCCATGTGCCACTTGAGAAGAATATGCATTCTTCCGCATTTGAATGAAATGCCCAGAAGATGTGAATTAGATTCATCTAATGTATCACTTAAGGTTTGTGTTTCTTTATTAATTTTCTGTTTTGATGATCTGTCCATCAGTACTAGTGAGTTGTTAAAGTTTATATTTTTATTTATTTTATTTTATTATTTTTTTTAAATTTTATTTTATTTTTAAACTTTACATAATTGTATTAGTTTTGCCAAATATCAAAATGAATCCACCACAGGTATACATGTGTTCCCCATCCTGAACCCTCCTCCCTCCTCCCTCCCCATTCCATCCCTCTGGGTCGTCCCAATATATTTTTATAATAACTTTAAATTGAGCAAAATATATAAAAATTTTGAATCACTATGTTGTACACTTGAGTCTAATATAATATTTTAAATTGACTATACCTTAATAAAAATGGATTGGATATTTCTGCTTCTGGGAAAATATAGTCAATATATCTTTCCCAGTGTGCCCAATAAATACAACTAAAACTCCTGAAAATTATATATAAAACATAAATTTAAAATTTTATAAAACATGAGAAGATGGAGCAGGTGAAGACAAAGGATATCTTGGAAAAACACAAAGGTGAGTGATCTGGGTTTTTTTCAATGTAAACTATTTTTAATATTGGAATATAGGAGACAACTCTTGAGAATCCCTTGGACAACAAGAGATCAAAGCAGTCAATGCTAAAGGAAATCAATCCTGACATTCATTGGAAGGATTGATGATGAAGCTGAAGCTCTAATACTTTGGCCACCTGATGCAAAGGGCTGACTCACTGGAAAAGACCCTGATGTGGGGAAAGATTGAAGGCAAGAGGAGAAGGGGGTGACAGGGGGTGAGATGGTTGGATAGCATCACTGACTGAATGGACATAAGTTTGAGCAAACTCCAGGAGACAGTGAAAGACAAGGAAGCCTGGCTTGCTGGAGTCCATGAGGTCACAAAGAGTTGGACACAACTTAGCAATCGAACAACAACAACAGTAGCCAATTGACAATATTATGATAGTTTCAGGTGGACTGTAAAAAGACTTAGCCACGCATATCCATGTATCCATTCTCATCCAAATTCCTCTTCCCTCCAAGCTGCCACATAAAATTAATCAGAATTCCCTGTGTTATAGAGTAGGGTCTTGTTGGTTGCCAAGTTTAAATACAGCAGAGTGTTCATGTTGATTCCCAAACTCCCTCATTACCTCTTTCTCCCATTCTTTCCCACTGGCAACATTATATATGTTCATTCTCTAAGTAAGTCTATGAGTCTGTTTATGTTTCATTGTTGTTGTTCTCAGGAGGCAGATAAGGTGGTCTGGTATTCCCAACTCTTTAAGAATTTCCCAGTTTGTTGTAATACACAGACTCAAAGCATTTTAAGTAGTCAATGAAGCAGTAGATGTTTTCCTAGAATTCCCTTGCTTTTTCTATGATCCAATGGATGTTTGCAACTTGATTTATTGTTTCTTTAGAAAACCCTCAGTCAGTCACCATGGAAAATACTGGGGATCCAGCCTTTCTTATACCAGCAAACTTGAGTGGTTTCCTAGACTTCCAGGCCTTGACTCATTATATGGAGGCACCCCAACCCATCCACTGTGGGAGTTAGAGAGAACATCAAGTAAGGAGTCAGAACTTTTACCCTCTCAGGGTAGTTGCAAGCTCCTCCACCCATGTGGCGCCAGTGGAGACCATGTGTAGAGCCTTGACTCCTATTCCTATCCTGATAAATGGGCACTACTCTTGCTCAATGCTTTCAGGAGTAACAAGGAGGCAATCCTCATTAGGTGCCAAAAGAGGCCAAGCAGGGAATCTGGGCTTATATTCTCACCTTGCAGTAATGAATTGATATCAACATATAACCTTATTAAGTTAGGTGTCAGAAAAAGTTAGGTGTCAGCTAAAACAGAAATTTAAATAGGATTCTGTCCCATAACATCATACCATGTTCAGATTTAAACTGAAAATCATTCCCCAAAACAAGGGATATCTCAAACTGAAAAGTCAATCAATACATGATAACATCAAAATAGCAGACATATTAGATTTATTTATAAAGCAACCATCTTAAAATTGTTTAAATGAATAATTATGAACATAGAGAACAAGCAAAAAATGGAAATCCACACCAAAGAATGAACAGATATAAATAAGAACTAAATGGAAATTTTTATAACTAAGACCAACAACCAAAATGAAAAGATCAGTGATTGAGCTTGACTTCAGAAAGGAGATGACAGACAAGTAATTAGTTAATTGGGTGATAAAGAAGAGGAATCATTCAATCTGAACTAGTACTGAAAAATAAAAGTAAATAGAGCCTTAACAATTTGTGTGATTATAACAAAAGGTCTAGTTGAAACTAGATCTAGTGGGAAAAGAAGTTCTAGAGGTCTATAATTTGGTGGTTACTTAAAAGAGAAAAGAGAAAATTAAATATTTAACTAGCATCCATAAAACCTAATACTTGCACTCTTACCAATTACTCCAGAGAAATAGAGAAATGGAAATGTATGTTCACACAAAACTTGTACACCTCTGCTTAGCTAGCTAAGTCACTTCAGTCATGTCTGACTCTGTGCGACCCCATAGACAGCAGCCCACCAGGCTTCCCTGTCCCTGGGATTCTCCAGGCAAGAACACTGGAGTGGGTTGCCATTTCCTTCTCCAATGCATAAAAGTGAAAAGGGAAAGTGAAGTCGCTCAGTTGTGTCCGACTCTCACTCGTGTCCGACTCCATGGACTGCAGCCTACCAGGCTCCTCCGTCCGTGGGATTTTCCAGGCAAGAGTACTGGAGTGGGGTGCCATACAATAGCTTTATTTGTAATAGTCAAAGTCTTCAATATTTTATTTCCTTAAATGAGTGAATAGTTAAAGTATTTACTTAGTAATAATACTATTGTATACTCAGCAAATTGGATGAATCAATAGAGAATAATACTGAATTAAAAAAATCCAAAGTTTAATTTTGTATTATTTCACTTATATAGCATTCTTGGTAAAATAGACATACAGAGCAGATTAATGGCTGCCAAAGAATTTGGAAGGAGCGAGAGTGGGAAGGAAATAGCATGGACAAAAAAGGGCAATGTGGAAATCTTGACTATAGTACCAAAGTGTGATACACTTGTATTTTCAAAACATTACCATATCATTAACTTAGTGAAGAGTACTTAAGATCTTTATATTATTGCTTGCAATTGCATTTCAATTAATCAGTTCAGTTTGGTTGCTCAGTTGTGTCTGACTCTTTGTGACCCCACGGACTGCAGCATGCCAGGCTTCCCTGTCCTTCACCAACTCCCAGAGCTTACTCAAACTCATGCCCATCAAGTCGGTGATGTCATCCAACCATCTCATCCTCTGTTATCCCTTCTCCTCCTGCCTTCAATCTTTCCCAGCATCAGGGTTTTTTCCAATGAGTCAGTTCTTCATATCAGGTGGCCAAAATACTGGAGTTTCAGCTTCAGCATCAGTCCTTCCAATGAATATTCAGGATTGATTTTCTTTAGGATGGACTGGTAGCATCTCTTTTCAGTAAAAGGGACTCTCAAGAGTATTCTCCAACACCACAGTTCAAAAGCATCGATTCTTTGGCACTCAGCTACCTTTTGAGTCCAACTCTCACATCCATACACGACTACTGAAAAAAACCATAGCTTTGGCTACAAAGACCTTTGTTGGCAGAGTAAAGTCTCTGCTTTTTAATATGCTGTCTAGGTTGGTCATAGCTTTTCTTCCAAGCAGCAAGTGACTTTTAATTTCATGGCTGCAGTCACCATCTGCAGTGATTTTGGAGCCCCAAAATACAAAGTCTGTTACTGTTTCCATTATGCTAGGACTCGATGCTATGATCTTAGTTTTCTGAATGTTGAGTTTTAAGCCAGCTTTTTCACTCTCCTATTTCACTTTCATCAAGAGACTCTTTAGTTCTTCTTCACTTTCTGCCATAAGGATGGTGTCATCTGCATATCTGAGGTGATTGATATTTCTCCCGGCAATCTTGATTCCAGCTTGTGCTTCATCCAGCCTGGTATTTCACAGGATGTACTCTGTATATAAGTCAAATAAGCAGGGTGACAATATACAGCCTTGACATACTCCTTTTCCTTTTTGGAACCAGTCTGTTGTTCCATGTCCAGTTCTAACTGTTTCTTGACCTGCATACACATTTTTCAGGAGGCAGGTCAGGTGGTCTGGTATTGCCATCTCTAAGAATTTTCCACAGTTTCTTGTGATCCACACAATCAAAGACTTTGGCATAGTCAATAAAACAGAAATAGATGCTTTTCTGGAACACTCTTGCTTTTTTGATGATCCAGTAGATGTTGGCAATTTGATCTCTCGTTCCTCTGCCTTTTCTAAATCCAGCTTGAACATCTGGAAGTTCATGGTTCACTGTATAATTGTAAGGGATTTGATTTAGGTCATACCTGAATGGTCTATTGATTTTCCCAGCTTTCTTCAATTTAAGTCTAAATTTGGCAATAAGGACTTTATGATCTGAGCCACAGTCAGGTCCCAGTCCTGTTTTGACTGTATAGAGTTTCTCCATCTTCAGCTTCAAAGAATATAATCAATCTGATTTTGGCATTGACCATCTGGTGATGTCCATGTGTAGAATGTTCTCTTGTGTTGTTGGAAGAGGGTATTTGCTATGACCAATGCATTCTCTTGTCAAAACTCTGTTAGGCTTTGCCCTGCTTCATTTTGTACTCCAAGGCCAAATTTATGTGTTACTCCAGGTATCTCTTGACTTCCTACTTTTTGCATTCCAGTCCCCTACAATGAAAAAGACATCTTTTTCTGGGTGTTAGTTCTAGAAGATCTTGTAGGTCTTCATAGAACCGTTCAACTTCAGCTTCTTCAGCATCACTGGTTGGGGCATAGACTTGGATTACTGTTATATTAAATGGTTTCAAGATGATGGAGTACAAGGACATGGGCTCATCTTCTGCTGCAAGAACTCCCAAATTAAAACTCGCTGCTGAAGAACCATTGACAGGAGAATGTTGGATCCCAGTAAAAAAATTATACCCCACATCCAAGGGCAAAGGAGAAACCCCAGAAAGATGGCAGGAAGGGCAAAATTGCATTTAGAATCAAACCCCATACCTACTAGAGACGCTTGAAGGGCTCAATCAAAATCTTGTGTGCACCAGGAGACCTCACAGAGACTGAGCCAGACCCGTCTTTGAATGTTTGAGTGTGGAGGTATGGGTGATGAGTGGCCTGCGACAGGGGCAGGGGCTCTGGGTGCAGCAGACCTGGGTGTGGCATAAGCCCTCTTGGAGGAGGTTGCTTTTAACCCCACCATAGAGCCACCAGAACTTAAACAGGACTGGGAAAACAGACCCTTGGAGGGCACAAACAGAACCTTGAGTGCATCAGGGCGCAGGAGAAAGGAGCAGTGACAGCGTAGGAGACGGACCCAGACTTGCCTGTGAGTGTCCAGGTCTCCAGCAGAGGCATGGGTCAGTGGTGGCCTGCTGCAGGTTCAGGGGCACTGAGTGTGGCAGTTCATGTATGGAACCTTTTAAAGGAGATCACCATTTTCTTCATCATGTCCACCAAGGTTTGGTCTTAGGTAAAACAACAGGGAGGGGACACAGCCCCACCCATCAACAGAAAATTGGATTAAACATATACTGAGCACGGCCAAAGCTAGTGGAGGTGATGGCATTCCAGTTGAGCTATTTCAAATCCTGACAGATGATGCTGTGAAAGTGCTGCACTCAATATGCCAGCAAATTTGGAAAACTCAGCAGTGGCCACAGGACTGGAAAAGGTCAGTTTTCATTCCACCCAAAGGGAGTTGGTGATGGACAGGGAGGCCTGGTGTGCTGTGATTCATGGGGTTGCAAAGAGTCAGATGCAACTGAGTGACTGAACTGAACTGAAAGAAAGGCAATGCCAAAGAATGCTCAAACTACTGCACAACTGCACTCATCTCACATGCTAGTAAAGTAATGCTCAAAATTCTCCAAGGCAGTCTTCATCAATATGTGAACTGTGAACTTCCAGATGTTCAAGCTGGTTTTAGAAAAGGCAGAGGAACCAGAGATCAAATTGCCAACATCCGCTGGATCATGGAAAAAGCAAGAGAGTTCCAGAAAAACATCTATTTCTGCTTTATTGACTATGCCAAAGCCTTTGACTATGTGGATCACAATAAACTGTGGAAAATTCTAAAAGAGATGGGAATACCAGACCACCTGACCTGCCTCTTGAGAAATCTGTATGCAGGTCAGGAAGCAACAGTTAGAACTGGACATGGAACAACAGACTGGTTCCGAACAGGAAAAGGAGTATGTCAAGGCTGTATATTGTCACCCTGCTTATTTAACTTCTATGCAGAGTACATCATGGGAAATGCTGGGCTGGAAGAAGCACAAGCTGGCATCAAGATTTCTGGGAGAAATATCAATAACCTCAGATATGCAGATGATACCGCCCTTATGGCAGAAAGTGAAGAGGAACTAAAAAGCCTCTTGATGAAAGTGAAAGAGGAGAGGGAAAAAGTTGGCTTAAAACTCAACATTGAGAAAACGAAGATCATGGCATCTGGTCCCATCACTTCATGGCAAATAGATGGGGAAACAGTGTCAGACTTTATTTTGGGGGGCTCCAAAATCACTGCAGATGGTGATTGCAGTCATGAAATTAAAAGACGCTTACTCCTTGGAAGGAAAGTTATGACCAACCTAGATAGCAGATTCAAAAGCAGAGATATTACTTTGCCAACAAAGGTGCATCTAGTCAAGGCTATGGTTTTTCCAGTGGTCATGTACAGATGTGAGAGTTGGACTGTGAAGAAAGTTGAGCACCGAAGAATTGATGCTTTTGAAGTGTGGTGTTGGAGAAGACTCTTGAGAGTCCCATGGACTGCAAGGAGATCCATCCAGTCCATCCTAAAGAAGATCAGTCCTAGGTGTTCATTGGAAGGACTGATGCTGAGGCTGAAACTCCAATACTAGCTTCTTATCCTCAGGTGTTCAAAGATGCCTTCACATTAGTAATCCAAACAAAATTTGGGCACAGCTATAAATGCCTGAAGAATGCAGATGAGGAATGTTAAGCTAGGATATTCCATATTTTACTTTGCACAAAACCTGTTCAAATCTTGTGTCTTAAGGCTTTGCAATTTTTCACATCTGAAGGAATCTCTTCAAATTCAGTGTAAGAGATGAACTGTCAGTTAGGAAGCCTGCTTCAGATAGAAAACAGAAGAATGAGCCTCTTTGGGGGTAGAAGACATTACATCTGCAGTGAAGGTTTAGAATGGCTTTGAGTTGATTGATTTTGAAACTCTAAAAAGCAACTGCAAGGAGTAGTCTCATAAATTGTAGGAGGCAAGATGGCAAAGTAGAAAGATGTGATATGACTCCTTTCATACACACCAAAGTCACAGCTGCTGAGCAACCACCAACAAAAAACACTGGAAGCTACCAAAAAAGATACCCAACACTCAAACATAGAAAAAGCCAGAAGCCACAAGGAGATGGTAGAAGGGCTGTAACCTCAGTAAAATCAAATCTCATACATGCTGGGTGGGCAACCCACAAACTAGAGAGCAATTATACCATGGAATTTGTTCCACAGGAGTGAAAGTTATGAGTAACACATCAGGCTTCCCATCCTTGGGGCTTGGCAATGTGGAACAGAGACCCTACAGAGTCTGACTTTGAAGGGCAGTACGTCTTGATTGCAGGAATTCCACAGATCTGACAGAAACAGAAACTCCACTCTTGGAGGGCACACAAGATCTGATGCCACCAGAACCCAGGGAAAAAAGCAGTGACCTCATAAGAGACTGAGCCAGACTTAAGTGCTAGTGTTGGAGGGTATACTGTAGACGCAGGGGTTGTGTCTCTGGCTCATTGTGGAGATAGGGACATTCATAATAGCAGTTCTGGTGAGTGTTCATTGATGTAGACCCTCTAGGAGAGTGTGTTTTTTTTCACCAGGACCTGATTCCACCCCAACATCCTACAGGCTCCAGTGCTGGTTCACCCCAGACCAAAGAACAAACAGGGTGGGAACACAGTTCCACCCATCAGCAGGCAGACTGCTTAAAGTCTCCCCGAATAAACAGCTGACTGATAAACACACCCCCTGACAAGGCCCTGCCCACCAAAGGGACAAGCTCCAGCTCCACCCACTAGTGGGCAGGTACAATTCCCTCTAACCAGGAAACCCACACAAGCCTCTTAGAGCCTCATCCACCAGAGGGTAGAGAAGAAGCCTGCAGAAAGAAATCACAATCACAGAAAGTTAGAGAAAATGAAATAGCAAAAGAATATGTCTCAGATGAAGGAACAAAATAAAACTCTATAAGGACAACTAAGTGAAGTGGAGATAGGTAATCTACTTGAAAAAGAATTTGGAGTAATGGTAGTAAAGATGATTTAAGATCTCAGGAAAAAAGTAGAGGCACAGACTGAGATGATACAAGAAATGTTTAACAAAGCCCTAGAGAATTAAAAAAACAAACAGAGATAATAATACAATAACTAAAAAAAAATACATTGAAAGAGATCAATAGCAAAATAACTGAGGGAGAAGAATAGATAATTGAGCTGGAAAACAGAATGGTGAAAATCAATGCCATCGTATACATATATAGTAAAAATATAGTAGTCCCCACATCAAACCTTCAAGTTATGAACTTTCACAAATGTGAACACGTGTTCCATCAATGTCAGGAATGAGTGAATTGTAGCTTTTCCTCTGTCTCCTATTGCTGACAATCCTTCACCTTTACCATCTCCCACCTCCAGTCAATATCTCTTCTGTATGTTCACTCAATGCCACCCCTGTGTGCCAGCTACTGTACTGTACTACTGTATTTTTCAGGGTACTGAACTGGAAGATAAAAAATGTTTTCTTTATTTTTTGTGTTCATTTGTTGTTAGTACTATCTGTGTGAAAAGTATCATAAACCTATTGCAGTGCAGTACTATATAGCCAACTGCGTTAGGTACCTAAGCTAACTTTGTTGGACTTAAAAGTAAGTTGGATGGACTTACAAGCTCACTTTCAGAAGTAAACTCATTCAGATGGAAGGGATTTACTGCAAAGAAAAATATAATGAAATAAAATGTGGACTGTCTAAGAGAACTCTGGGACAACATTAAACCTACAAACATTTGTGTTCTAGGGGTTCCTGAAAGAGAAGACAGAGAGAAAGATCTTGAGAAAATATTTAAAGAGATAATAGATGAAAAATTCTCTAACATGTGAAAGGAAACATTCACTGAAGACTAGGAAGTTCAGAGAATCCCAGGCAGGATAAACCCAAGTAAGAACACACAAAGACATATAGCAATAGAATAAACAAAAATTGAAGCTACAGAAAAATTACTAAAAGCAATAAGGAAAAATGCCAAATAACATACAAGGGAATTCTCAGGAGATTATTAGCTGATTTCTCAGTAGAAACTCCACAGTTCTGAAAGGAGTGGCATTATGTATTCAAAGTGATGAAAAGAAGAAGAATCTACAACCAGGAATACTCTAACCTTCATGGTTCTCATTCAAACTTGACAGAGAAATCAAATTTTTATAGACAAGCAAAAACTTAAAGAATCTAGCACCACCAGACTAACTTTGCAACAAATGCTAAAGGAATGTCAACAGGAGGGGAAAAAAGGCCACAACTGAAAACAAGAAAATTACGAATGGAAAGAGTCACTGGTAAAGGCAAACTTACAGTAAAGGTATGAAATAATCTACATATAAATATGATATCAAACCCAGAAATTCTGAGAAAAAGGAGGACACAAATGTAGGATCTTGGGGAAGCATTTGAAATATAAAAAACCATCTACTTAATCTTGTTTACATACAGACTGCTATATGAAGACCTCATGATAACCACAAACTGAAACTCTACAATAGATACACACATACAAAGAAAAAGGAATCCAAATATAACAGTAAAATTAGTTATCAAATCACAAAAGAAAATAAAAGAGAAAGGGAAGAAAAACCACCAACAAAACAAATTCAGCACAATTAATAAAATGGCAAAAGGACACACATATTGATAA
The DNA here is from genome assembly GCF_019923935.1 of Bubalus bubalis. Classification (NCBI taxonomy): domain Eukaryota; kingdom Metazoa; phylum Chordata; class Mammalia; order Artiodactyla; family Bovidae; genus Bubalus; species Bubalus bubalis. The sequence continues at coordinate 65,239,156 of NC_059176.1, forward strand.
TTACCCATACAAATGGATTAAATATTTCAACCAAAAAACATAGACTGGCTGCGTGGATACAAAAGCAAGGCTCATATATTTGCTGTCTGCAAGGGACACACTTCAGATCTTTGGACACATAGACTGGAAGCACATGGGAAAATGTGTCCCACACAAGTGAAAATGAAAAGAAAGCTTGAGTAGCAATACTCATATCAGACAAAATACACTTTAAATAAAGACTGTTACAAAAGAAAAGAGACAGAATACTGAATGATCAGGGATCAATCTAAAACGAGATAAAACAACTGCAAATATATATTCACCCAACATAAAGCATCTCAATTTACAAGGCAAATGCTGACATCTATTAAAGGAGAATTTGACAGTAACATAATAACAGTGGGAAAATATAAGATCCCACTTTCATCTATCTATGGAGAGATGAAAGCAAGATGTCATATCATTCAGTCAGAAAATCAGTAAGGAAATACAGACCTTAGAAGATGCATTAGACCAGATGAACTTAATATTTATAAAGCACTCCACCCAAAAGCAGAATACTCATTTCTGTCAAGTGCATATGGAACTTTCTCCAGGACTGATCATATGCTAGGCCACAAAGAAAGCCTCAAAAGAAATTTGAAATCATATCAAGCATCTTTCTGTAAACAACACTATCATGTTAGAAACCAACTACAAGGAAAAGAACTGTAAAAGATACAAACACATGGAGGCTAAACAACATGTGACTAATGAAGCAATGAACCACCGAAAAAATCAAGGAGGAAATAAAAAATTACCTAGAGATAGATGAAAACAAAAATACAATTACCCAAAACCTATGGATGCAGCAAAAGCAGTTGTAAGAGGGAAAATTATACCAGTACAATCTTACCTCAGGACACCAGGAAAATCGAAGTAAAAAGCCTAACATTACAACAAAACATCTAGAGAGAGACAAAAACAAACAAACAAACAAAAACACTCACAGTTAGTGGAAGGAAGGAAATCATAATGAACAGGGCAGAAAGCAATGAAATAGAAACAAAGCAAGCAATAGAAAAGATCAACAAAACTAAAAGCTAGTTATTTGAAAAGATAAACAAAATTGATAAAGTTTTAGCCAGATTCATAAAAAAAAGTGAGAGGTCTCAAATCAAAATGAAATATCATTTACTATCATTTACTATTATTTCAAAAAGAATAAAATACCTAGAAACAAACCTATCAAAGGAGACAAAAAACCTGTACTCTGAAAACTATAAGATGCTGAGGTAAAAAATCAAAGATGACAAAAGCAGATGGAAAGGTGAAGTTACAACAGACACCACAAAAATACAAAAAGATCATAAGAGACTACTACATCTAACCATATGTCAATAAAATGGACAACATAGAAGAAATGAACAAATTTTTGGAAAGGTACAATCTTCAAAAACTGAACCAGGAAGAAATAGAAACTAAGAGCAGACCAATCAAAAGTACTGAAATTGAAACTGTGATTAATATCTTCCAAGAAACAAAAGTTCAGGAGGAGATGATTTCACAGGCAAAGTCTATCAAATATTTAAAGAAGAGTTAACATCTATCCTTCTGAAATTATTCCAAAAATACTCAGAGAAAGGAGCATACCCAAATTCATTTTATGAGGCCAACATCACTCTGTTACCAAAATTAAACAAAGAGACCTAAGGGGGAAAAAAAAATACTGTGAAAATTACAGGCCAATATCACTGATGAACATAGACACAAAAATCCTCAACAAAATGCTAGCAAACCAGATCCAATAATACATTTAAAAGATTATATAACATGAGCAAGTGTGATTTATCCCAAGGATGTAAGAATTTTTCAAAATCCACAAATCAATCACTGTGATACACTGTATCAATGTTGAAAAATAAAAGCCTTATGATCATCTCAATAGATACAGAAAAAGGTTTTGACAAAATTCAGCACCCATTTATGATAAAAACTCTCCAGAAAGTGGGCATAGAGGGAACTTATGCCCTTGAGGAGCAAGACAAGGATGTCCACTCTCACTACTTTTATTTAACATAGTTTGGGAAGTCCTAAACACAGCAAACAGAGAAGAAAAAGAAGTAAAGGGAATCCAAATGAAAAAGAAGTATTAAAATCATCACTGTTTGCAGATGACTTGATACTATACATAGAAAATCCTAAAAATGCTATCAGAAAAATACTAGAGCTCATCAATGAATTTAGTAAATTTGTTGGATAAAATATTAATACATAGAAGTCTGCTGCATCTCTTACACTAACAACAAATATTCAGAAACAGAAGTCCAAGAAAAAATATCATTTACTATTATTTCAAAAAGAATAAAATACCTAGAAACAAAACTATCAAAGGAGACAAAAAACCTGTACTCTGAAAACTATAAGATGCTGAGGTAAAAAATCAAAGATGACAAAAGCAGATGGAAAGCTATACCATGCTTTTAAATTGGAAGAATCAATTATTGTCAAAATGACTATACTACACAGGCAATCTACAGGTTCAGTGCAATCTCTATCAAATTACCAATGGTGTTTCTCAGACAAGTAGAATGAAATATCCTAAAATTTGTATGGAGAAACAAAGATCTTGAATAGTCAGAGCAATCTTGAAAAAGAAAAATGGAGCTGGAGAGAGGAATATTGCTCCCTTACTTCAGACTATACTACAAAGCTAGAATCAATCAAAATATGGTGCTGAGACAAAAACAGAACTATAGGTCAATGGAACAGCATGAACACCCAGAAATAATCCCATACTACCAGGTTTAATTAATCTATGACAAAGGAAGCAAGGCTATGCAATGCAGAAGACATTCTCTTCGATAACTGGTATTTGGAAAACTAAAGTTACATGTAAAAAAATCAAAACATTATTTAATACCATACATAAAAAGAAGCTCAAAAATGGATTATAAATGTAAATGTAAGACTGGAAAGTATAAAACTCTTAATGGAAAATATAGGCAGAATGCTCTTTGATGTAAATTGCAGCAAAATCACTTTCTATTTATTTCCTAAAGAAAATAAGAGCAAAAATAAACAAATGGTGCCTAATTATTTTCAAGAGCTTTGTATAACAAAGGAAACCATAAAAAAATGAGAAAAGGGCACACTGAATGGGAGAAAATATTTGCAAATGATGGGAGCAACAAATCTCCAAAATTTACAAACTCACAGGGCTTAATATCCAAAAAGCAAATAACCTGATCAAAAAATTGGCAGAAGAATAAATCATCATTCTCCAGAAAAGATATATAGATGGCCAAGAAGTATATGAAAAAAAATGCTCAATATCATTTTTTTGAGCAAATAAAAAAAACTGCAAATAAATCACAATGGGATATCACCCCACACCAGTCAAAATGCCCTTTGTCAAAAAATCTGCTGGAGAGAGTGTACAGAAAAGGTAACCCTCTTACACTGTTGGTGGGAATGTAAATTGGTATAGCCTCAATGGATAAGAGAATTTAGATTGCTTAAAAAACTAAAATTACAGCTACCATATAATACTGCAATCCCAATCCTGGGCATATATCCAGAGAAAACATGGTTCAGAAGGATACATGCACCTCTATGTTCCTTGAAGCACTGTTTATAATCACCAACCTAAATGTCCATCTACAGAGAAATGGATAAAGAAGATGTGGTACATATATGCAATGGAATATTACTAATAGTCATTAAACAGAATGAAATATTGTCTTTTGCAACAACATGGATGGACTTGGAGATTATCATACTAGTTGAAATATCTCAGACAGAGAAAGAGAAATATCATATGATATTGTTTATATGCAGAATCTAAAAAAAAAAATACAAATGAACTTATGTACAAAATAGAAACAGACTAAAGGGCTTAGAAAATGAGTTTGGGATTGGCATGTAAACTCCATTTTATTTAAAATAGACAACCAACAAGAACCTACTGTATAGCACAGGGAGTTCTGCACAATACTCTGTAATAACCTAAACTGGAAAAGATTTTGAAAAAGGATAGATATATGCATGTGTATAACTGAATCACTTTATTGTACACCTGAAACTAACACAACATTGTTAAACAACTGTACTCTAATATGAACTATTTTTTTTTTTTTAAACAGAGGAGTAGCCTCTCTGTTGCTAAATCTCTGCAAGGAAAATTTCAGGTAGGTTTCTGAGGCATGCTTTGACAGAGAGAATCTCTGCTCTCAGCACAATATTGTGATTAATGTCTGTTCTCTAGGAACAAACCTACTAATCTGCTTCTACCACCCATGTCAAATTTAGAAATGGAATAGGTTCTTTTTTGATCAGATAGTCTCCAGGCTAACTCTAAGGTCATATTTCACATTTTCATCCTCCCTTATTCTCCCAGTCATTGTCTCATTCATTCTCCCTTATTATAAGATTCATATATTAATTTTTTACTAACATTTTCTGGTAATAACAGAGGATGCCTGAAAATTATGAAAAATAATAGACATTTGGTGATATTTTTAACAAAGATTATCATATCACATGTGGTACCATAGATTTTGCAGTCCACTTCCCTAACTTGCCTTTTCATAATGTTCATGGGGTTCTCAAGGCAAGAATACTGAAGTGGTTTGCCATTCTCTTCTCCGGTGAAAAGGCAAAAAGATATAACACTGAAAAATAAGCTCTGCAGGTCAGTAGATGTCCAATATATTACTGGGAAAGTGCATAGAAATAGCTACAGAAAGAATGAAGCAGCTGACCTAAAGTAGAAATGATGCCCAGTTGTGGGTGTGTCTTGTGGTGAAGTCCGATGCTGTAAAGAACAATACTGCATAGGAACCTGGAACATGAAGTCCATGAATAAAGATAAATTGCATGTGATCAAACAGGAGATAGCAAGAGTGAACATTGAAATTTTAGCAATCAGTGAACTAAAATGGACAGAAATGGGTGAATTTAATTTAGATTCTGTGGCAATAATCCCTTAGAAGGAATGGAGCTCTTATTGTCAACAAAAGAGTCCAAAATGCAGTACTTGGTTGCAATCTCAAAATGACAGAATGATCTCAGTTCATTTCCAAGGCAAATCATTCAACATCACAGTAATCCAAGTCTATGCCCCAACCACTAATGCTGAAGAAAATGAAGTTGAATGATTCTGTGAAGACCTACAAGACCTCATAGAACCAACACAAAACAAAGCAAAACAAAACAAAAAAACTTTTTTTCATCATAGGGGCCTGGAATGCAAAAGTAGGAAGTCAAGAGATACCTGGAGAAAAAGGCAAGTTTGACCTTGAAGTACAAAATGAAGCAGGGCAAAAGCTAACAGAGCTTTGCCAAGAGAACAAATTCGTCATAGAAAACATCCTCTTCCAACACAAGAGATGACTCTACACATGGACATCACTAGATGGTTAATACTGAAATCTTATTATAGTCTTTGCAGCTGAAGGTGGAGAAGCTCTATGCAGTCAGCAAAAACAAGACCTGGAGCTGACTGTGGTTCAAATCATCAGCTCTTTATTGCAAAATTCAGGCTCAAACTGAAGAAATTAGGGAAATTGGGCTACTACTGGGCTTTCCTGGTGGTCCGATGGTAAAGAATCCAGCTGCAATGCAAGAGACCTGGGTGTGATCCCTGGGCTGAGAAGATCCCCTGGAGGAGGGCATGGCAAGCCACTCCAGTATTCTTGCCTGGAGAATCCCCCATGGACAGAGGAGTCTGGTGGGCTACAGTGCTTGGGGTCACAAAGAGTTGGACATGACTGAACGACTAAGCACAGTACAGTACAGGGGAAACCACTAGGTCATTTAGGTATAACTCAAATCAAATCCCTTATGATTATACAGTGGAAGTGACAAATAGATTAAAAGAACTAGATCTGGTAGAGAGAGTGCCTGAAGAACGTGGGTGAAGGTTTGTGACATTGTACAGGAGGTCACGATCAAAACCATCTCCAAGGAAAAGAAATGCAAAAAGGTGGAGTGGTTGTCTGAGGAGACCTTACAAATAGCTGAGAAAAGAAGAGAAGCAAAAAGCAAAGGAGAAAGGGAAAGATATACCCCACTGAGTGCAGAGCTTCAGAGAAGAGCAAAGAGAGATAAGAAAGCCTTGTTAAGTGTACAATGCAATGAAACAGGAAAACAATAGAATGGGAAAGACTAGAGATCTCTTTAAGAAAATTAGAGATACCAGTGGAACATTTCATGAAAGATGGACACAATAAAGGACAAAAATGGCAAGGACCTAACAGAAGCAGAAGAGATTAAGAGGTGGCAAGAATACACAGAAGAACTGTACAAAAAGGCCTTAGTGACCCAGATAACCACAATGGTGTGGTCACTCACCTAGAGCCAGACATCCTGGAGTGTGAAGTCAAGTGGGCCTTAGGAAGCATTGCTATGAACAAAGCTGGTGGAGGTGATGGAATTCCAGCTGAGCTATTTCACATTCAAAAGATGACGCTGTTAAAGTGCTGTACTCAATATGCTAGTAAATTTGGAAAACTCAGCAGTGGCCACAGGAGTGGAAATGGTCAGTTTTCATTACAATCCCAAAGAAATGCAATAGCAAAGAATGTTCAAACTACCATTCAGTTTCAATAATTTCAAATGCTAGCAAGATTATTCTCAAAATCCTTCAAGCTTGACTTCAGCAGTACACAAACTGAAATCAGTAGTCCAATTTGCGTACTACCGATTTAGAAAGTTAGTGCATTTCTAAATTGATGCACTTGATTTAGAAAAGGCAGAGGAACCAGAGATCAAATTACCAACATCTGCTGGATCATAGAAAAAGCAAGAGAGTTCCAAGAAAACATCTTCTACTTCATTGGCTATGCTAAATCCTTTGACTGTGTGTATCACAAAAAACTGTGGAATATTCTTGAAGAAGTGGAAATACCACACCACCTTACTTGTCTCATGAGAAACCTGTATGCAGGACAAGTTAAGCAATAGTTAGAACTGGGCATGGAACAATGGACTAGTTCAAAATTGGGAAAGGAGTACATCAAGACTGTACATTGTCACCCTGCTCATTTAAATTATATGCAGAGTATATCACATGAAATGCTGGGCTGGATGACTCATAAGCTGGAATCAAGACTGTCGGGAGAAATATCAACAACCTCAGATATGCATATTATACCACTCTAGTGGCAGAAAGTGAAGAGGAACTAACTAAAGAGCCTCTTGATGAGTGTGAAAGAGGAGAGTGAAAAAGTGAATGTTAAAACTCAACATTCAAGAAACGAAGATCATGGCATCCATTCCCATCACTTCATGGCAAATAGATGGGGGAAAAGTGGAAACAGTGTCCGATTTCACTTTCTTGGCCTCCAAACTCGCTGCAGACAGTGACTGCAGTCACAAAATTTCAAAAATGCTTGCTCTTTGGAAGAAAAGCTGTGGAAAACCTAGACTTTGTATTAAAAAGCAGAGACATCACTTTGTTGACAAAATCTTTGTAGTCAAAGCTATGGGCTTTCCAGTAGTCGTGTATGGATCTGAGAGTTGGACCACAAAGAAGGCTGAGGGCTGAATTAATGTTTTCGAAATGTGTTGCTGGAGAAGACCTTTGAGAGTCCCTTGGACAGCAAGGAGATCAAACCAGTCAATCCTAATGGAAATCAACCCTGAATATTCATTGGATGGACTGATACTTAAGATGAAGCTCCAATACTTTGTCCACCTGATGTGAAGAACTGACTTATTGGAAAAGCACTGATGCTGGGAAAGATTGAGGGCAAGAAGGAGAAGGGAATGACAGAGGATGAGATGACTGGATGGCATCACTGAATCAATGGCATGTGTTTGAGCAAACTCAGGGAGATAGTGAAGGACATGGAACCCTGGCATGCTGCAGTTCATGCGGTCACAAAGAGTCAAACATGACTTAGTGACTGAACAACAATAAAAACCCTAATTTGATATTAGAGTGAACATATATGAAATAAAAATAAGTGAGATCGTGGAGTAAGGTAGGTAGATTTTTAGGATTTCAAGTTGAAAGATGAGCCTTAACAGATAAGGCAGGTTTTAGGGAGTAGAAAATTTAAGAGCTCCTTTATTCAGTGCACATTATGTTATGTCTGTGCTGGCCCTGAGCTTCTGTCCATAGATCTATCCCTGTCCCTTCCCTGCCTTGCTCTGTGCCTCATGGATGCTGACAGCTGTGGCTATGTCACCAGCTCCTCGGTGAGTGGACAAAATGTTGCTAATGGGAAAGGTATCTGGCAGAGCAGAGAATGGAAGAAACTAAGGTATTTTTCCCTCTTCTTGTCTATTTTGGCCTGTTTCCCAGGGATGTAGAACCCACTAGCTTCTATAAGGCTGCTATGAATTGGACTTTCAAGAAACTACTCATAAACTCCCTTCTTAGTTCCACTAACCTGGGGGTATAGGGTCTTCCATCCTTACCCATCTCTGGGTTGTTTCACTATCCCAAATTTATCTTCTTTGTCCTTCAATCATTGTCTCACCAATTCCCTGAATTTATCCCCATCTTTTGTTTTCGTATTTACTATTTGATAAGTTCAAGTCAGCTGATATTTAAGGCATATTTCTCATACAGAAAGAAGTATGCTTGCTTCTCTAAGTTTATATCTTCTGTGAGTATTTGCACTGTGTTTTCCAGACACTGGACCCTTTTTCAGTAGTAGAGACATACTGTGTTCCATTCAACAGCCTGGCAGCTTAGAGTCACCTTCTCCTCATCAAATTTTGCCTGTTGAGTACCACATTGCATGTTGAGTACCACCCTTTGCCTGTTGAGTACCACATTGTCCTTCAGTTCTCAGTTTCAAGTTTGCCTTCCTGATCACTGGGTCTAGGTCATGCTCTCCTGTTCCTGTCTGCTTACAGAGAATTGTGACCATTTGACCTCTATTCATCGCAGTTGTGATTTCATACTTCTCTGTGACACTGCTGATTAATATCTATCTTTCCTACAAGACTATAAACTCCATGAGAGCTGGACTTGTGCTTCTGTCATTCACTATTTCATTCCCAATACTTAGCAAGAGACATTAGTCATAGCAGATGATTACTAGAGACACCAGCCAATAAAAGAATAAAAATCCAGTTGCTGTTTTAAACTAAAGCCAAATGGACTAGTATGTTAAGCAAAATATTGCAAAGGAAGGGATTTCAGTGAGCTCTCTCTTTGGGTCATATTTTAAGCACCTGCCAACTTTCTGATGAGCCTTATAGGCTCAAATACAATAGTTTTTATTCCCTGTGCTTATCAGAATGACTGATAAGCATATTTTATCATCCATCATTAGAATTCCTATTTTGTACAGAAGCAATATAGTGCAGTATTTAAAAGCACAGCTATAGAAACTGTACTGTCTGGGTTTCAGCCCGGCTGGCTCATTTGTTTGTGTGCTCATCTTCCTCATCTGTGAAACAGGTTGCCAACAATACTGGCAATGGCAATAGGATTAACTACTTTAATAAATGTAAATCCTTCAGAACAAGGGCTACCAGAAGGAGGCTGTCAGCACATGTCAGCTGTGTTTTAAAGTATGGGGTTCAAGATGGCAGAGTAGAAAAATGTGTACTCATCTCCTCCCATGAGAGCACCAAAATTGCAACTAGCTGTTGAACAACCATTGATAGGAGGGCATTGGAACCAACCAAAAAAAGATACCCACATCCAAATACAAGGAAAAAGCCACGTGAGATGGTAGGAAGTGCAGTCACGATAAAATCAAATCCTATTTCTGCTGGGTGGGTGACACACAACCCATACAAGAATATCAAAGAAATTCTCCTACTATTGTGAAAGTTCTGAGTCCCATGTCTGGCTTCCCAGCCTAGGGATCTGGCATAGGGATTGGGAATTCCCAGGAAATCTGATTTTGAAGGCCAATGGGATTTGATTACAAGAATTTTGCAAGACTTTGGGAAACAGAGACTGCACTCTTGGAGGGCACAAACAAAATCTTGTGTGCACCAAGACCCAGGGGAAATAATCATTGACCCCATAGAAGACTGAATCAGATCTACCCGCTAGTGTTGGAGGCTTTCCTGTGGAGACATGTGTCTGCAGAGGTTCGCCATGAGGGTAGGTGCACTAGTAGCAGAATTCTGGAACTGCCTTGGCATAAGCCCTCTTGGAAGTCACCATTAACCCTACCATAGAGCCGGTAGACCCCAGGGCTAAGTTGCATTGGGCCAAACTAAGAGGAAGGGAGTGTAACCCCGCCCATCAGCAGACAGTTGGATTAAAGTTTTACTGACCACAGCCCTGCTCACTAGAGCAAGACCCAGTTTTCCCCACTACCAGTCCCTCCCATCAGGAAAGTTATACAAGCATCTTAGCTTCCTTCATCAGAGGGGCTGACAGAAGAAGAAGATCCTGCAGTGACTAAACTGAAAACCATATCACAGAAAGTTAATCAGAAGGATAAAGCAGAGAGTTATGTCCCAGATGAAGGGATAAGATAAACATCAGAAAATCAACTAATTGAAGTGGAGATAGTCAACCTTCCAGAAAAAGAATTCAGAATAATGATAGTGAAGATGGTTCAGGATCAGGATCTCGGAAAAAGAATGGAGAAGATGCAAGAAATATTTACCAAAGACCTAGAAGAACTAAAGAACAGACAAACAAAGATGAATAAAACACTAGAAGGAATCAATAGCAGAATAACTGAGGCAGAAAAATGAGTAAGTGGTCTGGAAGACAGAATGGTGGAAATTATTGCTGCAAAACAGAATAAAGAAAAAAAGAATGAAAAAAGTGAAGACAGCCTAAGAGACCTCTGAGACAACATTAAACACACCAACAGTTTCATTATATGGGCCCCAGAAGAAGAACAGAGAGAGAAAGGACCTGAGAAAATATTTGAAGAGATAATAGATGGAAACTTCCCTAAAGGGGAAAGGAAATACTCAACCATGTCCAGAAAGCACTGAGAGTCCCAGGCAGGATAATCCCAAGGAGGAGCACAAGGAGACACACAGTAATCAAACCACAGAAAACTGAAGACAAAGATAAGATACTAAAAGTAACAAGGAGAAAAGGACAAATAACATGCAAGGTAACTCCCATAATGTTATCAGCTGACTTCTCAGAAGAAGCTCTACAAGCCAGAAGGAATAGCATAATATATTTAAAGTGATGAAAAGGGAAGAACCTGAAACCAAGAATACTATACCCAAAAAGAATCTCATTCAGATTTGATGGTAAATCAAAAGATTTCAAGACAGGCAAACGTCAGGAGAATTCAATACCACCAAACCAGCTTTATAATAAATGCTAAAGGAACTTCCCTAGGAAGGAAACACAAGAGAAGGGAAAGACCTAAACAAAATAAACACAGAACAATTAAGAAAATGGTCCAGGATCACGCATATTAATAATTATCTTAAATGTAAATGGATTAAATGTGCCTGGAAGACACAGACTTGATGGACAGATGAAAACATGTGCATGTATGTACTTTCACTTACCACATCACTCTACTTAACCCTCCAAACTTTATGTAAATATTTCATATTTACTTATTACATTTTCATAGTAGCATTTTTTTTTATCATAGCTCCCAATTGGAAACAACCCAAATACCTCTCAACTGATGAATAAAGAAAATACTGCATATTCATACTGTGGAATAGAAATCAATAACATAACCATAAAAATGAATGAAATACTGTGATTCATTCTGCCACAACATGGATGAACCTTGAAAACTTTGTGCTAAGCAAAAGAAGTCAGACACAAAAGCCCACATTTTGTATGAGTCCATTTATGTGTAATGTCTGGAATAAGTAACTCATAGAGACAGAGGTAGGTTAGTGGGTTACAGAGAGTGTATGGAGGGGGGAATGTGTGTAGCTACTAATGGTTAGAGAACTTCTTTTGGGGGTGATGGAAATATTCTATAATTTTACATGATAATGGTTACACAACTTTGTGAATATACAAAAAACTAAAAACAACCCACTAAATTATATACATTAAAAGAGTGAATTTTAAAGAGTATGCATACTTATAACAATCACTTTACTGTACAACAGGAACTGATGATATTGTGAATCAGCTATAGTTCAACACAATTTTTTTAAAAATAAAAGGGTGAATTTTATAGTAAAAACACTGGACTATATGATGAAATTCATTTTTTATCTAGTTGTTTTTTTTTTTTTTTTTTTTACGGAGAAGGCAATGGCACCCCACTCCAGTATTCTTGCTTGGAGAATCCCAGGGACGGGGAAGCCTGGTGGGCTGCCGTCTATGGGGTCACACAGAGTTGGATACGACTGAAGTGACTTAGCAGCAGTTTTTTTTTTAATCAAAAAATGGTGTTTATTTTTTTATTTTTTAAAAATTATTATTATTATTATTTTTTTTTACTTTACAATATTGTATTGGATTTGCCACACATCAACATGCATCCACCACACGTGTACACGTGTTTATATTAATTAGTAGGCAAGTCATGTGAAAATGGAAAATGAAAATTGTAAAGCTTTCTTCTTTCAGATGTATGATGCTTCAGATTCAGATGATGTATGCTTCCAAGGTGAAAGCATTATATTGGCCTTGCTGTTGCTAAGTAGCTTCGGTTGTGTCCGACTCTGTGCGACCCCACAGATAGCAGCCCACCAGGCTCCCCATCCCTGGGATTCTCCAGGCAAGAACACTGGAGTGGGTTGCCATTTCCTTCTTCAATGCATGAAAGTGAAAAGTGAAATTGAAGTCGCTCAGTCGTGTCCAACTCTTGGTAACCCCATGGACTGCAGGCCACCAGACTCCTCTGTCCATGGGATTCTCCAGGGAAGAGTACTGGAGTGGGTTGGCCTTAGATTTCTCTAAAACAGCAGTCAATGCAAGAAGACAATAGAACTATGTCTACAAATTTCTGAAGGAAAGAAACAGTGACTCAGGCAAGATACAATTAAAGAATAAAGGCATTAGTAGACATTCTTAAACATGAAAAAAATCAGGGAATACAACATTCATCGATCTTTCATGGAAGAAATAACTTTAAAATAAAATCCACCCAATTAAGTATTGGCTCAAATTAAGAGCTCAAGGAGTAAGGGAATATTACCTGGAAGCCTGGAAACCATTGAAACCACTTTAACATAGAACAAATTGCAAAACAAGTTTGGAAAATACCATACAAGTATATACACTAAAATTTACAGAATCTAATAGTGTAAAAAAATCACAATGTATGTAATAAGTAGCCATGTATGATATCAATGAGAGAATACATTCAAATAATACTGTCTCTGAGAAGGAGAAACAGTCTCTCACATCTGGGACCTGACCTAGCACTACTAGCCAAAGCTCTTTACTGCTGGGTATTGACCTGACACTAACAGATAAGGCAGGAGGAGAAGGCGACGGCAGAGGATGAGATGGCTGGATGGCATCACTGACTCGATGGACGTGAGTCTGAGTGAACTCTGGGAGTTGGTGATGCACAGGGAGGCCTGGCATGCTGCGATTCATGGGGTCGCGAAGAGTCGGACACGACTGAGCGACTGAACTGAACTGAACTGAACAGATAGGCATGTGGCAGCAACCAAAATCAGAGCCACACTCTACTTCCAAGATCTGTCCCTTGATCTCCCTGTACTAAGATGCCCCATGGTTCTCACAGTGTGTGTTCTCCCTCACTGCAACAAGTAATAATCCCAACCTGTTCAGCTGTTGGTGCATCTCTGACTATCTCCAGCTCCAGGATATGGCCACCAACTCATCTATAGTGTCAAGACTTTTGATTCTATCTAAAATTGGACCATATAGCAAATAATTATTCTAACTGTAAAGTCTATAAAGGTTTTCTTCACTTTAGGGGAACCTTTAGGAAGTAACATATTTGTTAATGAAAAAACATCTTTTTGAAGTTGTAAATTATCTGTTTTCTCTTTAATTTCCTTTATTCTATTAGAATCTAGGAACATAAATACACTTATTAACTTTGAAAATAGCATTGATAATATAAAATTGTTATAAAACACATGTGCATTTCTATGTTTTCTCTACATCCTCACCAACACCTATTATTTATTGTCTTCTTGTTAATAGTCATTCTGATGGATGTGAGGTTTTGACTTGCATTTCCCTGATGATTAGTGATGACGAGGCGTATTTTCATGTACTTGTTGGGTATCTGTAAGTCTTTTTTGGAAAAATGTCTATTCATACCCTCTGCTCTTTTTAAAAAAAATCTTTTTGACAAAAAATTCCAGCTTTATTGAAATATGATTGACATAGGACATAGTAAGTTGAAGGTGTACATGTGTTGATTGATATATGTGTACATTATAAAATGATTATCACTTTAGCTTGAACCAAAAGTATCATCATGCAACATAATTGCCATTTGTTTTTTCTTTTTAAGATCTACTGTTTCAGGTTTATAATATAGTGTTAACTATAATCACCACGCTGTACATTAGATCCCCAGCACTATTCATCTTACAAACATAAATCTGCATCCTTTGACCCAAATTTTAAGTCATTGAAATTAACCTTTTTTAATTGGAGGATAATGGCTTTATAATTCTGTGTTAATTTCTGCTGTACAACATGAATCAGCTATAAGTATACATATAACCTCTTTCTCTTAAGCCTCCCCGCACTCCCTCATCCCACCCTTCTAAGTCATCACAGAGCACCTAACCGAGCTCCCTGTTTTACACAGTAGCTTCACATGGTAGCGGATACATGTCAATACTCTCTCAATTCATCCAAATCTCTTCTCCTGCTGTGTCCACAAGTCTGTTCTCTATGTCTGTGCCTCTATTCCTGCCCTGCAAATAGGTTTATCAGTACCATTTCTCTAGATTCCATATACATGTGTTAATTATATGGTATTTGTTTTACTCTTTCTGACTCACTTTGCTCTGTATTACGGATTCTAGGTTCATCCACCTCACTAGAACTTACTCAGTTTCATTCCTTTCTATGACTAATATTCCATTCCACAACTTCTTTATCTATTCCCCTGAAGATGAGCATCTAGCTTGTTTCAAGCAGCTTATGTAGCTCATTATCTGGAAAACAAACTACCCAATCATAAAATGGGCAGAAGACCTAAACAGACACTTCTCCAATGAAGACATACAGATGGCTAAGAAGCACAAAAAAAAGATGCTAAACATCACTCATTATTCAGTTCAGTTGCTCAGTCGTGTCTGAACTCTTCGTGACCCCATGAATTGCAGCACGCCAGGCCTCCCTGTCCAGAAACAACTCCCAGAGTTCACTCAGACTCACATCCATTGAGTCAGTGATGCCATCCAGCCATCTCATCCTCTGTCATCCCCTTCTCCTCCTGCCCCCAATCCCTCCCAGCATCAGAGTCTTTTCCAATGAGTCAACTCTTCGCATGAGGTGGCCAAAGTACTAGAGTTTCAGCTTTAGCATCATTCCTTCCAAAGAACACCCAGGGCTGATCTCCTTTAGAATGGACTGGTTGGATCTCCTTGCAGTCCAAGGGAATCTCAAGAGTCTTCTCCAACACCGCAGTTCAAAAGCATCAATTCTTCGGCACTCAGCCTTCTTCACAGTCCAACTCTCACATCCATACAAGACCACTGGAAAAACCACAGCCTTGACTAGACGGACCTTTGTTGGCAAAGTAATGTCTCTGCTTTTCAATATGCTATCTAGGTTGGTCATAACTTTTCTTCCAAGGAGTAAGCGCCTTTTAACTTCATGGCTGCAATCACCATCTGCAGTGATTTTGGAGCCCCAAAAGATAAAGTCTGACACTGTTTCCACTGTTTCCCCATCTATTTCCCATGAAGTGATGGGACTGGATGCCATGGTCTTCGTTTTCTGAATGTTGAGCTTTAAGCCAACTTTTTCACTCTCCTCTTTCACTTTCATCAAGAGGCTTTTTAGTTCCTCTTCACTTTCTGCCATAAGGGTGGTGTCATCTGCATATCTGAGGTGATTGATTTTCTCCTGGCAATCTTGATTCCAGCTTGTGTTTCTTCCAGCCCAGTGTTTCTCATGACGTACTCTACATATAAGTTAAATAAGCAGGGTGATAATATACAGCCTTGACGTACTCCTTTTCCTATTTGGAACCAGTCTGTTGCTCCATGTCCAGTTCTAACTGTTGCTTCCTGACCTGCATACAGATTTCTCAAGAGGCAGGTCAGGTGGTCTGGTATTCCCATCTCTTTCAGAATTTTCCACAGTTTATTGTGATCCACACAGTCAAAGGCTTTAGCATAGTCAATAAAGCAGAAATAGATGTTTTTCTGGAACTCTCTTGCTTTTTCCATGATCCAGCAGATGTTGGCAATTTGATCTCTGGTTCCTCTGCCTTTTCTAAAACCAGCTTGAACATCAGGAAGTTCATGGTTCACATATTGCTGAAGCCTGGCTTGGAGAATTTTGAGCATTACTTTACTAGCGTCACTCATTATTAGAGAAATGCAAATCAAAACTACAACAAAGTATCATCTGACTCTGGTCAGGATGGCAATCATTAAAAAATCTGCAAACAATAAATCCTGGAGAAGGTGTGGAGAAAAGGAAAGGGAACCCTGTTTCACTGTGGGTGAGGTTCTATATTTATGTTTATAGTTTTATATTTAACTATTTAAACCATTTTGAGTTTATTTTTGTGAATAGTGTCAGAGAGTGGTCCAGTTAGAATCTTTTGTGTACAGCTGTCCAATTTTCCTAACATCATTTGTTGAAGATGCTGTCTTTTCCATAATGTATATTCTTGTGTCCTTTATCATGGATTAATTGTCATATAAGTGGCAGTTAACGTCTGGGCTCTCTTATCTGTTTCACTGATCTATGTGACCGTTTCTGTGCCAGAGCCATACTGTTTTGATGACTGTTGCTTTGAGGAATACTTTGAAATTGGGAGTTCAATACCTCCAGCTTTGTTATTCTTCCTCAGGACTGATTTGACTCTTTAGGGTCCTTGTGTTTCCATATAAACGTGAGAAGCATTTGTTCGAGTATGGGTGCTTTGATAAGGATTTCACTGAATCTGTAGATCACCTTGGGTGATACGGTGTTTCTAACAACATTAAATCTTTCACTCCATGAACACATTCTATTTTTCTATCTGCTCCATTTTGAATTTCTTTCATCAGAATTGTTACAGAGCAGACCCCTATAAAACCTTCTAAGAATAAACTCTCAGCCATATCCTCCACTTGCCTTTTGTCTGTAGAAAAAAACACAAAACTTTGAATAAAGAATAAACTTAATCAGAAGAGTGAAAAAATGCAGAAAGAAAGGAAAACAGTCAAGCAAGACAAAATACTACTACTTTATCCATTAAACAAAGTTAAGGACTTTAATTCTTCCTTGAGGACTAGAGATAATATTCTGAGCCATGTCCTTTGAGATGGTTTATAGATATGGAAAATACCACCAGGTGGAATAAATTAACTGTTTGCTGCCCAAAGTGCATAGACTCCAGACTGTTTGGAAACAAAAAGTTGATGATGCTGACTCCCAATTATCTCACCACAATTGACTATGCCAAAGCCTTTGACTGTGTGGATCACAATAAACTGTGGGAAATTCTGAAAGAGACGGAAATACCAGACCACCTGACCTGCCTCTTGAGAAACCTATATGCAGGTCAGGAAGCAACAGTTAGAACTGGACATGGAACAACAGACTGGTTCCAAATAGGAAAAGGAGTTTGTCAAGGCTGTATATTGTCACCCTGGTTATTTAACTTCTATGCAGAGTACATCATGAGAAACGCTGGGCTGGAAGAAACACAAGCTGGAATCAAGATTGCCGATAGAAATATCAATAACCTCAGATATGCAGATGACACCACCCTTATGGCAGAAAGTGAAGAGGAACTAAAAAGCCTCTTGATGAAAGTGAAAGAGGAGAGTGAAAAAGTTGGCTTAAAGCTCAACATTCAGAAAACGAAGATCATGGCATCCAGTCCCATCACTTCATGGGAAATAGATGGAGAAAGAGTGGAAACAGTGTCAGACTTTAATTTTCTGGGCTCCAAAATCACTGCAGATGGTGACTGCAGCCATGAAATTAAAAGGCGCTTACTCCTTGGAAGAAAAGTTATGACCAACCTAGATAGCATATTGAAAAGCAGAGACATTACTTTGCCAACAAAGGTCCGTCTAGTCAAGGCTATGGTTTTTCCAGTGGTCTTGTATGGATGTGAGAGTTGGACTGTGAAGAAAGCTGAGTGCCGAAGAATTGATGCTTTTGAACTGCGGTGTTGGAGAAGACTCTTGAGAGTCCCATGGACTGCAAGGAGATCCAACCAGTGCATTCTAAAGGTGATCAGTCCTGGGTGTTCATTGGAAGGAATGATGCTAAAGCTGAAACTCCAGTACTTTGGCCACTTCATGCGAAGAGTTGACTCATTGGAAAAGACTGATGCTGGGAGGGATTGGGGGCAGGAGGAAAAGGGGATGACAGAGGATGAGATGGATAGATGGCATCACTGACTTGATGGACGTGAGTCTGAGTGAACTCCGGGAGTTGGTGATGGACAGGGAGGCCTGGAGTGCTGCGATTCATGGGGTCGCAAAAAGTCGAACACAACTGAGTGACTGAACTGAACTGAACTGAATGCAAACAGAAGTATATCCATAAGCTAATCATGTCTACACTTTGAACCATTACTATAAAACTCCTCACTACATCCTCCAGGTTGGGAGACACACTTTTGACAGCACTGGCCTGCTGAGGACCCCTTTGCCTGACAAAGCAATAAAGTTATTTGAGACTTCCCGGGTGGCTCAGACGGTAAAGCGTCTGTCTACAATGCGGGAGACCTGGGTTTGATCCCTAGGTTGGGAAGTTCCCTGGAGAAGTAAAAGGCAACCCACTCCAGTACTCTTGTCTAGAAAATCCCATAGACAGAGGAGCCTGGTGTCCATGGGGTCGCAAAGAGTCAGACACAACTGAGCGACTTCACTTTCACCCAAAATTCTGTTTCCAAGATTTAATCCAGTACCAGTGTATGGAGGCCAGGTTTCAGCATCAGTATCGTACATTTCTGAGTACAGTTCTCTTAAACTGTCCTGATCTCATTTTTTATTTTTTTCTATTTGGCTTCAGTAATTCCCACTACGGGCTTCCCTTGTGGCTCAGCTGGTAAAGAATCTGCCTGCAATGTGGGAGACCTGGCTTCAATCCCTGGGTTGGGAAGATCCCCTGGAGAAGGGAAAGGCTACCCACTTCAGTGTTCTGGCCTGGAGAATTCCTCAGACTGTATAGTCCATGGGATAGCACGACTGAGCCACTACTATTCTGACTTTCAGCTCCCTGACCGGTTTCTCTGCACCATATAACCTACTGTTGATTCCTTGTTGTGTGTTTTTTAAGTTTTCAGTTACAGTGTCCTTCATCTCTGTTTGATTCTTCATAGTTTATCTTTGTTAAAAACTTAAAAATTCTCACTTTTTTAATTGAATATTCTCCTGATTACTTTGAGGATCTTGACAGTTATTACCTTGAACTCTTTATTGGGTAGATTGCCTAGCTCTAATTTACATAACTCTACTTCTGGCATTTTATCTTGGTCTGGTAGGTATGGTTGGCCTCTTGTCTGTTTGGTTGCCAGGACCTGCCTTGTGCAGGGCCTGCCAGTCACTGGTGAAGTGGGGCTGGGTCACAAGGCCACTAGGCGTGTAGCTCTGTGGGGACCCAGGGTAAGTAGTGGCCCACTGATGAGTAGAGCCGTATATTGTGTATGTACTGTGAGCCCAGAGGTCCCAAATCAAATGTCAGTGTATTGCTGGGCAGGACTGGTTCATGAAACAGCTGGCTGTGGGTTCCAGCCTATTCCAAAACTTGTTTCTGCCTTGTGGTGAGTGGGGATGGCTCATGGGGCAGCTGACTAATGAATCCAAGGTGTCTCAGCGCTGTTGTTAGCCTTCTGGTGGTCCTAGACTTTGTAAGTCTGGATCTTCAGAGCCGGGGGCTAGTGCTGGCCCACTAGTGGGCAGAGCTAGATCCTGAAAACTCTGGTTGCAAAGCACTTATGGTCCTAGAGCTGGTGTTGGCACACTGGGGAGGGGGGCCAGTTTCTGACACAGCTGGCTGAGGGGCTCACGGTGTCACATTGCTGGTGGTGGCCTGCTGGTAAATGGACTGGACTCTCATGTGGCTGGCTGTGGTGGTCCTTTGTACTTTTGTCTACTTTTGAGGGTGTTTTCAATCAACAGCAAATCTATTACATGAAAAAGAATATATCTTATGTTAAAAAACTTTAAAAACACATTTAGCATGATATTAACATTTGATGGAGGAAGATTTATTCTTTTATATGTTTTTCCTGCTATTTTAAAGTTTTCAAAAATAGCAATATTTTAAAATATATTGAATATGCATAAATAATTTAGAATGAAAAGAAAAACTTTTCAGAGATGAAAGCAAAACCATCATTATGATTTTGTTAAATTTGATTCCACTTCACAATTACATCCCAACAAGCACATCAAAGGTCATATCAGATTTCATACAATTATTTCCCCAAACATTCTATTCTAAGCATTTTCCTTGTTAAAAATAACTAATTCTTTTGCAGTCTTCCTATTCATTACAAATTACCCCTCTTCTTTAAACCATTGAATGGTTTATGAATTGAAGGCACAGATTGATAATGGCACTTCAAATAGCAGATGCAATGCCAAAGGCCACCCTTTATATGGAAAAGTAAATGCACAGATGTATTTTTGCCAGTGGTTCTTTCACTTATACAAAGAATGATATAAACATCAGTCTTAAATAAATAGCGGTTCCCCTTCAGTCAGACAAATGTCTTTATAAAACAAACAATATCAGTCCGTTCAATCCAGGTATTACTTTGAAGATTAATTCCCTAGAAAACATCCTGGCCTTCAGTATAATAAAAATGGAAAGAAGAAAAAGAAACTCTGTACCAGGAAGGGAGTGGGAGGGGCATCTTAGTACAGCAGTTCTGTCTACTCCAGTCTCACCTTCCCTCATCAAATGAGATCCAACTTGCACCATAAGATTAACCACCCAGTGATATTCTAGGAATCAGCAGCACTACATTCACACCCTCAGTCTTTTGAAGGAAGATTTAAAACAAAACCAAAGCATGGCTTTTACTCCTTTTATCTGTAGTTTTATTACAGAAGAAATAAAAAGCTTTTGAAATGTATACTATCATTTTACTTATGACAGTAAGGATTGGGAGCTATGGTGAATTCTTAGCCAAGTTTGTCTATTTGATTCCCCAAACTGAGGGCTTGCTAGTTTTGGGGCACAAGGGCGGCCTCCCCCAAATGTGCCTCAACTGATTACTTTGAATTAAAATAAGAAATGGTCAACACAAAAGGACACTCTGACCCTCCTTTCTGTCTCTCTGAAAGCAGCAAACCAATTTCTGACATGAAAGTTGCCCGCCCTACATTGGGGACAGAAAGACACCTTTACCACCAAAGATAGGGAATTCTAGCTGAAAATCCTAAATAAATTAACCTTGTTATTTCTTTCATTTACTCAAGCCCCAAACTCTGTTTAGATACCTTACCAATTAAACACTCAAAACCTGTTTCTTTGTCTGATTAATTACTCAAAAATTTATAATTTCTTTGTCTAAGAAATATAAAAGCTGCCTATTTCAGTTACTTCTTAAGTTCCATTTCTATGAGACCTCCATGAGCATGAATTAAAATTTGTGTTTTTTTTTTGGGGGGGGGGTCAATTTTATTATTAGTTTAGACACAAGAACTCAGGGGAGGTGGAAGGTGAAATTTCCCCCTCCCTGATACTAGCTTTTCTTTTTTTTTTTAATTTCAGCATAATCAGTCCTGGCAAATGAGAAAGTCATGACGTTGCGATTCTAAAGTCCAAACCTCTAAAGCTATTTATTGATAAAGGCTTTTGTTACAAAGAATCAGTAAATTATTCCAACATGATTTGATAACGAAGTTTGATGAACAAAATTGTAATAGGGAGGAACAAGTCTTATTCTATACTATGTGTTTCTTTACTTAATCTTTGTATTCTACTGTCTTGGCTAAAAATTAATTACTAAAGGGATGCTGCCCATAAGCTTAAAGTATGCATAATGGCCCATCACTGGGAACCCTGTTTGCCTTGCCTGAATGTTAAGATAAAATACCTTTGTTGAGCTCACAGGAAACATCCTAATCTAGCCCACCTACTGTGAAAAAGAAGGAATTAACACATTCTCTCTGGGGTCTGGCTGAAAACAGGAAATATTTGCAACAATTTATGACCTCTTTATTTTACTTCTTCACCTTCCCCCTCTTTCTTTTATAAAAGAAACTAGAACGCAGACCCCCAGCAAGATTATCCTTTAACATCAGTCTGCCATCTTCTTGGTTTTCTGGCTTTTTAGCTAAAGTCACTCTTCCTTGCCCCAGTACCTCATTACCTGTTTTATTGGTCTATCTTATAATGTGCAGTACAAGCTTGGACTCAGTAACAAAATTGCACAAGTCATAAGAGATAGTTTAAAAAAAAATCATAAAGAAGGAAATATGATAGCATTGGTATCTAGGGGTAATGGAGAAGAAAATTTTAAAGTACGCAAATTTCCAATACTGACATGCATCTGAAATAGGAAGTGTTAGTTGCTTAGTTGTGTCTGACTCTGGGACTCAGTGGACCACTGCCCACCAGGCTCCTCTCTCCATGGAATTCTCTAGGCATAAATACTGGAGTGGGTAGCCAGTCCCATCTCCAGGGGATCTTCCAGACCCAGGGATAGAACCTGGGTCTCCAGCACTGTAGCTGGATTCTTTACCATCTGGGCCACCAGGGAAGCCATGCTTTTGAAATAAGAAGACAGGAAATAAAACAGTAACTTCTGTTAGTTGCTCAGCTGTGTCTGACTCTTTGCAATCCCATGGACTGTAGCCTGCCAGGCTCATCTGCCCACATGGGATTCTCCAGGTAAGAATACTGAAGTGGGTTGCCATTCCCTTCTCCGGGGGATCTTCCCAACCCAGGGATCAATCCTGCATCTTTTATATCTCCTGCATTGGCAGGCGGCTTCTTTACTATCTGAGCCACCAGGGAAGCCTACAACTTCTAAGTGTCATTGTCATTATTACCTCAGGGTAAGCTTTTCCTCTGGAGAAGGCAATGGCAACCCACTCTTGCCTGGAAAATCCCATGGACAGAGGAGGCTGGTGGGCTGCAGTCCGTGGGGTTGCTAAGAGTCGGACACAACTGAGTGACTTCACTTTCACTTTTCACTTTCATGCATTGGAGAAGGAAATGGCAACCCACTCCAGTATTTTTGCCTGGAGAATTCCAGGGACAGGGGAGCCTGGTGGGCTGCTGTCTATGGAGTCACACAGAGTCGGACATGACTGAAGCGACTTAGCAGCAGCAGCAAGCTTATCCTCAGACTGTTTGTCTTATTAAATTATGTTTCCCTCCTTAGGAAGAGTAATCAGGTTGACTAAGTAATAATTTGTATGCATTTTAAGAAGATTGGTGCCGGGTCAACAAGGAGTCAGTCACATGGGCTACAGTGAGAAGCTCGTGTCATTCAGAGCAGAGTAGTCCTGAGGTCACATGGATTTTCCAAGTAGATCATTTGGGCAAAGGAGTACAGCAAAGGGGGTACTGCTAAGAACGCTCCTGCTGTAGTAACTGTATAATGTTTTGATTAGTTGAATAAGTCTCCTCTTGTTTAAAAGCAAATCAAAAGGAGAAGAGGAAGAACTCAACTTAAAGAGGCCTGACTCTGACCTCAGACCTCTTCAACGGCAACTAAGACAAGTATAAGGATGAGGCAAAGGCACTATGAAGAGATGACAGGGAAGGGGGATAGGTGAAGAGCTGGAAGTGGCACTGCAGCAAGGACTCTCATTCTCCTCTCTCAGTGAATTGTGGAGAGGAGAGTGGAAGTGGAAGAAACATCCAAAGAACAAGGTTACTGTCTAGAGAACATTGGTATCTATAAGAAACTTCTTGCACTGAAGTGTCTTCTGTGAAAACCAGGAGAAATAGAACCAACAGAAAGTATATCATTGGATGAATGGAAATGTTGTCCAGGTTGTCTAACTGATGGCTTACTGGGCTAATAACATCTCACCACGTTATAAAAGAAGATTGGCAGTGACAGGCAACAATTTAGTTATTTAGAGAAATAGGCCTGAATTTCCCAGATTCTATCTTAAGCCAGAAAATGGAAGTTAAACCAAAATCTTCAAGTGAGTTGGATGCTTTATCTTCTGAATGGACTCTTTGTAACACCATGGACTGTAGCCTACCAGGCTTCTCAGTTATGAAATTCTCCAGGCAAGAATACTGGAGTGGGTTGCCACACACCCTTCTCCAGGGGACCTTCCCAATCCACATTGCAGGTGGATTCTTTACCATCTGAACCACCAGGAAAGCCCAAGAATACCGGAGTGGGTAGCCTATCTCTTCTCCAGGGGATCTTCCCAACCCAGGAATTGAACCGGGGTGTCCTGCATTGCAGGCGAATTCTTTACCAGCTGAGGTACCAGGGAAGCTCCCCTTATTACTATATCACCTTAATATTCTCTTGCTAGTATTTCTAACATAACAACTAAATGTCAGCAAAGTAAAATATGAATTTTTTGACTTGTTTGCCAATCAAATTAATGGTTGTTTTCTTTTCCAAACATTGATATAACTATCAAATGCTTTATTTGAACCAATTAATTTGCTAGATCCCTGGGAAACAAATTGGTCAATCTATAGGGGAGCACATATAATATTAATGCTAGATAATAATTACTGGCTTCTTTCAAGATTATTTAATCCTCAGAAGATTCTTTTCTGTGAGGTAGGTATTCATACTGTCCTCCTGTTTTATAGATGAGAACACTGAGTCTCAGAAAAGTAAGATCACTGTCCAAGATAAAAACACAATTTGTAAGATTAGGCTTGGAATTTAAACCTGGACAGAATGGCTGCAAAGTTCTGTTCTCAATTGTGGGTCATATTTCTTCTTTGATTATAATCAGCATACAATGCAGTGTGATAAATGCTACCTTGGGGCAAGGTCAGGGCATGATGGAAGTAAATGGCTGCCCTACTTAACCTAGTCTTTGAGAGAGTGAAATATGGTTCCTGGCTGAAAGATGGCAGTGCTTAAGAACTATGAAAGCTAACCAGGTTGGTGTGGAGAGAACAGGGAGGAGTGCCGTAGGAAGTAATTTTTAGGTTGCAGACAGAAACCAGTTTTCCAGGTGGCTTTGGCATAAGACTGGAAGAGTTGTTTGACTTTTATCCCCTGCAGGACTCTCCTAGCACTTTCTATAGAGATGCACTCAATAGGAGTTTGAGGCTATCCCAGGATGTCTTGCCATTGATTTTTATAAATATGGATATTTTTAAGACTCAGGTTTGCCATCTGTATAATAGGAATAAGAATTATTTTATTTTGATTGGAGGCTAATTACTTAACAGTATTGTGGTGTTCTTTTTTTCCATACATTGACATGAATCAGCTGCAGCTGTACATGTGGCCCCTGTCCCAAAACCCCTCTCACCTCCCTCCCCATCCCATCCCTCTGGGTTGTCCCAGTGCACCAGCTTTGAGTGCCCTGTTTCATGCAGCAAACTTGGACTGGTCATCTATTTCACATATGGTAATATACATACTTCAGTGCTGTTCTCTCAAATCATCCCACCTTTGCCTTCTCCCACAGAGTCCAAAAGTCTGTTTTTTATATCTGTGTCTTTTTTTGCTGTCTTGTATATAATGTCATTGTTACCATCTTTCTAAATTCCATATATATGTGTTAATATACTGTATTGGTGTTTTTCTTTCTGACTTCTCTCTGTATAATAGGCTCCAGTTTCATCCATCTCATTATAACGGACTCAGATGCATTCTTTTTATAGCTGAGTAATATTCCATTGTGTATATGTACCACAAATTTCTTATCCATTTGTTTGCTGATGGACATCTAGGTTGCTTCCATGTCCTAGCTATTGTAAACAGTGCTGTGATGAACATTGGGGTACACATATCTCTTTCAGTTCTGGTTTCCTTGGTGTGTATTCATAGCAGTGGGATTGCTGGGTCATATGACAGTTATATTTGCAGTTTTTCAAGGAATCTCTACACTGTTCTCCATAGTGGATGTATTTAAGTTGCATTCCCCCCAACAGTGTAAGAGGGTTCCCTTTTGTCCACACCCTCTCCAGCCTTTATTATTTGTAGACGTTTTGATAGCAGCCATTCTGACTGGCGTGAGATGGTACCTCATTGTGGTTTTGACTTGCATTTCTCTGATAATGAGTGATGTTGAGCATCTTTTCATGTGTTTGTTAGCCATCTGTATGTCTTCTTTGGAGAAATGTCTGTTTAGTTCTTTGGCCCATTCTTTTATTGGGTTGTTTATTTTTCTGGTATTGAGCTGCTTGTATATTTTTGAGATTAATTCTTTGTTGCTTCATTTGTTATTATTTTCTCTCATTCTGAAGGTTGTCTTTTCACCTTGCTTATAGTTTCCTTCATTGTGCAAAATCTTTTAAGTTTAATTAGGCCCCATTTGTTTATTTTTGCTTTTTTCCCCCATTACTCTGGGAGATGGGTCATAGAGGATATTGCTGTGATTTGTGTCAGAGAGTGTTCTGCATATGTTTTCCTTAGGAGTTTTATAGTTTCTGATCTTACATTTAGATCTTTAATCCATTTTAAGTTTATTTTGTGTATGGTGTTAGAAAATGTTCCAGTTTCATTCTTTTACACATAGTTGACCATTTTTCCCAGCACCACTTGTTGAGGAGACTGTCTTTTCTCCATTGTATATTTTTGCCTCCTTTGTCAAAGATAAGGTGTCCATAGGAATGTGAATTTTATCTCTGAACTTTCTATTTTGTTCCATTGATCTGTATTTCTGTCTATGTGCCAGTACCGTCCTGTTCTGATGACTATAGTTTTGTAGTATAGTCCGCAGTCAGGCAGATTGATTCCTCCAGTTCCACTCTTCTCTCTCAAGATTTCTTTGGCTATTTGAGGTTTTTTTGTGCTTCCATACAAATTGTGAAATTATTTGTTCTAGTTCTGTGAAAAATACCATTGGTAGCTTGATAGGGATTGCACTGAATCTATAGATTGCTTTGGGTAGTATACTCATTTTCACAGTATTGAATCTTCCAATCCATGAACATGGTATATTTCTCCATCTGTTTGTGTCATATTTGATTTCTTTCATCAGCATTTTATAGTTTTCTATATATCAGTCTTTTGTTCCTTTAGGTAAATTTATTCCTAGTATTTTATTCTTTTTGTTGCAGTGGTCAATGGGATTGTTTCCTTAATTTTTCTGTTTTCTCATTGTTAGTGTATAGGAATGCAAGGGATTCCTGTGTATTAATTTTATATCCTGCAACTTTACTATATTCATTGATAAACTGTAGTGATATTCTGGTGGTGTCTTTAGGGTTTTCTATGTAGAAGATCATGTCATCTGCAAACAGTGAGAGTTTTACTTCTTTTCAAATCTGGATTCCTTTTCTTTCTTTTCCTTCTCTGATTGCTGTGGCTAAAATGTCCAAAACTATGTTGAATAGTGGTGAGAGTGGGTACCCTTGTCTTATTCCTGACTTTAGAGGAAAATGCTTTCAATTTTTCACCGTTGAGGATAATGTTTGCTGTGGGTTTATCATATATGGCTTTTATTATGCTGAGGTATATTCTTTCCATTCCTGCTTTCTGGAGAGTTTTTGTCATAAATGGGTGCTGAATTTTGTCAAAGGCTCTCTCTGCATCTATTTACATAATCATATGGTTTTTATCTTTCAATTTGTTAATGTGGTATATCACATTGATTGATTTGTGAATATTGAAGAATCCTTGCATCCCTGGAGTAAAGCCCACTTGATCATGATGTACAATCTTTTTAATATGTTGTTGGATTCTGTTTGCTGGAATTTTGTTAAGGATTTTTGTATCTATGTTCATCAGTGATATTGGCCTGTAGTGTGTGTGTGTGTGTGTGGCATCTTTGATTTTGGTATCAGGGTAATGGTGGCCTCATAGAATGAGTTTGGGAGTTTATCTTCCTCTGCAATTTTCTGGAAGAGTTTGAGTAGGATAGGTGTTAGCTCTTCTCTAAATTTTTGGTAGAATTCACCTGTGAAGCCATCTGGTCCTGGGCTTTTGTTTGTTGGAAGATTTTTTATTAGTTTCAATTTATGTGTTTGTGATGGGTCTGTTAAGATTTTATATTTCTTCCTGGTCCAGATTTGGAAAGTTATTCTTTTCTAAGAATTCATCTATTTCTTCCAAGTTATCTATTTTATTGACATATAGTTGCTGATAGTAGTCTCTATGATCCTTTGTGTTTCTGTGTTGTCTGTTGTGATTTCTCCATTTTCATTTCTAATTTTGTTGACTTGATTCTTCTCCCTTTTTTTTTCTTGATGAGTCTGGCTAGTGGTTTGTCTATTTTATTTATCTTCTCAAAGAACCAACTTTTAGTTTTGTTGCCTTTTGCTATAGTATCCTTTGTTTCTTTTTCATGTATTTCTTCTCTGACTTTTATGATTTCTTTCCTTCTACTAACTTTGAGATTCTTCATTTCTTCTTTTTCTAGTTGCTTTAGGTGCAGAGTTAGGTTATTTATTTGATGTATCTCTTGTTTCTTGAGGTAGGCTTATATTGCTATGAACCTTCCCCTTAGCACTGCTTTTACTGAGTCTAGTAGGTTTTGGGTTGTTGTGTTTTCATTTTCATTTGTTTCTATGTATATTTTTGTTTCCTTTTTGATTTTTTCCATGATCTGTTGGTTATTCAAAGTGTGTTATTTAGCTTCTATATGTTTGTATTTTTAATAGTTTTTTTTTTCCTGTAGTTGACAGCTAATCTTACTGCATTGTGATCAGAAAAGATGCTTGAAATGACTTCATTTTTTTAAAAATTTACCAAGGCTAGATTTATGGCCCAGGATGTGATCTATCCTGAAGAAGGTTCCATGTGCACTTGAGAAAAAAGTGAAATTCATTGTTTTGGGGTGAAATGTTCTATAGATATCAATTAGGTCTAACTGGTCTATTGTATCATTTAAACTTGTGTTTCCTTGTTAATTATCTGTTTGGTTGATATACATAGGTGTGAGTGGGGTATTAAAGTCTCCCACTATTATTGTGTTACTGTTAATTTCCCCTTTCATGCTTGTTAGCATTTGCCTTATGTATTGAGGTGCTCCTATGTTGGGTGCATATGTATTTATAATTGTTGTTTCTTCTGCTTGGATTGATCCTTTGATCATTATATAGTGTCTTTCTTTGTCTCTTTTCATGGTCTTTATTACAAAGTCTATTTTATCTGATGTGAGTTTTTCTACTCCTGCTTTCTTTTGGTCTCCATTTGCATGAAATACCTTTTTCCAGTCCTTCACTTTCAGCCTGTACGTGTCCCTTGGTTTGAGGTGGGTCTGTTGTAGACAGCATATATAGGGGTCTTGTTTTTGTATCCATTCAGCCTGTCTTTGTCTTTTGGTTGGGACATTCAACCCATTTACATTTAAGGTAATTATTGATAAGTGTGATACCATTGCCATTTACTTTGTTGTTTGGGGTTCAATTTTAAAAAATCAGTTTATTTATTTTAATTGGAGGCTAAATTACTTTACAATATTGTGGTGGTTTTTGCCATACGTTGACATGAATCAGCCATGGGTGTACATGTGTCCCCCATCCTGAACCCCGCTCCCACCTCCTTCCTCATTCCATTCCTCAGGATTGTCCCAGTGCACTGGCTTTGAGTACCCTGTTTCATGCATTGAACTTGGACTGGTGATCTATTTCACATATGGTAATATACATGTTTCAATGCTATAAACCTTTTTTATGTTTCCTGTCTAGAGTGGACCCTTTTGCATTTGTTGAAGAGTTGGTTTGGTGGTGCTGAATTCTCTCAGCTTTTGCTTGTCTATAAGGCTTTTGATTTCTCCTTCATATCTGAATGAGATCCTTGCTGGGTACAGTAATCTTGGTTGTGGGTTTTTCTCTTTCATCACTTTAAGTATGTCCTACCATTCCCTTCTGGCCTGAAGAGTTTCTATTGAAAGATCAGCTGTTATCCTTATGGGGATCCCTTTGTGTGTTATTTATTGCTTTTCCTTAGCTGCTTTTAATATTTGCTTTCTGTGTTTGATCTTTGATAGTTTGATTAATATGTGCCATGGGGTGTTTTGCCTTGGGTTTATCCTGTTTGGGACTCTCTGGATTTCTTGGACTTGGGTGGCTATTTCCTTCCCCATTTTAAGGAAGCTTTCAACTATTATCTCCTCAAGTATATTCTCATGCTCTTTCTTTTTGTCTTCTTCTGGGACACCTATGATTTGAATGTTGGGGCGTTTAACATTGTCCCAGAGGTCTCTGAGGTTGTCCTCATTTCTTTTAATTCTTTTTTCTTTTTTCCTCTTTGCTTCATTTACTTCCACCATTCTTTCTTCCACCTCACTTATCCTCTCTTCTGCCTATTATTCTACTGTTGGTTCCCTCCAGAGTGCTTTTGATCTTAGTTATTGCATTATTCATTATTGATTGATTCTTTTTTTATTTCTTCTAGGTCTTTGTTAAACATTTTTTGCATCTTCTCAATCCTTCTCTCTAGTCTATTTATCTGCAAGTCCATTTTGTTTTCCATTTTTGGATCATCATTAGTATCATTACTCTGAATTCTTTTTCAGGAAGACCCTCTATCATCTTCTCTTTTGTTTGGTTTGGTGGATATTTATCATGTTCCTTTATCTGCTGAATATTTCCCTGCCTTTTCATTTTGTTTATATTGCTGTGTTTGAGGTGCCCTTTCTGTAGGCTGGAAGTTTGTGTTTTCTCTTTATTGTGCAGCCTGCTCCCTGTGGGTGGGATTGGACTAGTGGCTTGTCAAGATTTCCTGGTTGGGGGTGATTGTGCCTGTATTCTTGTGGTTGGAACTGGATCTCTTCTCTCTGGTGTGTCCAGTAGTGAGTTTTGGGGTGTCTATGGGTTTGCCATGGATTTTGGCAGCCTGTCGTTTAGTGCTGAGTTGTGTTTCTGCTTTGCTGGAGAATTAGTGTGGTATGTCTTGCACTGGCATTTGTTGGCTCTTGGGTGGAGTTTGGTTTCAGTGTAGATATGGAGACTTTGAGGTGAGCTCTTGTCTACTAATGTTCCCTGGAGTCAGGAGTTCTCTGATGTTCTCAAGTTTTGGAGTTAAGTCTCCTGCCTCTGACTTTTGGTCCTTCTCTTACAGTATCCTCAAGACTTCTCCATCCATACAGCACAGTTGATAAAACATCTAGGTTAATGGTGAAACAATTCTCCACAGTGAGGGACACCCAGAGAGATTCACAGAGTTACATAGAAAAGAGAAGAGGGAGGAGGGAGATAGAGGTGACCAGGAGGAGAAGAGGGGGAGTCAAAAGGGGAGAGATCAGTCTAACCAGTAATCAATTCCCTAAGTACTCTCCATAGCCTGGAACACCCAGAGAGAGGAGGAGAAGAGGGGAGTCAAAAGGGGAGAGAGCGATCAAGCCAGTTATTGCATCCCTAAGTGAAAAGGATACTGAAGATTAGATTCTTAAAGGTACAGAATTGATAACAAATGTCAAAAAGCAGAGATTAAAAATCTAGAATAGAGGTTAGACTATAAAAAATACAAAACAAAATCAATCACAAAAATTAAAATATATATATATATAATTTACTTTAAAAATAGGGTCTTCTTTGCAAGGTAATAGTAGGGTATAAAATGAAAATTAAAGGAGTAATAACTTAAAAGTTAAAAAAATTAAAAAGTGATAACAGTAAAATATATATATATATATATATATATATATGAATTTCTCTGGAGCTGTTGTAGGCAGTGTGGGGTCAGTTCAGTTACAGATAGTTCCTTATTCCAGCTTGTACTTGTTCTCAAGGTCTATAGGCCTCCTCCAATGCTTAATCAATATTAACTGCAGGGTTTTAATCTGTTGCACCTGTCACTTCCAGAGCAGTTCCCTCTTGTTTATTTTGGCTTCCTCTTTTTGCAAGTCTAATTTCCTCCCTGACACGGGGAGGGGGGAACAAAGGTGGTTACTAATTTAGGCTTACTTGTTCAGTTGTGCTGTGTAGAGGGAGGGACACTGCAAACAAATAAAAGCTAACTAGCATTTGAAACATGGAAATATACTATAGCATTCCTTGCCAGAGTTCTAAATTTCAATAATAACATAATTATTTTTATAGAACATCACACTGCAAACAAATATCACTTTGGCACTGGGGAGTGCCCAAAGTGTATGGACCACACTGGGTTTTCCACAGCCCAAGGTAGCATGTGCTTCCTGGGTCCACACTGTTCAGGCTCCAGGGTGCTCTGCAAGGGCACTATCCCAAGTGGGCCCTGGGTTTCATGCACTTCCCAGGTCTAACCTGCTCAGGTTCTTGGGTACTCCACACAGGCACAGACCCGGCTGGGCATGTGTTTTGTGCCCTTCCCAGGCCCAAGCAGCTCAGGCGACCAGGTGCTTGGCGATCGCACTGTCCCAGGTGAGCT